>NC_090246.1:39300265-39328733 GCF_037325665.1 Littorina saxatilis
TAAATCTTACTATTGGTACGCAATCAATTGAACAAGTTCAACAGCATCGCGTTTTAGGTGTAATTCTTGATTGTGAATTCAAGTGGCAGGCACAAATACAGCATATTTGCAAGAAAGTAGCCAAGAACGTTTTCCTCCTATCCAAGTTAAAGCAATATACCGACAGAAGGACTCTGGAAATGTTCCACCATGCTCATGTAATGCCTCACATTAATTATGTTTCGACGCTCTGGGATGGCAGCAGTGATGTCCACTTGAAAAAGTTAGACTCTCTCTATCGTCGCTCGGCCAAACTCATCGTAAAGGATAATGCCTCAACAGATATGAAATTAAAAATGCTTAACTTTCTTCCACTGAAAAAGCATCTCAAGTTAAACAAAGCCATTTTCATGCATAAATTGTATCACGGTAAAGTGCCGATTTACATTACATCATTATTTAATAAAGCTACCCACAGATATGGGTCGGTCAACTTGATCCCACCAATTCCACGAATTGACCTGTATAAGACCAGTCTTGCTTTTTCGGGTACTTCAGTTTGGAATTCACTTCCATCATCCTTTAAGCACCTAAAGTCATTAAAAAGTTTTAAAAAATGTGTAAAAAACCACTTAATGTCTGAGTAGTTTAACGCCTTTTGACTTACCAAACTTAGTATTACGTCAAAAATATGCTGTGCATTGTATCTGAACATATTTTTTTTACTCTATTGCTACATGTTCGATTGCCACCAGCTTGTATTTATAATTACCTGCATAGTATGCATTTGATTTTATGAATAACCACATATGTATGCTCATCATGCCTCATCTTTATCATCATCATCATCATCATTATCATCATCATTATCGTCATCATCATCATCATCGTCATCTTTATTATCACGTTTTCCGACCTCCTTTAGTTGGTTAACTTTTTAACTTTTTAATTTTTTTTTAATTTTTTTTTTAATTATATAACTGTGTGTCTATGCGTCCCAAGGACAGATTGTAAGAAAAGGCGTAGCCTTAAATCTAAATCCTTGTAAAATAAAGTTCAATTCAATTCAATTCTCTTTCTCTCTCTCTCTCTCTTTCTCTCTCTTTCTCTCTCTCTTTCTCTCTCTCTCTCTCTTTCTCTCTCTTTCTCTTTCTCTCTCTCTTTCTCTCTCTTTCTCTCTCTCTCTCTTTCTCTCTCTCTCTCTTTCTCTCTCTCTCTCTTTCTCTTTCTCTCTTTCTCTCTCTCTTTCTCTCTCTCTCTCTCTCTCTCTCTCTCTCTCTCTCTCTCTCTCTCTCTCTCTCTCTCTCTCTCTCTTGTCTCGACACACTAACTGTGGGAAGCATTGTGACACAGTGGGAGACACTGTAGAGAGTTGAAACCCCGACCTGCTGGGGACTGCTGGGGACGTTATATATCAACAACAAAATAACCCAGTTGCTAACGTTCAGTGCTGTTCTTACTTTTCCAGGTTCGAGTTTCGTTCGCTGGGGGAGAACAACCTGTCCCAGCACCACCACTCTGGTTTATACTGGTAAGTGTCACACACACACACACACACACACACACGCACACACACACACACACACTGGCAACGCACGCACGCACGCACTCAGCCGGCGTACGCACGCAAGCCCCCCCCCCCCCCCCCCACACACACACACACACACACACACACACACACAATTACAACACTTGACTTAATGTAAAAACTCGTTGGTGTCTCATTAAAAGCTTTAATGTTTCGTGTGTTCACTGAAGGAGTTGCCGGAGGAAAACCCTGGAGCCAGAGAGGAGGCGGAACCAACCGTCTGTGTCTGACCAGGACGCCACAGTTTGACAACACGGCGAAACCGGGACACTGCGGCAATCTGTTCGGCAGTGAGTATCATCACATCCGTGGTCACGACCACCACGACGTGCCCTGCTCCGTGTGCCTGGCCCCCCAGTCCACCACCATCATGGTGCCCGCCACCCTCACCTGTCCCCCAGGCTGGTCACCCCACTACACCGGACACCTGGCTTCAGAGCGACACAGTCACAATGGTGGCGAGTACGTGTGTCTGGATGGTAGTCCTGAAAACGTCCCCGGCACCGGGAAGCAGGACACCAACAGCCTTATGTTCTACTACACGCTCACTGTGTGCGGAAGTCTTCCTTGTCCTCCCTACATCAATGACAAGGTCGTCACTTGTGTCGTCTGCTCCAAGTAGCACGTTTCCGTGTGTCCGAAAACCTGGCTGCAGAATCTGAGCATATAAACATTAAAAGCAAGGCCAAAACAGCCACCAAATGTACCAGTCTAAGTGTCTAATTGTCCCCTTCCCAAGTTGTTAGAACAGTTGTAATTGTGTGCAACCCGTGGCAAACATACCTCTTTCTCTTACTCTCTCTGTCTTTCTGTCTCTGTCTTTCTGTCTTTGTCACTCTCTCTTTGTCACTCTCTCTCTCTCTCTCTCTCTCCTCTCTCTCTCTCTCTCTCTCACACTTCCTCTCACTCCTCTATCTCTCAAACACTCCCCCCCCTCTCTCTCTCTCTCCCTCCCTCTCTCTCTATCTCTCTCACTCCCTCTCTCTCACACTTCCTCTCTCTCTCTCTCTCTCTCTCTCTCTCTCCCTCTCTCTCACACTTCCTCTCACTCCTCTCTCTCTCAAACACTCCCCCCCCCTCTCTCTCTCTCTCTCTCTCTCACACTTCGAATTCCTCTCACTCCTCTCTCAAACACTCCCTCTCTCTCTCTCTCTCTCTCTCTCTCTCTCCCTCCCCCTCTCTCTCTCTCTCACACTCTCTCTTTCTCTTTTTTTTTCTCTCTCTCTCTCTCTCTTTCACACACGCTCGCGCGCTTACACACGCACAATGTGTGTGTGTGTGTGTGTGTGTGTGTGTGTGTTCGCGCGCGCGTATATATACCTTGCTCCTCAACATTACAGATACATACAAGCTCATCATTATAATTATGAAGCTGACACTGCAAAACAATAACATCGGAGCTCCATTATGCCGTTTTGCTTTAGCCCACAAATCCACATTGACGGTTTGGTTCTCTGTTTGGAAGGGACGCAACTGTTCCACAGGTATTACAGAGTTATTTCCCAACATTGTCTATTGGTGAAAAGTCGTGCATTAACTTGACGTAAACATCTCATGACTGAAGAACTCTACACACACTCACACACACACAAACACTTTCTCTGAAGAACTCTGAAGAACTCTGCACACACTCACATACACATTTACACACACACACACACACACACACACACACACACACTCATACACACACACACACACACACACACACACACACACACACACACACACACACACACACATTTGGTAGTCATAATACAGTTGCAAGTTCTGGACTCGGACGGCACCAGATTGCACCATTCAAGTATCTTTTGACAACAAAGTTTCCGGATGTCATTCTTGGACTTCAATACAATACTTGGAGCGCCATCACCTTTATCCCATCTGAATTCTGCAGAATGGCCCACAGGCGTGTTCTCCCAGGCTGAACCCGGATTCAGCCTATCAGTTTTTCCAAAATCATTAAACTTAACAACCGCACACTCGAACGAAATTAGTTTACCTCGACTAACAAAAAACAGCAATGTGTCTTTAACTCAGGTTTTCTTCTAACAGTGCTTGTCTAGATTTTCAGTCTTTCTGAACCCATTAAGTCAAAACTTGACTAAATGTTTTTATCGAATACGACCCAATATCACAAAGGTACCAATATTGCTCAGCCAGATGCTTGGCAAAGCGGGGATCTATACAGTGAGCTCTTCGCATGCAGTGACAAAGTATTTAATCACCAACTTCTTGTTGTATGAACAATTGTTGCTGTGATCACATCACGATGATAAAGCCGTGTTCTGTTTCTCGGATTACACAATAAAACATGTTTGTTCACGGGGTGAAAATCGATACAAGAATGGAAATATGAGTACATATCTCCGCGTAAATCCAAAACAATGATAATAATGCCTCTCACTCCAATCGGTACTTATAGCCCTAACCAAGCGTGTATGGCTTAGAGCTATAGCGACCTTCCCGCCTTCACGATTGAGACTTTTTACCACTGCGGATCTCTCGTCTTTGACAACCACACACAGACAGAATCAGACTCCGATTTTTAGAAACCATAATACGATAAAATTCAAAGCTCAAATGCAACTTCCTTTGACAAGAAAAAATTCAGAAATGATTCAATAACTTTACATTTCACTAGTCTAAATAAAAAGAAGACACGCTAGTAACCAGGTTAGGTACTTGTTTAAATCAGCGTTGCCCCCCCCCCCCCCCCCCCCCCCCGAAAAAAAAAATCAAGTCTTCAGTGATCTTCTTTTTTAAGCTGATTCTATGACCATTTCTAAGTTCAAATGGCACCAGACGGCACCATTTTGCTTCTTTGGGCCAAACAATTTTCGGGGGGGAGGGGGGGCATGCCCCCGGACCCCCCTGGCAAATTCGGGCGCTTCGCGCCCATCACATTCACTTTCGCCGATTCAAAGTGCACCCCCCCTTACAAAGCAACTGATCCGCCCCTGATAGTCGTCATTTTATTTAACACAGATATTAGGCAATCGCTTCTCTGCGTTATCGATAAAAGAGTGTCATACCTAACACATGTTTTAAACGATAAACAAGAGGCGAAGCCTTCAAGGCTCACGTAAGAAATCGACAAACAGTACCACAAACTCAATCACTCCGTCACACATAAGTGACACTGTGCAAGAGTGCGAGACACTGGATCTAGATCTGGCTGTCTGTAGCTTACTTACAGGGACACGACTGCGCGCCAGATGGCCAGATTATGTTTTTGGAATCAGGAACTGACAAGGAATAAGATGAAATTGTTTTTAAATCGATTTCGGAAATTTAATTTTGATCATAATTTTTAAATTTTTAATTTTCAGAGCTTGTTTTTAATCCAAATATAACATATTTATATGTTTCTGGAATCAGAAAATGATGAAAAATAAGATGAACGTAATTTTGGATCGTTTTATAAAAAAAAACCATTTTAATTACAATTTTCAGATTTTTAATGACTAGAGTCATTAATTAATTTTTGAGCCACCAAGCTGAAATGCAAAACCGAAGTCCGGCCTTCGTCGAAGATTGCTTTACAAAAATTTCAATCAATTTGATTGAAAAATGAGGGTGTGACAGTGCCGCCTCAACTTTTACAAAAAGCCGGATATGACGTCATCAAAAGTATTTATCGAAAAAATGAAAAAAAGATCCGGGGATATCATTCCTAGGAACTCTCATGTAAAAGTTCATAAAGATCGGTCCAGTAGTTTACTCTGAATCGCTCTACACACTACATTACATCATAACCCCCCCCCCCCCCCCCCCATCATACAAAGTAAACAGACGTCAACATTTCACTCTTACCCCCCCCCCCCCACCCCCCCCGCCAATCACACGTCCTCTACTCTACCATCGCTCACACCTACTACACATCACCCATAGTCCTCCAAGTCACAGTTCACAGCACTCATTGTCCTTCTGCAGTCACAGTTCACATCACCCATAGTCCTCACATCACAGTTCACATCACCCATAGTCCTCACAGTCAAATTTTACAGCACTCAAGTCTATCTAGCATACTGTCACATTCACAGGGACTGGTTGTAGAGTCGTACAGCCATCGGGAGGAACGAGTCCCTCATCCGGTTCGTCCTGGCCCGCCAGCACCTCAAACGGCGTGATGACTCACGCGTGGGCTCGCACGATGCGAGCGCCTGGTGCAGAGGGTGGCGGTTGTCAGAGCGGATCATGCTCAGCTTCTTCAGCGCCACACTCGGGAATCGAGTGCTGAGAGGCTGAAGCTCAGAGCCAATGATGGAGCCTGCTCTCTTCACAATCTTCTCCAACCTTTCCATGTCGCCTTTCTTTGCACTGCTGTGGTAGCAGAGCTGGTTGAAGGAGACGACACTCTGAATAGTCGCCTGGTAGAAGAGGTGGAGGATCTGTGGGTCGACGTGGAACTGCCGTAGCTTCCTCAGGAAGAAGAGCCTCTGGTTTGCCCGCTTGCACACGGCGTCCACGTTTGGCGACCAGTCGAGCTGGTTGTCGATGATGGTGCCCAGATACTTGTAGGTATCCACCATCTCGACTGGTTCGCCCTTGATGATGATGGGGTCGACGGCGGACTTGGTTCGTTGGAAGTCCATGATGAGTTCCTTCGTCTTGCTCACGTTGAGCTCCAGGAAGTTGTCGTCGCACCACTGCACCAGCTCATCCACTGCGTGTCTGTACGCCGATTCGTCGTTCTTCAGGATGAGACCTGACAGGGATGTGTCGTCTGCAAACTTCAGCAGCAGGTTGACAAGATCCCTGAGGCGACAGTCGGCGGTGTACAGCGTGAAGAGCGTGGGAGACAGCACGCAGCCTTGGGGGGCGCCTGTATTGGTGGCGACAGCCTCGGACAAGACTTGTCCAATACGGACCCGCTGGGTTCGCTTCGTAAGGAAGCTGAAGACCCAACTGATCAGCACTGGATCGACGTCGAACTCCAGCAGCTTCCTCATCATGAGATGAGGCTGGATGGTGTTGAAGGCGCTGCTGAAGTCGATGAACAGGACCCTGGCGTAAGAGGAGGGCTTCTCCAGGTGGGCGGAGACGTTGTGGACGAGGGTCAGGATCGCATCTTCAGTACTCCGGTTGCGGGTGTATGCAAACTGAAGAGGATCCTGATGGTCCTCTGTCTCCAACCTCAGCCTCTAAGCAGGTTCCGTGTTTCATTGGTTAAAACTATAAAGACAAGAGGAAGGGGGGAGAGAGAGACTAACACATTCGAGCCCAGCTGGCAGCGCAGTCTATCAAAAGATATGACACCTACTTGAAAACCCCTACCGTATGCCCACACCGTATACCGTGGCTACACTAGGCCTTCGTGTCGCCGGATGGCCGCCAACACGGAGGAGAGTTACTCCACAAAATCTGATCTAGCATCTCTCCCAGCCCCGATCCTTCGAAAATAATTGTTTGGGGTAAAGCGTAAGACTCCATTTTATCTTATGATTGCTCATTTTCTTTAGTGTAAGTGGCCTACATGCTTACAGGATTATATGTGTTTGAATGTTGTTGTGCGATCAGTGTAAATAGCCATTCGGAGACGTAATTAAGTACAAATGACAAAAAGAAAAGAACTCTCATGAATAAGAATTCAATCAACAATTATTCATGCACACTCTTACCGAATTATAGCGTTGAAAGTTTATTAGTTTGAACGCAAAGTCCGAATTAATATGTGCAGTCTGAAATTAGCAGGCTGCGCGCACGACGACTGGTAGGCTGCGCGCACGATTACAGGTCGGCTGTACGCCAGATGACACCTTTACGGCATTTCGGCAAGAGGATTAACTAGGATTAATAATAATAATAATAATAATAATGGAAACTTATAGAGCGCTTACCTAGAAGCTCCAAGCGCTTTACAATGACATTAAGACATCAAGCATTAAGACACAAAAAGAACAGGAGTACAAAAGCAAATTCATCGTTTAAATCCATGCAGTCACAAAGAAACACACACGTGCGCACGCACATACGCGTGCGCATACACACACACATGCACAGATACACACAGACACACATTCACACACACACACGGCACACACACACACACACACATGCATACGCACACACACCGGACAGTTTGAAAGTTACTGGTTAGTCTAGAAAATGCTGTGTGAACAGGTGCGTTTTCCTGGATGTCTGCCTTTCACTGTCCTGGATGTCTGCCTTTCACTGTCCTGGATGTCTGCCTTTCACTGTCCTGGATGTCTGCCTGTCACTGTCCTGGATGTCTGCCTGTCACTGTCCTGGATGTCTGCCTTTCACTGTCCTGGATGTCTGCCTTTCACTGTCCTGGATGTCTGCCTGTCACTGTCCTGGATGTCTGCCTTTCACTGTCCTGGATGTCTGCCTTTCACTGTCCTGGATGTCTGCCTTTCACTGTCCTGGATGTCTGCCTTTCACTGTCCTGGATGTCTGCCTTTCACTGTCCTGGATGTCTGCCTTTCACTGTCCTGGATGTCTGCCTTTCACTGTCCTGGATGTCTGCCTTTCACTGTCCTGGATGTCTGCCTTTCACTGTCCTGGATGTCTGCCTTTCACTGTCCTGGATGTCTGCCTTTCACTGTCCTGGATGTCTGCCTTTCACTGTCCTGGATGTCTGGCTGTCACTGTCCTGGATGTCTGCCTGTCACTGTCCTGGATGTCTGCCTTTCACTGTTTGAGGAAACCAAGATCAGTTGCACAGGGAGCACCCACATCCTTTTGACCAGACAGCCGACACACCCGACAACCGACACACCCGACAACCGACACACCCGACAACCAACACACCCGACAACCGACACACCCGACAACCGACACACCCGACAACCAACACACCCGACAACCGACACACCCGACAACCGACACACCCGACAACCAACACACCCGACAACCAACACACCCGACAACCGACACACCCGACAACCAACACACCCGACAACCAACACACCCGACAACCGACACACCCGACAACCGACACACCAGACAGCCGACACACCCGACAACCGACACACCCGACAACCGACACACCCGACACACCTCTTGATGTCAACTCACCTTGTCCAACATTCAGGCACACAAAAAACACTGAGAGAAAACTTCATCTCACCATTTACTGTTTCACTCAACCGATAACACTGAAAATACATTTTACACCAGCATTTACTGATTCGCTCAACCGGGAACACAGAGAATACATTCCACACCAGCATTTTTTTATTCACTCAACCAGTAACACTGAAAATACATTTCACACAAGCATTTTCTGATTCACTCAACCGGTAATACTGAGAATACATTTCACACCAGCATTTTCTGATTCACTCAACTGGTAACACAGAGAATACATTTCACACAAGCATTTTCTGATTCACTCAACCGGTAATACTGAGAATACATTTCACACCAGCATTTTGTGATTCACTCAACTGGTAACACTGAGAATACATTTCACACCAGCATTTACTGATCCACTCAATCTGACCGCTTTCGTTCAAGTAACGAGTGTCCAAACATTCAAAAAGTCACATCAGAAGCTGTGTGTTGACACAATGTTGACACTGTCACGATGACTCTATGGCCCCTGACAGCTGACTGGGTCCACCAGGAAGAGTTGTCTGCACGAGGAGCTCCGTCAGCTGTGTGTACAACTCGCTCTGCTTGCCGTGGGTCACAGCGATGATCGTCTCGGCCTGAAAGAGGCACAGTTAATAGTTACATGCATTGTTGTAATCTGAGCAGTGTGTAAACACTAAACAGAGGTAGAAAATGGCAGTCAATATGACTGAATTCTTCAATCCTGACAAAAGGCAGTCAATATGACTGAATTCTTCAATCCTGACAAAAGGCAGTCAATATGACTGAATTCTTCAATCCTGACAAAAGGCAGTCAATATGACTGAATTCTTCAATCCTGACAAAAGGCAGTCAATATGACTGAATTCTTCAATCCTGACAAAAGGCAGTCAATATGACTGAATTCTTCAATCCTGACAAAAGGCAGTCAATATGACTGAATTCTTCAATCCTGACAAAAGGCAGTCAATATGACTGAATTCTTCAATCCTGACAAAAGGCAGTCAATATGACTGAATTCTTCAATCCTGACAAAAGGCAGTCAATATGACTGAATTCTTCAATCCTGACAAAAGGCAGTCAATATGACTGAATTCTTCAATCCTGACAAAAGGCAGTCAATATGACTGAATTCTTCAATCCTGACAAAAGGCAGTCAATATGACTGAATTCTTCAATCCTGACAAAAGGCAGTCAATATGACTGAATTCTTCAATCCTGACAAAAGGCAGTCAATATGACTGAATTCTTCAATCCTGACAAAAGGCAGTCAATATGACTGAATTCTTCAATCCTGACAAAAGGCAGTCAATATGACTGAATTCTTCAATCCTGACAAAAGGCAGTCAATATGACTGAATTCTTCAATCCTGACAAAAGGCAGTCAATATGACTGAATTCTTCAATCCTGACAAAAGGCAGTCAATATGACTGAATTCTTCAATCCTGACAAAAGGCAGTCAATATGACTGAATTCTTCAATCCTGACAAAAGGCAGTCAATATGACTGAATTCTTCAATCCTGACAAAAGGCAGTCAATATGACTGAATTCTTCAATCCTGACAAAAGGCAGTCAATATGACTGAATTCTTCAATCCTGACAAAAGGCAGTCAATATGACTGAATTCTTCAATCCTGACAAAAGGCAGTCAATATGACTGAATTCTTCAATCCTGACAAAAGGCAGTCAATATGACTGAATTCTTCAATCCTGACAAAAGGAAGACGACAGTGTTGAGAACACCCAGGACACACACACACTGGCCCAACACCCAGGACACACACACACTGGCCCAACACCCAGGACACACACACACTGGCCCAACACCCAGGACACACACACACTGGCCCAACACCTGAGTATTGACTGACATGCTCTCTGTCTCTCTCTCTTTCTCTCTTTCAATCTCTCTCTTTCAACCTCTCTCTCTCCCACACATTTATCTACTAAATGTATACATGTGAGAGACTGGCGAACATTCATACATGTATGAGAGACTGCAGTGAGCGTCTTGCACACGATCCAGCCACAGACATATCTCTTATCACCCCCCCCTCCCACCCGTAACCCCCACCCCACATCCATACAAACGCGCACACCAAACATCTATACCTGTAAGAGTCTGTAGAGAGTGTTCTGCACACATACCGTCCAACCACAGCCATACCTCTCATTAATCCATCCCCCCCCCCCTCCACACCCATACACACACACCAAACATCTATACCTCGCGGCGATAGACTGTGGCGAGGGTCTTGCGCATGGTTGAACCACCTGTCACTGAGACTATGGTGAGTGTCTTCCACACGGTCTCACAGCTGTAGCCTGCCCACCCTCCCTCAACACACACCCAACACCCTTAGGCCAAAAAAAAAATATGTCTGTTTCCGGTAACCCGACCGACCTTATTTTTAAGCGCCGACCCTAAAGGGTTTTTTCGCTTTTCGCACACACACACAAAAATAAAAATTAAAAAAATTAAAAAAATGAAGTCAAGTATATTTTATTTAGTTTCAATATATCTAGGTCAAAAACATGTGCTAAATAATTGTAAGTAAACTAAGGAAGTGTTTAAAAAAAACACGTAAAAAGAAGTTAACAAAACGTAAGAAAAAGGTAAAAAAATTTTTTAACAAAATAAAAAATTAAAAATAAAAACAACCGACCGACCCTTTTTTTTCCGGCGATGTTATTGTTATATGAAGTCTTATATCGCGCGCGTATCTCCAGACTCAGACTCAAGGCGCAGGGATCTATTTATGCCGTGTGAGATGGAATTTTTTACACAATACCTCACGCATTCACATCGACCAGCAGATCGCAGTCATTTCGGCGCATATCCTACTTTTCACGGCCTATTATTCCAAGTCACACGGGTATTTTGGTGGACATTTTTTATCTATGCCTATACCATTTTGCCAGGAAAGACCCTTTTGTCAATCGTGGGATCTTTAACGTGCACACCCCAATGTAGTGTACACGAAGGGACCTCGGTTTTTCGTCTCATCCGAAAGACTAGCACTTGAACCCACCACCTAGGTTAGGAAAGGGGGGAGAAAATTGCTAACGCCCTGACCCAGGGTCGAACTCGCAATCTCTCGCTTCCGAGCGCAAGTGCGTTACCACTCGGCCACCCAGTCCTGTGGTTGGACCGTGTGCAAGACGCTCGTCACAGTCTCTCACAGGTAAGGGTGTTAGGTATGTCAGTATGGGTGTGTTTGTTGGGGAAACAGACATATTTTTCTTTTTGGCCTTACCTGTGAGAGACTGTGACGAGCGTCCTGCACAGGGTCCAACCACAGCTGTTGCCTGCCCACCCACCCCCCAACAAACACACCCATACCGACACACCTAACACCCTTACCTGTGAGAGACTGTGACGAGCGTCTTGCACACGGTCCAACCACAGCTGTAGCCTGCCCGCCACCCACCCACCCCCCCCCCCCCCCAACAAACACACCCATACCGACACACCTAACACCCTTACCTGTGAGAGACTGTGACGAGCGTCTTGCACACGGTCCAACCACAGCTGTAGTTTGCCCACCCTCATCAGCTGTAGCCCGGCGTTAGGACTGCGGGGCGGTAACAGCTCACTGGAACCAGGTAACAAAAAGACAGTTATGAAGATCACATGCTTGGTTAGCTTAGGCAGAGACAGCTTTTCAGTCAGAGAACAGTTGATGAGGCATTTGGCATCAAAATGACAGTATTTGCCAAGATGTTTTTCCCAGCTCAGTTTTGCGCAAATTCTCCCCTGTGTTCAAACAGCATCGCTTGACACATTACACTGATACACAGATCCCAAGCTGTGTGGCTTTATGTTACTTAACTCTGCAACACCCACGCACACACACACAAAACGCATGCACACTTGTATGCAAACACACACACACGCTCACACAAAGAGAGGCTTACACACACAAACACACACACAAACACACACACATACACACACACACATACTACCCTACTTACCTGTATGGTGTGAGAGTGGCCACCCCATAATCCAAGGCTTCTTCCCACAAGGCACTATTAATGGCAGCATCAAAGGCGCGATCCAACACACGCAGCAGGTACACGTTGGACGACGACAAGACGACCTTCACCTTGGCCAGGCACGCACGACACGCACCCAGAATCTCATCAATGTCATCTAAAAGTCAAACAAACCAAACTAACATCAGGGTTTTCTCATTCTTATATTAAGCTTTTCATTCAGCAGAAAATAATTTGAAAGAGCTATCAACAACAAAAAATCCAAACAATTTAATAAAATGAAAACCAAACAGGAAAAGAAGTACAGGCAAATCCAGCTAACTCACAAACGGTTAAGTCAAAAATTCGCTTAGCACACAAAGAAATTCTGGTCCGGAATTATCCCTCTTTATCTATGTGTACAAAGTACCCTGAGCTCGAAATGGGATTTCTCTTACGTAAGTCGAAAGACGGATAGCACACAACAGAAAGTCAGTCCCAAAGACAAAATTTACTCTATATTTACTACAGCAACTCGAAACACGAAACTTGGCGTCTCACACTAGCGCATTGTGTAACCTTATTCCCTTCTTCTCTACACGGACGCCACACCGACTGGTCAGTCGGCACGCAATAAAGTATGAACTGAAGTTAGGAGGGGGCGAGGAGTAAGGAGGGGGCGAGGAGTAAGGAGAATTATCCAACTCCAAGAAAACATTCTGAAAAAGGTGGGGAAGTGGTGACAAGGCAGTGAACGCACTCACCATGCACTGACATCATACGAAAGCAGCCACACAAACACAGCACAGAGGCAGAGGCAGGTGTGCAGATGCTTTGTGAGAATAAGCGTTGAAAACCAGTTTGATTTAAAAAAAACAGCAAATAGAGCCGCATGTCATAATCATTCTTCTTGTCTGGCTTTATTGACTGCATGCCGATCTTGTGGCAGTGACTTTTCACTCTTCAGTCGGACTGTACACAAACCGCTCTCACTCTCCCTCACTGACTACTCTAAGCCCTGACAACTGATCCTTGGAAATTGTTTGGAAGAGTACACCTCTCTATTTCTCTCCTGCTGACTTCAGTGATACCGGACACCCCACTGAGTTTAGCCAGCTACCCCCCCCCCCCCCCCTCTCTCTCTCTCTCTCTCCCCCCAGCCATGTACTGTTTGGTGCTGTGGCCAGAGAGGTGTCACCGGCTAATTGAGGCCAGCTGCACTGTTCACTCAGAGCAAAACTAGTTGACTGTGTCTAACTTTTGACAAAGCAACACAACTGAAGGGTTCACAGATTAGGTAACCGACTCACTGGTCAAGGCTGCAAGGAAACAAGAGTATCTTGTCAATGAAAGAGGTTACACACAGATACGCGATGCTGAGAACGGTGGCCGATTTTTCACTCTCTTTCTCGGAGGGCCTTCATCATTGCAGGGACTGCTGTAAAGAAATGCTTGCTCAGAAACTAACTCTTTTTGCATTGAAACATGCACCAGAACTGGTGGACACCATCGACAATGTCAAACATGAAATCGAAGCAGTTTGCTTGAGGAAACGGTCGTCAGCAACTCAAACTTCTCTGTTTTCTTTTTTTAAGAAAATCTGAGGTGACTTTCTTTGTGGCCCCGCCCCCTCCCTCTGTAAGGACCCCCCCTCCATAAGGACCGATTTTTGTCAACATTTTCAAGGTCGCTAGAGAGGGGTTCCACTGTACTATGACCAAGTCGAAATTTCGGATAGGACACAATAACAATTCGGTCCCTTCAATTTCGTCTTATCCGGATTTGCCTGTATGTAGCTAACTCAAGAACATTCCAAACACCACTTATTCTTTGATAAAAAAAATATGTCAACACATTTTTGTACATCTACATGTCGCACCCTTCAAGTGGTTAACTAACGGTTAAATTCACACGCACTGTTTTCCTTTCCACCATGTTTCAGACACCTCCATGTTACTTTCTCTTTGGAAACAGTCCTTCTTCTTCTTCTGCCTTCGTAGGTTGCAACTCACACATACACTTGTGTTTTGCATGAGACGGCTTTTACCTGTGTGACCGAGTGCCTCAATCTTAGGAGGCAAAGCCAGTCACAAACAGGATTGAGATTTGTGAGCTAAATGAACAGCCCTATAAATGAACAGCCCTATAAAAACCGCTATGGGTACGCAAAGGTTGGCAAGAGCATAGCAGACGACAACAGCAGCCAGACCCCATCACTGACGTCTTAGCCACTAGGCTACTGAGCCCATCACTGACGTCTTAGCCACTAGGCTACTGAGCCCATCACTGACGTCTTAGCCACTAGGCTACTGAGCCCATCACTGACGTCTTAGCCACTAGGCTACTGAGCCCATCACTGACGTCTTAGCCACTAGGCTACTGAGCCCATCACTGACGTCTTAGCCACTAAGCTACTGAGCCCATCACTGACGTCTTAGCCACTAGGCTACTGAGCCCATCACTGACGTCTTAGCCACTAGGCTACTGAGCCCATCACTGACGTCTTAGCCACTAGGCTACTGAGCCCATCACTGACGTCTTAGCCACTAGGCTACTGAGCCCATCACTGACGTCTTAGCCACTAGGCTACTGACCCCATCACTGACGTCTTAGCCACTAGGCTACTGAGCCCATCACCGACGTCTTAGCCACTAGGCTACTGACCCCATCACCGACGTCTTAGCCACTAGGCTACTGAGTCCATCACTGACGTCTTAGCCACTAGGCTACTGACCCCATCACTGACGTCTTAGCCACTAGGCTACTGAGTCCATCACTGACGTCTTAGCCACTAGGCTACTGACCCCATCACCGACGTCTTAGCCACTAGGCTACTGAGTCCATCACTGACGTCTTAGCCACTAGGCTACTGAGCCCATCACTGACGTCTTAGCCACTAGGCTACTGAGCCCATCACTGACGTCTTAGCCACTAGGCTACCGAGCCCATCACTGACGTCTTAGCCACTAGGCTACTGAGCCCATCACTGACATCTTAGCCACTAGGCTACTGAGCCCATCACTGACGTCTTAGCCACTAGGCTACTGAGCCCATCACTGACATCTTAGCCACTAGGCTACTGAGCCCATCACTGACGTCTTAGCCACTAGGCTACTGAGCCCATCACTGACATCTTAGCCACTAGGCTACTGAGCCCATCACTGACATCTTAGCCACTAGGCTACTGAGCCCATCACTGACGTCTTAGCCACTAGGCTACTGAGCCCATCACTGACGTCTTAGCCACTAGGCTACTGAGCCCATCACTGACGTCTTAGCCACTAGGCTACTGAGCCCATCACTGACATCTTAGCCACTAGGCTACTGAGCCCATCACTGACGTCTTAGCCACTAGGCTACTGAGCCCATCACTGACATCTTAGCCACTAGGCTACTGAGCCCATCACTGACGTCTTAGCCACTAGGCTACTGAGCCCATCACTGACATCTTAGCCACTAGGCTACTGAGCCCATCACTGACATCTTAGCCACTAGGCTACTGAGCCCATCACTGACGTCTTAGCCACTAGGCTACTGAGCCCATCACTGACGTCTTAGCCACTAGGCTACTGAGCCCATCACTGACGTCTTAGCCACTAGGCTACTGAGCCCATCACTGACGTCTTAGCCACTAGGCTACCGAGCCCATCACTGACGTCTTAGCCACTAGGCTACTGAGCCCATCACTGACATCTTAGCCACTAGGCTACTGAGCCCATCACTGACGTCTTAGCCACTAGGCTACTGAGCCCATCACTGACATCTTAGCCACTAGGCTACCGAGCCCATCACTGACGTCTTAGCCACTAGGCTACTGAGCCCATCACTGACATCTTAGCCACTAGGCTACTGAGCCCATCACTGACGTCTTAGCCACTAAGCTACTGAGCCCATCACTGACGTCTTAGCCACTAAGCTACTGAGCCCATCACTGACGTCTTAGCCACTAGGCTACCGAGCTCATCACTGACGTCTTAGCCACTAGGCTACTGAGCCCATCACTGACGTCTTAGCCACTAAGCTACTGAGCCCATCACTGACGTCTTAGCCACTAGGCTACTGACCCCATCACTGACGTCTTAGCCACTAGGCTACTGAGCCCATCACCGACGTCTTAGCCACTAGGCTACTGAGCCCATCACTGACGTCTTAGCCACTAGGCTACTGAGCCCATCACTGACGTCTTAGCCACTAGGCTACTGAGCCCATCACTGACGTCTTAGCCACTAGGCTACTGAGCCCATCACTGACGTCTTAGCCACTAGGCTACTGAGCTCATCACTGACGTCTTAGCCACTAGGCTACTGAGCCCATCACTGACGTCTTAGCCACTAGGCTACTGAGCTCATCACTGACGTCTTAGCCACTAGGCTACTGAGCCCATCACTGACGTCTTAGCCACTAGGCTACTGAGCCCATCACTGACGTCTTAGCCACTAGGCTACTGAGCCCATCACTGACGTCTTAGCCACTAGGCTACTGAGCCCATCACTGACGTCTTAGCCACTAGGCTACTGAGCCCATCACTGACGTCTTAGCCACTAGGCTACTGAGCCCATCACTGACGTCTTAGCCACTAGGCTACTGAGCCCATCACTGACGTCTTAGCCACTAGGCTACTGAGCCCATCGTCTGTGACTGTGGGCTGTGTGACACAAGAAGGTGAATTATGGCACAAGACGGAGTTCAGCTTATGCTGAGAAAAGAGCAACGTTACCGGAGGATTTCTTGATCTGGTCCACACGATCCACAGTTTGCTGGCAGGAGTTGATAGCGCTCTTCACTGCCTGGCTGTCGGCGTCATCTACAAAGTGTACGAGAAGTAAGAAGATAATGCATGCAGTGGTTACCGCTCTTTACAAGACAGGTAAGAAGATTGTAATTACAACCAGTCAGACAGGCAACTACTGTCAGTGCTAAACCACACTGACTTCTTTCATTGCATCATTCTTGAAATTCAAATACATGTACTGTGTAAATACCCCCCTACCCCCCCACCCCCCCCCCCCCCACCCCTTTAAAAAATCAAAAATACCCATAAAATCAGGACTTACAACGAAGAGAATCGTATAACAAGTCGCTTAAGGCGAAATTACTACATTTAGTCAAGCTGTGGAACTCACAGAATGAAACTGAACGTAGTCCGCCGCTAGTGCAAAAGGCAGTGAAAGTGACGAGCCTGTTTGGCGCGGTAGCGGTTGCGCTGTGCTTCATAGCACGCTTTACTGTACCTCTCTTCGTTTTAACTTTCTGAGCATGTTTTTAATCCAAACATATCATATCTATATGTTTTTGGAATCAGGAACCGACAAGGAATAAGATGAAATAGGTTTTAAAACGATTTCGGAAATTTAATTTTAATCATAATTTTTATATTTTTAATTTTCAGAGCTTGTTTTTAATCCGAATATAACATATTTATATGTTTTTGGAATCAGAACATGATGAAGAATAAAATAAAAGTAATTTTGGATCGCTTTATAAAAAAATAATTTTAATTACAATTTTCAGATTTTTAATGACCAAAGTCATTAGTTAATTTGTAAGCCTCCATGCTGAAATGCAATACCGAAGTCCGGCCTTCGTCGAAGATTGCTTGGCCAAAATTTCAATCAATTTGATTGAAAATTGAGGGTTTGACAGTGCCGCCTCAACTTTTACAAAAAGCTGGATATGACGTCATAAAAGACATTTATCGAAAAAATGAAAACAGCATCTGGGGATATCATACCCAGGAACTCTCATGTAAAACAGCATCTGGGGATATCATACCCAGGAACTCTCATGTAAAATTTCATAAAGATCGGTCCAGTAGTTTACTCTGAATCGCTCTACACACACACACGCACAGACAGACACACACACACATACACCACGACCCTCGTCTCGATTCCCCCTCTATGTTAAAACATTTAGTCAAAACAGAGGTAAATTCAGACACACAACATACCAGGATCAGTGACGGTGGAATCTGCTCCTGAGGTCATCACTTTATCCTGACACAGAAAGATGTACAGTCAAGGTCATCACTTTATCCTGACACAGAAAGATGTACAGTCAAGGTCATCACTTTATCCTGACACAGAAAGATGTACAGTCAAGGTCATCACTTTATCCTGACACAGAAAGATGTACAGTCAAGGTCATCACTTTATCCTGACACAGAAAGATGTACAGTCAAGGTCATCACTTTATCCTGACACAGAAAGATGTACAGTCAAGGTCATCACTTTATCCTGACACAGAAAGATGTACAGTCAAGGTCATCACTTTATCCTGACACAGAAAGATGTACAGTCAAGGTCATCACTTTATCCTGACACAGAAAGATGTACAGTCAAGGTCATCACTTTATCCTGACACAGAAAGATGTACAGTCAAGGTCATCACTTTATCCTGACACAGAAAGATGTACAGTCAAGATTAGTGTGATTTGTCTTTTCAATCAAGAATAAACAAGTCTTTGGGGATGTCTGCACGAACATTAATGACCCTCTGTGTGAGGATGAAAGTAACATGATTCATCTGATACAGCACATTGTAGTTTTCATTCTTCTTCTGCGTTCGTGGGCTGAAACTCCCACGTACACTACGTGTATTTTTTGCACGAGTGGAATTTTACGTGTATGACCGTTTTTACCCCGCCATTTAGGCAGCCATACGCCGCTTTCGGGGGAAGCATGCTGGGTATTTTCGTGTTTCTATAACCCACCGAACTCTCACATGGATTACAGGGTCTTTTCCGTGCGCACTTGGTCTTGTGCTTGCGTGTACACACGGGGGTGTTCGGACACCGAGGAGAGTCTGCACACAAAGTTGACTCTGAGAAATAAATCTCTCGCCGAACGTGGGGACGAACTCACGCTGACAGCGGCCAACTGGATACAAATCCAGCGCGCTACCGACTGAGCTATATCCCCGCCCTAGTTTTCATTTATTTCAGTCAATTTCGTTTGATGTCTTCCACTGATCAAAGTGTCCAAACGCCCTAGTGTGCTCACATGCCCATGGAAAAGATCCCAAGCTCACAGAGAAAGTCTCACTCTCAGGGATTGGAAAACACGAATACAAGCATGCAAGAACATTTTCTGTGTTTATGCATTTTGAAAATGGACAGTAAAACTTTCCTATCATATCTTACCCTATGATGCCTTGTCTTGTCTAACGCAGAATCTTACCCTATGATGCCTTGTCTTGTCTAACGCAGAATCTTACCCTATGACGCCTTGTCTTGTCTAACGCAGAATCTTACCCTATGACGCCTTGTCTTGTCTAACACAGAATCTTACCCTATGATGCCTTGTCTTGTCTAACACAGAATCTTACCCTATGATGCCTTGTCTTGTCTAACACAGAATCTTACCCTATGATGCCTTGTCTTGTCTAACGCACAAAACCAAGACTGAGCAGAGCAAATCAGTTGCCACGTGCTAGCCCCAGCAAAAGGAGCCCCACTTATTTTGGACAAAATTCCCCAAGAACAATATTAGGGTTTCTCCAAATCCAAAATACAGTGGAACCCCTCTTTAGGACCCCCATTTTTACAATTCCCTCCTTTTTCAGACCCTGTTTTCTCAGATTTTCTGTTCATAAACTCTGTAAAGGTACCCCCATTTTAAGACTCCCTCCTTTTTCAGACCATGTTTTCTAAAAAAAATGTTGAGGTCTTAAAAGGGGGTCACTTTACCAAATAACAAAAATACATACCAGTGAGCTATCGTGGCAGCGCGGACACTGACACAGGAAGTAGTACTGTTGCTGCAGTTGTTGTTGACGTTCCCACGACGGGGCCAGCTGGTCCACGTAACTCAGGAACACTGTCTGGCTCACCTGCACACACAGGTGAAAAACAGGTGAAATCACATGATATCTCACATGGTCAAGCATACCAGCATACAACTTTTTGTCATCATTGTCTGATGGGTTGTTGACAGACCATTTTGCAGGTCCTCGGGGAGCTTAGTATAATTGCCACCCTCTGTTTCTTTCAACTGGGTCCATAAAGATGAAACAGACGAGAAAATGCTCCCCTCGTACCAACAGATGAGCTGGCGTGTCAACAAGCAATCAAATACAGCATTGAAACATCCTGCAGTCACTCACCTGACTCAGGTCTTCAGTCACTTACCTGACTTGGGTCTGCAGTCACTCACCTGACTCAGGTCTGCAGTCACTCACCTGACTCAGGTCTTCAGTCACTTACCTGACTTGGGTCTGCAGTCACTCACCTGACTCAGGTCTGCAGTCACTCACCTGACTCGGGTCTGCAGTCACTCACCTGACTCAGGTCTGCAGTCACTCACCTGACTCAGGTCTGCAGTCACTCACCTGACTCAGGTCTTCAGTCACTTACCTGACTTGGGTCTGCAGTCACTCACCTGACTCAGGTCTTCAGTCACTAACCTGAGTCGGGTCTGCAGTCACTCACCTGACTCAGGTCTGCAGTCACTCACCTGACTCGGGTCTGCAGTCACTCACCTGACTCGGGTCTGCACAAGGGATGTTGTCCACAGCTCGTACGTACAGCGTCCGACCCTGAAAGGTCACCACGGCGCTCGGTGTACACCGGTGATCCAGACACGAAGGGCTGCACACACCATAGAACATGACATCAGTTAGTGCCGATCCTGACACTGGATAAAATATGACATCATTTAGCGGTGAGCCAAACATGAAATAACATAATATTGATATCGGCAAGTAACATGTTCCTGCATACAATTCCCAGGTTCACTGCACAAGGAAATACCCACCAGCCTGTATAAGTAATATTAGCAACCCAAAATGAATGAAAACCAAGACAATATTCAAAGTATAAAGGCAACCCTTAATTGAGCCCTGCGAAGAAAACGCAAAGTCTTCTTCCTGAAAACTGAGCGCCAAAGCTTTGTTCAGCAAGCTGTGTGAAGTAGACTTTGTTCAGCAAGCTGTGTGAAGTAGACTTTGTTCAGCAAGCTGTGTGAAGTAGACTTTGTTCAGCAAGCTGTGTGAAGTAGACTTTGTTCAGCAAGCTGTGTGAAGTAGACTTTGTTCAGCAAGCTGTGTGAAGTAGACTTTGTTCAGCAAGCTGTGTGAAGTAGACTTTGTTCAGCAAGCTGTGTGAAGTAGACTCTGCGAAGTTAATTTAGTTTATGAGGAACGCTGAAAGATTTCAAACCTGAACCTACTCATCAACTTATCCTCTAAGACAGGAAAGTCCTCAAGGCCGGGCCACTTGGGACATGACAGGGGGGAGGTTAGAGAGGAGGAGAGACAATAAACGAGAGATGTAGCTGAGACTAGACCTGGGAACCCCTGTTTTGCACTTGGAGAATTTTCAAGCAAACTTGGTGTACAGTAGTCCCTTCCATTTCCGGCCCTTTCGTGGGCGTGAACCTGCCCGGAGCGGCCAGCTTTCCCATGACTAATGAGTTTTCCTTCTATAATTGACTCTTAATGGCCGTTAACCTGTCTGACGCGGTCAACGGTCACTGATTTTTGCCCTAAGGTGCCCCTCTTACTCGACAGGAGCGGCCACTTAACGGCCACTTGTCGCTTTCGCGGGCGAGCGCCTTGTTTGAATAGATGTATTTGGTTGCTTCCTTCAGTATCAAACTTAAAGTGCTTGAATCATTAATATCCAGCTTGTGTGTGTGTGTGTGTGTGTGTGTGTGTGGTGTGTGTGTGTGTGTGTGACGGTGTGTGTGTGTGTGTGTGTGTGTTGTGTGCACAGACGGCACAGCACGAGCAGACGACATGAATACTTACGCATGCGCAAACTGTAAATACAGACATGCGCATACATGTACATTTACGGCAGTCACTTCCGGATCGATCACAGCTGATGTGAGTTTGAAACACTTGTTTATCTGACACTCAAATACATATATAATAATCCAAACAACACACATAGAAACATACGAAACAATAGCTTAGCCAGGACGATCGAGTTAAACACGCAAATAATTAAGATGTATAAACGAAAGCAAAACTAACAGAGACAATGAAAACTTGATCGTGTTTTGGGTTTTTTTTTGGAGGAGGAGGGGGCCTGTAATGAACGGCCACCTGATATTTGCGGTCACCTTTGCAATGACTAATGGGTGACCGGATATGGCAGGTACTACTGTATTTTCAGAAAAATGAGCGTACTCCACACAGCATTTGAACATCCATGAATTAACCATGCTTCAAACACGCCTGTTGCACTGTTTATTAAGTTTACCAATACATTTAAAACAAATGCTTATTTCAATGTTTACTGACAAAAACTGTAATCATGTGTCAAAGTACTGGATCTGCTTCAGGATGTGCTTGTGAAGAAAAGTAGTGTAGGAATTGTTCTCGTCATATCTTTTTTTCCACTGACCGTACTGATCGTATTCTAGACAATCATGCGTACAAAATACAGCAAAATCGTATGGGTTCCCAGGTCTGTAAGACCATGCCAGGAATAAAGTGTAACAAGCGCTGAGACAGACCTGAGGTAGACACCGGATCCTACGTCACGCAGCTCTTCGTCCGCTATGGTGAATGTGTTGATCACCATCTGGTACACAAAACACAGAGGTCAAATAACACACACACACACACACACACTCCAACAAAACAAACACAGACACACACATACAGTATGCACATTCAGATACTTACTTTACCAAATATGTCCAGCAGTGTTTTGGTGTCTGGGAGTTGCATGTAGTCGCCTGCCAACTTGGCCAGAGTGAAGCACATTTTGCTGAAAGCGTCACAGCGACCAGCATCTTTCTCTATCTCACCCACATCTACGTGACAAGAATAAATACACAACAACAAAACTGTCAACATAACCGTTGTCTCTCTCTATCTCACCCACATCTACGTGACAAGAATAAATACACAACAACAAAACTGTCAACATAACCGTTGTCTCTCTCTATATCACCCACATCTATATGACAAGAATAAATACACAATGATACAACTGTCAACATAACCGTTGTCTCTCTCTATCTCACCCACATCTACGTGACAAGAATAAATACACAATGATACAACTGTCAACATAACCGTTGTCTCTCTCTATCTCACCCACATCTACGTGACAAGAATAAATACACAATGATACAACTGCCAACACGAGAAAAGAATTATTTAAAATCCTGACAACTCTTATACCCTTAATTGGGTATAAGTTTCTATAAGAATTTGTTTTAAGTCAAGTCAAGTCAAGTCAAGTATTTTATTGTTTTGGGCCCAGAGGGCTTTGAAACAAAGATATAACTTTAACACAAAAAAAGGTAACAAATCAGACAGTTAATATATGTATATAAATTGAGCGGACAAATACAACAATACTATACGACCAAATTAAATTGGCAATATACACTTCCATACATGCAAACAAAAAGAAAAATAGGTTTAACAAAATCAGGTAAGAAATCAGGCAGATAATATGTATACATTAAGCGGACAACGATAATATACAGCTGAAGTAAATTGGCAATACCATTATGCCATGCATCTTTTGTAAAAACACAAAACAAAAGCATGTATTACATATATACATACCAATAAAGAAACTAGATATAACGCTAACATACTAAAATCATAAGTTCTTTTAAGTGTTTCTATAAGTTCATTTCGTACAGGACTTTATCCCCAGCAGCTAATGTGAGCCTGCATGGGAAAACCAGGCTAAATGGGAAAATTTTGACTTTTTACTTTTTGAAATGATATGAAACTTCAGACTTTGAGAAACTGAAAAGTAAAAAGGAGATTCTGTCAAAATAAAAGAGAATAAAGTCTTACGAGACATCAGGTGTTGAAACGTCGGCAGTCCCGGATCCCTCGTGGCGCCCGCCCCGTCCTCCCCTTGCTGTGCCAGGAAACTTTGTTTGTTTAATTCAGAGATTATGCCAGCTTTTAAAACAATGCGTTGGGCACACGCAATGACAGGGGAAACATGTGCCACAAAGTACGATTTTTGCGTAAAGTGAAAACCCATTTTTAAGGCCCTCCCTTTTAAGACCCTGTTTTCTCACATTTTGTGTTGATAAAGTGTGTAAAGTGACCCCCATTGTAAGACTCCCTCCTTTCTCACATTTTGTGTTGATAAACTGTGTAAATTGTCCCCCATTGTAAGACTCACTCCTTTCTCACATTTTGTGTTGATAAAGTGTGTAAATTGACCCCCATTGTAAGACTCCCTCCTTTCTCACATTTTGTGTTGATAAAGTGTGTAAATTGACCCCCATTGTAAGACTCCCTCCTTTCTCACATTTTGTGTTGATAAAGTGTGTAAATTGACCCCCATTGTAAGACTCCCTCCTTTCCCACATTTTGTGTTGATAAAGTGTGTAAAGTGACCCCCATTGTAAGACTCACTCCTTTCCCACATTTTGTGTTGATAAAGTGTGTAAAGTGACCCCCATTGTAAGACTCACTCCTTTCCCACATTTTGTGTTGATAAAGTGTGTAAAGTGACCCCCATTGTAAGACTCACTCCTTTCCCACATTTTGTGTTGATAAAGTGTGTAAAGTGACCCCCATTGTAAGACTCACTCCTTTCCCACATTTTGTGTTGATAAAGTGTGTAAAGTGACCCCCATTGTAAGACTCACTCCTTTCCCACATTTTGTGTTGATAAAGTGTGTAAAGTGACCCCCATTGTAAGACTCACTCCTTTCTCACATTTTGTGTTGATAAAGTGTGTAAAGTGACCCCCATTGTAAGACTCCCTCCTTTCTCACATTTTGTGTTGATAAACTGTGTAAATTGTCCCCCATTGTAAGACTCACTCCTTTCTCACATTTTGTGTTGATAAAGTGTGTAAATTGACCCCCATTGTAAGACTCACTCCTTTCTCACATTTTGTGTTGATAAAGTGTGTAAAGTGACCCCCATTGTAAGACTCACTCCTTTCCCACATTTTGTGTTGATAAAGTGTGTAAAGTGACCCCCATTGTAAGACTCACTCCTTTCCCACATTTTGTGTTGATAAAGTGTGTAAAGTGACCCCCATTGTAAGACTCACTCCTTTCCCACATTTTGTGTTGATAAAGTGTGTAAAGTGACCCCCATTGTAAGACTCACTCCTTTCCCACATTTTGTGTTGATAAAGTGTGTAAAGTGACCCCCATTGTAAGACTCACTCCTTTCCCACATTTTGTGTTGATAAAGTGTGTAAAGTGACCCCCATTGTAAGACTCACTCCTTTCCCACATTTTGTGTTGATAAAGTGTGTAAAGTGACCCCCATTGTAAGACTCACTCCTTTCCCACATTTTGTGTTGATAAAGTGTGTAAATTGACCCCCATTGTAAGACTCACTCCTTTCTCACATTTTGTGTTGATAAAGTGTGTAAATTGACCCCCATTGTAAGACTCACTCCTTTCTCACATTTTGTGTTGATAAAGTGTGTAAATTGACCCCCACTGTAAGACTCACTCCTTTCCCAGGTCTGGAAAGGGGGCTCCACTGTACTGAGTTTTGCATGTCAGACCAGCACACATACAGACCAGCACACATACAGACCAGCACACATACAGACCAGCACACATACAGACCAGCACACATACAGACCAGCACACATACAGACCAGCACACATACAGACCAGCACACATACAGACCAGCACACATACAGACCAGCACACATACAGACCAGCACACATACAGACCAGCACACATACAGACCAGCACACATACAGACCAGCACACATACAGACCAGCACACATACAGACCAGCACACATACAGACCAGCACACATACAGACCAGCACACATACAGACCAGCACACATACAGACCAGCACACATACAGACCAGCACACATACAGACCAACACACATACAGACCAGCACACATACAGACCAGCACACATACAGACCAGCACACATACAGACCAGCACACATACAGACCAGCACACATACAGACCAGCACACATACAGACCAGCACACATACAGACCAGCACACATACAGACCAGCACACATACAGACCAGCACACATACAGACCAGCACACATACAGACCAACACACATACAGACCAGCACACATACAGACCAGCACACATACAGACCAGCACACATACAGACCAGCACACATACAGACCAGCACACATACAGACCAGCACACATACAGACCAGCACACATACAGACCAACACACATACAGACCAGCACACATACAGACCAGCACACATACAGACCAGCACACATACAGACCAGCACACATACAGACCAACACACATACAGACCAGCACACATACAGACCAGCACACATACAGACCAGCACACATACAGACCAGCACACATACAGACCAACACACATACAGACCAGCACACATACAGACCAGCACACATACAGACCAGCACACATACAGACCAGCACACATACAGACCAGCACACATACAGACCAACACACATACAGACCAGCACACATACAGACCAGCACACATACAGACCAGCACACATACAGACCAGCACACATACAGACCAGCACACATACAGACCAGCACACATACAGACCAGCACACATACAGACCAGCACACATACAGACCAGCACACATACAGACCAACACACATACAGACCAGCACACATACAGACCAGCACACATACAGACCAGCACACATACAGACCAGCACACATACAGACCAGCACACATACAGACCAGCACACATACAGACCAGCACACATACAGACCAGCACACATACAGACCAGCACACATACAGACCAGCACACATACAGACCAACAAACAAACAAGCAAAAACATTATGGCTCTCCTTGTAACCCATCTACAGTACGACAACAAAAACAACCACAAGCAAACAATAACAAAAATACTTTAAAAAAAGCCAGAAAAGCAGCCGGAGCAAAGGGAGGTAAGTACCATGTGTTTGAGGACCAGTCTCAGCATGACACTGTCGGTGGACATAGCAAAGGGAAGTAAGTACCATGTGTTTGAGGACCAGTCTCAGCATGACATTGTCGGTGGACATAACAAAGGGAGGTAAGTACCATGTGTTTGAGGACCAGTCTCAGCATGACACTGTCGGTGGACATAGCAAAGGGAAGTAAGTACCATGTGTTTGAGGACCAGTCTCAGCATGACATTGTCGGTGGACATAACAAAGGGAGGTAAGTACCATGTGTTTGAGGACCAGTCTCAGCATGACACTGTCGGTGGACATAACAAAGGGAGGTAAGTACCATGTGTTTGAGGACCAGTCTCAGCATGACACTGTCGGTGGACATAACAAAGGGAGGTAAGTACCATGTGTTTGGGGACCAGTCTCAGCATGACATTGTCGGTGGACATAACAAAGGGAGGTAAGTACCATGTGTTTGGGGACCAGTCTCAGCATGACATTGTCGGTGGACATAACAAAGGGAGGTAAGTACCATGTGTTTGAGGACCAGTCTCAGCATGACACTGTCGGTGGACATAACAAAGGGAGGTAAGTACCATGTGTTTGAGGACCAGCCTCAGCATGACATTGTCGGTGGACATAACAAAAGGAGGTAAGTACCATGTGTTTGAGGACCAGTCTCAGCATGACACTGTCGGTGGACATAACAAAGGAAGGTAAGTACCATGTGTTTGGGGACCAGTCTCAGCATGACACTGTCGGTGGACATAACAAAGGGAGGTAAGTACCATGTGTTTGAGGACCAGTCTCAGCATGACACTGTCGGTGGACATAACAAAGGGAGGTAAGTACCATGTGTTTGAGGACCAGTCTCAGCATGACACTGTCGGTGGACATAACAAAGGGAGGTAAGTACCATGTGTTAGGGGACCAGTCTCAGCATGACATTGTCGGTGGACATAACAAAGGGAGGTAAGTACCATGTGTTTGAGGACCAGTCTCAGCATGACACTGTCGGTGGACATAAC
>NC_090246.1:39328933-39386433 GCF_037325665.1 Littorina saxatilis
CCAAATTTACGTTCATCTTATTCTACATCATTTCCTGATTCCAAAACCATATAAATATGTTATATTTGGATTAAAAACAAGCTCTGAAAATTAAAAATATAAAAATTATGATCAAAATTAAATTTCCGAAATCGATTTGAAAACAATTTCATCTTATTCCTTGTTGGTTCCTGATTCCAAAAACATATAGATATGATATGTTTGGATTAAAAACACGCTCAGAAAGTTAAAACGAAGAGAGGTACAGAAAAGTGTGCTATGCAGCACAGCGAAACCACTACCGCGCTGAACAGGCTCGTCAGTTTCACTCCGTTTTGCACAAGCGGCGGACTACGGTCATTGTGAAAAAATGCAGTGCGTTCAGTTTCATTCTGTGAGTTCCACAGCTTGACTAAATGTAGTAATTTCGCCTTACGCGACTTGTTTAGTTAGTTAGTTAACTGTTGCTTAATGGGTCCAGCGGACCATTTAGGCCACATCAGGACCCCATCATTTTTTAGTCGCAATTGGGGATACATTATAAAGGTGATGACCAAGGCTTCCAACATAAAAGGGGGAATAAGCAAATAAACAAAATGCCAGTCTCTACCGACCAATTTCCCGTTGTGTCACGGTCCGTTTTCTCTTCACTGGAGTGTTTGTCTCTAGTCGTCTCCAGGGATCCTCATAGATGTTTTTTTTTTTTTTGGTTTTTTTTTTTTTTTTTTTGTCCGGGCTTTCCCTTTTATTATCGCTCTACGTAGAGGGTCCCGGGACCCCCAATTTTTAATTTGTATTGGTCCCAAGAACTCCGTCAGGGCAATTTGTATTGGTCCCAAGAACTCCGTCAGGGCAATTTGTATTGGTCCCAAGAACTCCGTCAGGGCAATTTGTATTGGTGACAAGAACTCCGTCAGGGCAATTTGTATTGGTCCCAAGAACTCCGTCAGGGCAATTTGTATTGGTCCCAAGAACTCCGTCAGGGCAATTTGTATTGGTCCCAAGAACTCCGACAGGGGAATTTTAAAGGATCCCAAGACCAGGGGGACTTTTGAGTTCTTCACAACATCGTTATTTGTCATATGGGGTAAACTTATTCCGTATATTTGCGACGGTACAGATCTTACAGGAAGTGTTCTCGTCTTCGACACCCAGCTGAGTGTACGTTCTTGTCCATTCTGTGTGGATACTATCAGACGATTTGAGTCTGAAAATGAGTGGTACGCCTGATGACGTCATGTGCTGCGTCCTGGGGCCCGCTCCTTTTCAGCTGTTAGGCGTTGCGGGACCCCATTCAATACGTTGCGGGACCCCATTCAATACGTTGCGGGACCCCATTCAATACGTTGCGGGACCCCATTCAATACGTTGCGGGACCCCATTCAATACGTTGCGGGACCCCATTCAATACGTTGCGAGACCCCATTCAATACGTTGCGGGACCCCATTCAATACGTTGCGGGACCCCATTCAATACGTTGCGGGACCCCATTCAATACGTTGCGGGACCCCATTCAATACGTTGCGGGACCCCATTCAATACGTTGCGGGACCCCATTCAATACGTTGCGAGACCCCATTCAATACGTTGCGGGACCCCATTCAATACGTTGCGGGACCCCATTCAATACGTTGCGAGACCCCATTCAATACGTTGCGGGACCCCATTCAATACGTTGCGAGACCCCATTCAAGAATGTCTGGTACGTTTTGTGTGTGTCTCGAGTTGTCCAGACTACGCGTAGTCTCAAGTCCGGTCTCTAGCTGTGACACGGTTCACTATTCTCTGGCCGGAGGCTTTGTCTTTGCCTCTCAGCAGTTGTCCAGTCTCTGGTCGAGTCACGGTTCATTCCACGGGTCCTAGTTCCAGTGAACCCCAGCCGCCAGTGCCACAATGGCTGGAGGTCTCGCTCGAGTGACTACCTGCCCGTGGACAGCGTGACGTCACAGCGGTCAATGCCGGGTGTGACTGCTGACTCTGGTCACTGCGTGGTCATGACGTAAAGCCTACGCTTGGAGCTGACCCGTTACAAGGTGCGGGCGTTGTGTTGTTTGTGGCTTAGCTCGCACGGTGCTAGACACCGCCTGTTTGTTAGCTCGCACGGTGCTAGACACCGCCTGTTTGTTAGCTCGCACGGTGCTAGACACCGCCTGTTTGTTAGCTCGCACGGTGCTAGACACCGCCTGTTTGTTAGCTCGCACGGTGCTAGACACCGCCTGTTTGTTAGCTCGCACGGTGCTAGACACCGCCTGTTTGTTAGCTCGCACGGTGCTAGACACCGCCTGTTTGTTAGCTCGCACGGTGCTAGACACCGCCTGTTTGTTAGCTCGCACGGTGCTAGACACCGCCTGTTTGTTAGCTCGCACGGTGCTAGACACCGCCTGTTTGTTAGCTCGCACGGTGCTAGACACCGCCTGTTTGTTAGCTCGCACGGTGCTAGACACCGCCTGTTTGTTAGCTCGCACGGTGCTAGACACCGCCTGTTTGTTAGCTCGCACGGTGCTAGACACCGCCTGTTTGTTAGCTCGCACGGTGCTAGACACCGCCTGTTTGTTAGCTCGCACGGTGCTAGACACCGCCTGTTTGTTAGCTCGCACGGTGCTAGACACCGCCTGTTTGTTAGCTCGCACAGTGCCAGACACCGCCTGTTTGTTAGCTCGCACGGTGCCAGACACCGCCTGTTTGTTAGCTCGCACGGTGCTAGACACCGCCTGTTTGTTAGCTCGCACGGTGCTAGACACCGCCTGTTTGTTAGCTCGCACGGTGCTAGACACCGCCTGTTTGTTAGCTCGCACGGTGCTAGACACCACCTGTTTGTTAGCTCGCACGGTGCTAGACACCGCCTGTTTGTTAGCTCGCACGGTGCTAGACACCGCCTGTTTGTTAGCTCGCACGGTGCTAGACACCGCCTGTTTGTTAGCTCGCACGATGCCAGACACCGCCTGTTTGTTAGCTCGCACGGTGCTAGACACCGCCTGTTTGTTAGCTCGCACGGTGCTAGACACCGCCTGTTTGTTAGCTCGCACGGTGCTAGACACCGCCTGTTTGTTAGCTCGCACGGTGCTAGACACCGCCTGTTTGTTAGCTCGCACGATGCTAGAAACCGCCTGTTTGTTAGCTCGCACGGTGCTAGACACTGCCTGTTTGTTGCTCTGCACTCTGTCTGACTCAGCGAACGTGGGCTGGTGTTACCAGCTCAGTTCTCGCCCTGCCCCCAGCTTTCGCAATCCGACGATATATTGTTGTTGTTGTTGTTGTTGTTGTTGTTGTTGTTGTTGTTGTTGTTGTTGTTGTTGTTGTTGTTGTTGTTGTTGTTGTTGTTAGCCTTTTGACTGTATGCAAGGAGTGTATGGGTGTATGAGTGTGTCCACATCATGACAAATACCAATGGCTGTTATGCTGTATGGCGGAATACATTCTTGTTCTCTACCAGAGATGTTTCTTTCCGGTCAAATCGAAGAGGTAGAGTACCAGTACTTGAGGGAGTGAAGCATGTCAGTGTCTTTAAAGTGAAGGAATTTGGTGATGAAATTGGATAGATTTCACCCCAAAACTCGATTCCTTCCAAAACGTAACTATACCGAGTGGAGGGCTACACACCTTTTAACGAGAAGAAAAGGATTTTGCGATGAAGTAAATTTCTAACACTTTATTTTTTTGCTTTAAAGAATTTGACACCATGAATGTAAAGTACATAAGGACGGTAATCAGTACGTTGAAAGGGAGGGGGGGGGGGGGTATAGAGTGTGGAGTTTACTAATGTTGGGCGCAGGTGAAACTGAGATCGTTACACTGGGCCGTTCACAATGAGCAAGTTTGGAAAAAACAGGAAGTTTTGGGTATTGCTCACCTGCCCGTGCAATTAGGAGTGTGAGTGACTTGTAATGATAAGACGATCACTCCTGTTATGCTTTACAGTCGTGTTGGTAAACATGGGGCGTGCCTTCATAAACATGGGGCGTGCCTTCATAAACATGGGGCGTGCCTTCATAAAAATGGGGCGTGCCTTCATAAACATGGGGCGTGCCTTCATAAACATGGGGCGTGCCTTCATAAACATGGGGCGTGCCTTCATAAACATGGGGCGTGCCTTCATAAACATGGGGCGTGCCTTCATAAACATGGGGCGTGCCTTCATAAACATGGGGCGTGCCTTCATAAACATGGGGCGTGCCTTCATAAACATGGGGCGTGCCTTCATAAACATGGGGCGTGCCTTCATAAACATGGGGCGTGCCTTCATAAACATGGGGCGTGCCTTCATAAACATGGGGCGTGCCTTCATAAACATGGGGCGTGCCTTCATAAAAATGGGGCGTGCCTTCATAAACAGGAGGTGTGTGAAAACATTCGGTGGGAGGGTGGGGGAGGGTTGTTCACCTGTCTGTTTGTGTGAATGAAATTCCGGACTGCGAGAGTCTTGTACTGATACGAAGATCGCATTAAAGAATTTATTCTTCACATACATACACAAACATTCCCACAGAGCCACGAGAGAGATAGAGAGAGAGAGAGAGAGAGAGAGAGAGAGAGAGAGAGAGAGACAGAGACAGAGACAGAGACAGAGACAGAGAGACAGACAGAGAGAGAGAGACAGAAAGAGACAGAGAGAGACAGAGACGGACAGACAGACAGAAAGACAGACAGAGACACAGAGAGAGACAGAGAGATACAGAGAGAGAGAGAGGGAGAGAGAGAGACACACAGAGACAGAGAGAGAGACAGAGACAGAGACAGAGACAGAGAGAGACAGACAGACAGACAGAGACACAGAGAGAGACAGAGAGATACAGAGAGAGAGAGAGGGAGAGAGAGAGACACACAGAGACAGAGAGAGAGATAGAGACAGAGAGAGAGAGACAGACAGACAGACAGACAGACAGAGACACAGAGAGACACAGAGAGAGACACAGGGAGAGAGAGGCAGACGCAGATGTTTTATTGGCCCTCACAAAGGGCTGTGAACAAAAGGGTAACATACCTTTTCATTGCACCAACACGTGCAAAAGAAATAAACACGCCAATAAGAAGAGGTCACTGCTTCTCAAACCTTGAAAGTTAAATGCTTTATACATATAATCGACACATTTCCGACACTTCTCTTCTGATGAATTTAAGAGCGAACTCAGTCGAAAGAGGTTTGGGCTTTCATGATATTTAATGGAGTACATTTTGCCTAACTCTGATAGAGCCAGATCAAATAAATTCAAATCAAATGGTATTTGACGAGGGTTGTGGCATTAGCAATACAAACAAGCTTTTTTCCTTCAGCCCGCGCCCAGAGAGGGACTACTCTAATTATAGATACACGTAAATAATTTGTTTTATTTAAATTAGGGTTAGGGTTAGAAAAAAGACAGAAAGACTGAATTCACAAACAAGAGAGAGAGACAGATAGGGAGAGAGAGAGAGAGAGAGAGAGAGAGAGAGAGAGAGAGAGAGAGAGAGAGAGAGAGAGAGAGATGATATGGTGATAATTAGTTTTAACGTCCTCTTAGAACCAATTGGCCTATCTTGGGACAGGTAGAGTTGATATGCTTTATGGGGGGACAGGACACTGGATAGACATGCAAACAGAGAGAGAGAGAGAGAGAGAGAGAGAGAGAGAGAGAGAGAGAGAGAGAGAGAGAGAGATCATAGAGAGAGCTAAAAACAGAGAGAGAGAGAGAGAGAGAGAGAGAGAGAGAGACAGAGAGACAGAGAGAGACAGACAGACAGACAGACAGAAAAAGGGAGTTATCGCGTGACCCAATTTCTGTGGATATACTAATTATGGGACAAGCTGAAAGCAGAGTTTACCCTCATTTGTCCCAAGTCCGGAGTTAATGCCACAACACACACACAGCCTGTCCCTCGCCTCCAAACACGCTTGATCTTTGCCACAACACACATACCACATAAAAATTATGCAGGTTTTCAATTCATATGTTTGCAAAGTATCTGCACAAGCATGTGTGCCTCTGTGAGTATGTTCGTGGCTGCTTTCATGGGGTGCCTGTATCCTCAGGAATTTGAGGATTATTTTTATCTCTCTTTTTCTGACACTGTTGATTTAACGTCATTTTAGACAGGACAGTTGTTTTTCCTTTCAGTTATAAGTTGTAGTAGTTTGACCTTATTGTTTTAGGACAAGTAGAGCTCGTTCACCAGTAGCAAAGACTCACTCAGTCCGTCAGTGTGCCTGAGTGTGTGTGATGGGGAGGGGGGGGCTCTCCCGTGACCGGCCACCTGCAATGTACGGACAGGTTTGCACTGGCCCTAGGGTGTCCGTTCATGAGAGGGACTGCTGTGACAGCAAAACTAGTGTGATACATAAGTAATCAATTTATCCACTTGACTATATTCACAACAGGGACCTATCACTCTTCTTTGCATGTTTTTATGCCTACGAATTTTCAAATACTCAGCAACACATGTAACCCAAATTCAACATGTGCCCGTACAATACCGCTTCTTTTATGAAAACATTGCTTCGGCCATGTTGATTTTAATCAACCAATTTTCTTGTCTTCACTGTTATTGAGCGGCGAGTGAAAGGCAGTGTTTGATACTGCCATCACAGTGAGTCAGAAACAAACTGCCGTGGCTTACAGGACTTACAGGGCTGAGTGTGGTTCGAGCTTTAAAGATGCAGTGCCTTAGTCACAGCATGGAGAGCAAAGATTTGTCGTTTTGTCGCAGATTACGATATAAGCAGCCAGGAGCTTCCCACAATAATATCACAGATGCTTACACATGTATATCTTTAGTGTTGCCAGCCAAACGAAACTTCGTGCGGTTTTTCAGTTCGCATCTCCCGCCAAATAGTCATTAAGGAGGTTTAGATCTGTCACCTACCCCGGCCTCACCTATCCGCATCCGCTAGAACTGGCTGAGTAATGTCTTGGTGCTGTCACCAGTTTACCATGCAGAGTAGTTTAGCTGAGGAAGTATTGTAAACTGTACCGGAGAACTGGACGTTTCTTGTCGTTCATTCTCGTGTCATATTTTTGTTTTTTTCTTTGAACGAGTAGTGGCACCGTTTTTTTTTTTTTTTTTTTTTTTTTTTTTTGGGGGGGGGGGGGAAGTACAGCTAGAACTGGTAATAAATGCCTTGGTGCTGGTACCGGTTTACCAGAGTCGTTTAGCCGGGGCAGTTCAGTGACATGTACCAGAGTCGTTTAGCCGGGGCAGTACAGTGACATGTACCACAGACGTTTCTTGTCGTTCTTTCTCGTGTCCTTTTTTGGGTTTTGTTTTCTTTGGATGAGTAGTGGCACCGTTTTGGGTTGGGGGAAAGTACAGCTAGAACTACCGGCACAGTTGGCCTAGTGGTAAGGCGTCCGCCTCGTGATCGGGAGGTCGTGGGTTCGAACCCCAGCCTTGGCAATCTAGTGGCTGCTCCGCCTAGCGTCTGGCATTATGGGGTTAGTGCTAGGACTGGTTGGTCCGGTGTCAGAATAATGTGACTGGGTGAGACATGAAGCCTGTGCTGCGACTTCTGTCTTGTGTGTGGCGCACGTTATATGTCAAAGCAGCACCGCCCTGATATGGCCCTTCGTGGTCGGCTGGGCGTTAAGCAAACAAACAAACAAACAAACAGCTAGAACTTGCAGAATAATGTCTTCGTACTATACGTTTTTCTGGAGTCGTTTAGCTGTGAAAGTATAGTGCCAGAGAACTGGGCGTTTAGCTGTGAAAGTACAGTGCCAGAGAACTGGGCGTTTAGCTGTGAAAGTACAGTGCCAGAGAACTGGGCGTTTAGCTGTGAAAGTACAGTGCCAGAGAACTGGGCGTTTGGTAATCGTTCTGTTTTGTGAGGTTTTTTGTGAACGGGAGTACTATATTATCTTAACATTGTTTCATTGCGTGATTGTCATCAACTTGGCCGGGGGAGAGGGGAGGTGGACATCGGGGGGGGGGGGGGGGGGTGTGAGAGAGACAGACAGACAGACAGATAGACAGACAGACAGACAGACATGGACAGAGAAAGAGTGAATAATCATCGCAACAACCTACCTACCCAAATTTAAAGTAACGTTCGATAAATGAATCTCTTACTTCCTTGCCTCCATCGCCCAGGCTTAACATTAGGACTGAGCCCGGTGTCAGAAAGCAGAGACCCTCGTCACAAAGACAGCCTGAGATTGACTGGCACTGCACGCGGTACGACCATACATCTCACACCAAACATCCATTATGGGAAGAAGTCGATCAGCTTCGTGAATTCCTGTACCGCGGTGCTCGGGTCAGCGGTGCAATCTCTCCAACCCGGGTCGTTAGGGGGAGGTTTGACTTGAGTTTGGATGTGTGTGTGTGTGTGTGTGTGTGTGTGTGTGTGTGTGTGTGTGTGTGTGTGTGTGTGTGTGTGTGGCTGTGTGTTTGTGTTTGTGTGTGTGTGTTTGTGTGTGTGTGTGTGTTGTTAGACTTTCAACATATTTTTGTCAAGGAGAGATTGAGAAGGAAACTGGAACACAGGGGGTTACTGAGAGCAGTTCAAACGATAAATCGATACACTCAAACTCCGATTAGCCTTGCAGGTCATGTTTGAAGGCTCAGAATCACACACACACACACACACACACACACACACACACACACACACACACACACACACACACACACACCCCCACCCCGCCCGACCCCCACTACCCCCACTTCCCCCAACCCCTCACGCACTCACCCCCACTCCCACCACCCCCACCCCCACCCCACCCCCCCCTCACAAACACACTCATCACCCTTCCCCTCTCCACACCCACAGGTGAAGGCAGTCCAGCGGTGGTGTCAGGGGATATCATTCACACCTCAGGAATGGGAGTTACCGTTCCTGTTGTAGAAATATTGATTTCTCTATTTCTGCGGTGGCACCTTTAACTTGTTGTTTTCGCGTGGGTTTGGTTCTATTCGATTGAAAGAATGAGGGTAACCGTTCCTATTGTAGTACCTTGTTGTGGATGTTATCCTTCCTTAGCATGCGACCTTTGAATGAGTTTGTGTGTGAAAGGAGCGGCTCTGAGATGACCAAAGCTATGACCAGAGACATAGATGACCAATTCCTCTCTCTAGCTCTTGTATCCCATGTCTTCCTTGCAGCCAGGAGTCTGGTCTGATAATGCCAGTGTGTCTCTCAGATCCATGGGTCAATTGTTAAGTAATCAGTAACCGACTGAAACTGACGTGTCTTCTCCTTTTCTTTACACAATGTATTCTCAAAAATGGTCACGTCATCCAGTGACATGTGGAGTTCAGATATATTATGTGTGTTTAAACAAAACAAAAATTGTGTGTGTGTGTGTGAATTAGCGGCTTTGAAAGATGTCAAGTATTACATCTTTTAGCTGTTAATTAGTGTTGTACCTGTTTAAATGCACATACTACGCAGACTCCGATTGGCTTTTAAACATCATGTGATCATTTAAACATACAATCAGAGGAAGAGACAAAGTGAATTCAGCCCAAGGACGATGGAACATGTCAACACAGCCCACAACACAATCCACACTGAAAGGCAAGATACAGTGGCACCTCCTGTTAAGACACACCCCCCCTCCCCCTAATTTAAGGCTTCCTCCATTGTAAGACCGTGTTTTCTCAGACTTTGTGTTGATAACCTGTGTAAATTCAGCCCCATTTCAAGACTCACTTCTTTTCAAGACCTGCTTCTCTCCGATGTTTGGAGTGTTTGAAAGGGAGGTTTCACCTTCGTGGATGTGAATATCAAGACGCGTATACAGGTCTGTGACATAGCGTACGGACAACTTACCCGTTCCGAGGCTGCATGGCGAGGGTTTAAGCTAAGTTTGATTAGAGATTACAATACTTGAGCCGTGCATTACGACCCAGCGCGAGGGGGTCCATTTAACGCCAGGGGGCGCACTGTTCCGCTGATCATGACTGATGACCTGATGATTGTGTGGGTGTGCGGTTCATTATCATGGGTACAGTACATAGAGAATACTACATGGCTTGCTGTGTCGTACCAGATTTACACGAGTTGTTTTTTTAAATATTGAATTGCGAGCGAAAGCGAGCTGTTCACTATTTGAAAAAGCAACGAGTGTAAATCTGGTACGACACAGCAAGCCATGTAGTATTCTGTTTATCCTACATACTGTATTTACATGTATTTTACTGAAAATGTCTTGCAGTCGAGGCAGCTAAATTGAAGACGCTTGTTTTGGAACCTCGATCTCTTCTCAAAGCCTCGTGCAATCTATTACGTCAAAGCAAAGAAACGTCACTCTGAAAGTGTGGCGTGACGTGTTAGTTCTAAAGATTCATCGAGGGTAATTAGCGAGCACAATTTTTGTTTCTATAATGACGTTTGTCTCGGTGACTTTGGCATCATAAGCAGTGGAAAAACAGGTCCCTGCCAGACTTGCTTGACATGACCTCATTTACATGATATACACACGTGTGATTTGAACGATTATTGTCTCACGGGTGTCTCTCTCACGTATGTAGGATAAATTCTGATAAGCATCGCTCCACGGCTATTGCCAGTTGTCTCTCTGACCGGACGCTACAGTCCTACGCGAATCTATCAAAAAAAGAATACAGAGTTATCTCCCATATGTTTTTCGCGAGCACTGGTCTAAATTTGAGATCAATGTTCGCGAGACGAAAATGATTGCAGATTGGCCGACTTCGACAGTGATCTCCGTTCTGTTCTTCACAGTTATGATAAAGACATCGTTCTAAGGTCAAAACAAGTCGAAATTTTGGGACTGCTGCCGGAAGGAGACCGTAATATATGGTTTCATCACTGTCAACTGGTTACAGAAAAAATCGTCTGCTCCAGTTAGCGCCGAAACCAAACGGTTGATTATCACGTGACACTTTTGCCATATTTAGAGCTGTTTGCACAGTAAATACAGTCGCGAAAAATAGCTCGCTTGAAACTGTCTTACATATCAATTCCTTTGTAATTTAAAAATTACACAACACCATGAAAAATCATTATCGACGATCGCGAATCTGCTTACATCCATAACACATTACGAAAAGATCTAAATATGTAAAAAATCGATTTTCTCGCCAGACAAGATAAACCAAGGCATCCTGTCAGCGTGAGAATGAGCCGAACTCATTTTGACCTGAGTTCAGGATGGGGTACAGTAGTGTTTATTGTTCAGCGGGAGGGGGTGGGTGCTGGAGGGGGGGGGGGGAGTAAGGGGGGGGGGGGGGGTCGGGGGGAATCTTCATGCAATGTTTATGTCACTGTTTCTTTCTTTCTTTCTTCCTTTTTACTTTTAGTCAAGTTTTGACTAAATGTTTTAACATAGAGGGGGAATCGAGACGAGGGTCGTGGTGTGTGTGTGTGTGTGTGTGTGTGTGTGTGTGTGTGTGTGTGTGTGTGTGCGTGCGTGTGTGTGTGTGTGTGTGTGTGTGTGTAGAGCGATTCAGAGTAAACTACTAGACCGATCTTTATGACATTTTACATGAGAGTTCCTGGGTGATATCCCCAGACTTTTTTTCATTTTTTCGATAAATACCTTTGATGACGTCATATCCGGCTTTTTGTAAAAGTTGAGGCGGCACTGTCACACCTTCATTTTTCAATCAAATTGATTGAAAGTTTGGCCAAGCAATCTTCGACGAAGGCCGAACTTCGGTATTGCATTTCAGCATGGAGGCTTAAAAATTAATTAATGACTTTGGTCATTAAAAATCTGAAAATTGTAATTAAAATCATTTTTTATAAAACGATCCAAAATTACTTTTATTGTATTCTTTATCATTTTCTGATTCCAAAAACATATAAATATGTTATATTCGGATTAAAAACAACCTCTAAAAATTAAAAATATAAAAATTATGATTAAAATAAAATTTCCGAAATCGATTTAAAAACAATTTCATCTTATTTCTTGTCGGTTCCTGATTCCAAAAACATATAGATAAGATATGTTTGCATTTAAAACACGTTCAGAGAGTTAAAAAGAATAGAGATATATATAGAAAAGCGTGCTATCCTCCTCAGCGCAACCGCTACCGCGCTTTTCTGGATTGTTAATTTCACTGCCTTTGCCACGAGCGGTGGACAGACGATGCTACGAGTGTACACATGTACGGTCTTGCGGAAAATATGCAATGCGTTCAGTTTCATTCTGTGAGTTCGACTGAGCTTGACTAAATGTTGTATTTTCGCCTTACGCGACTACTTGTTCTTTCTTTCTTTCTTCCTTGCTTTCGTTTTTTCGTGTGTGTGTGTGTGTGTGTAGAGCGATTCAGAGAAAACTACTGGACCAAAATTCATGAAACTTGACATGAGAGATCCTGAGTATGGTATCTCCAGAATTTTTTTTTCATTTCTTTGATAAATAGCTTTGATGACGTGATATCCGGCTTTTTGTGAAAGTTGAGGCGGCACTGTCACGCTCTCATTTTTCAACCAAATTGGTTGAAATTTTGGTCAAGTAATCTTCGACGAAGCCCGGACTTTGGTATTGTATTTCAGCTTGGAGGCTTAAAAATAAATTAATGAGTTGTCATTAATATCGATTTTTTGCAAACAGACTTAAAATTGATTGCATCGTATTCTTCATCATATTCTGAATCTACAAATATATACATATGTCATGTTTACTCTTAAAATGTGATCACAATTAACGAAAATAGATTAATTAGTCTTACGATAAAAATTTAAGAAATCGATCCAAAAATTATTTCATCTTATTCTTTATCTTTTCCTGATTCCAAAAACATATAGATATGATAGGTTGTATTCAAAACAAGCTCCGAAAGTTAACAAGAAAAGCGCGCTTTCCTGCTTAGCACAATACGCTACCGCGCTATTCTGGCGTGTTAATTTCACTGCGTTTTGCACGTGGAAGGTGAGCGATTTCCTTCTCGCGGGGATTGACGAAACTGTACTGTCTTTGTGAAAAACTACAGTGCGTTCAGTTTCATTCCGTGAGTTCGACAGCTTGACTAAATGTAGTAATTTCGCCTCACGCGACTTGTTTTCTTTTTACATTTAGTCAAGTTTTGACTAAATATTTTAACATCGAGGGGGAATCGAAACGAGGGTCGTGGTGTATGTGTGTGCGTGTGTGCGTGCGTGTAGAGCGATTCAGACCAAACTACTGGACCGATCTTTATGAAATTTGACATGAGAGTTCCTGGGTATGATATCCCCGAACGTTTTTTTCATTTTTTTGATTAATGTCTTTGATGACGTCATATCCGGCTTTTCGTGAAAGTTGAGGCGGCACTGTCACGCCCTCATTTTTCAACCAAATTGGTTGAAATTTTGGTCAAGTAATCTTCGACGAAGCCCGGACTTCGGTATTGCATTTCAGCTTGGTGGCTTAAAAATTAATTAATGACTTTGGTCATTAAAAATCTGAAAATTGTAAAAAAAAATACAAATTTATAAAACGATCCAAATTTACGTTTATCTTATTCTCCATTATTTGCTGATTCCAAAAACATATAAATATGTTATATTCGGATTAAAAACAAGCTCTGAAAATTAAATATATAAAAATTATTATCAAATTTTTTTTTTCGAAATCAATTTAAAAACACTTTCATCTTATTCCTTGTCGGTTCCTGATTCCAAAAATATATAGATATGATATGTCTGGATTAAAAACACGCTCAGAAAGTTAAAACGAAGAGAGGTACAGAAAAGCGTGCTATCCTTCTCAGCGCAACGAATATCCCGCTCTTCTTGTCAATTCCACGTGCACTGCCTTTGCCACGGGCGGTGGAGTGACGATGCTACGAGTATACGGTCTTGCTGCGTTGCGTTGCGTTCAGTTTCATTCTGTGAGTTCGACAGCTACTTGACTAAATATTGTATTTTCGCCTTACGCGACTTGTTACATTTAGTCAAGTTTTGACTAACGTAGAAGGGGGAATCGAGACGAGGGTGTGGTGTATGTGTGTGTGTGTGTGTGTGTGTCTGTCTGTCTGTCTGTCTGTCTGTGCGTGTGTGTGTGTAGAGCGATTCAGACTAAACTACTGGACCAATCTTTATGAAATGTTACATGAGAGTTCCTGGGAATGATATCCCCGGAAGTTTTTTTCCTTTTTTTCGATAAATGTCTTTGATGACGTCATATCCGGCTTTCTGTAAAAGTTGAGGCGGCACTGTCACACCCTCATTTTTCAATCAAATTGATTGAAAGTTTGGCCAAGCAATCTTCGACGAAGGCCGGACTTCGGTATTGCATATCAGCTTGGTGGCTTAAAAATTAATTAATGACTTTGGTCATTAAAAATCTGAAATTTATAAAACGATCCAAATTTACGTTCATCTTATTCTTTATCATGTTCTGATTCCAAAACACATATAAATATATTGTATTTGGATTAAAAACAAGCTCTGAAAATTAAAAATATAAAAATTATGATCAAAATTTCGAAATCAACTTAAAAACACTTTCATCTTATTCCTTGTCGGTTCCTGATTCCAAAAACATATAGATATGATATGTTTGGATTCAAAACACGCTCAGAAACTTAAAACGAAGAGAGGTACAGTAAAGCGTGCTATGAAGCACAGCGCAACCGCTACCGCGCCAAACAGGCTCGTCACTTTCACTGCCTTTTGCACTAGCGGCGGACTACGTTCAGTTTCATTCTGTGAGTTCCACAGCTTGACTAAATGTAGTAATTTCGCCTTACGCTACTTGTTTATTTGTGTTTTTGTATGTTTGTTTGTTGCGTAAATTGTCTCTGTCCCATTCGTGGTTTACCCACAGATCATCAGGCCGTTTTAAGCACAGTCAACACTTTATGTATCGATTGGACATTGGATTTCCCTTCTTTAAGTCATGTGACGTCAGAGGCCTACAAAACTTCATATTTGGGCGTTTTAGGTTGACCGAAACTTCAAAGGAACTACAAAACACACGTCATGTGTTTGATTGCATGTGTGTGTGCTCGTTCAATCGTCAAAAAAACAACAAAGTCAGTACCTGAAAGGAATTCGATCGATTCATAAATGTTATTTGCATTTTTGACCAAAATATGACATTTTACACAAATCTCGCGGTCTCGGAGAACAATGACTGTCTCGATCTGTGTAAAATGTCATATTTTGGTCAAAAACGCAAATAACGTATAATGTCCAACATGCTAGGATATTCACAACTCTACGGACACTGACTTCACGTTTACTGAGAGTAGGAGGAGTGTTTCAGGATTCTTCTCGTTCACTTAAAAGTTCGGTGGTAATCATAAAACTTCAAAAGTTAATGTAACTCAAGTTGTAAGTTGACATACAAAAAAGTTTGGGATTTTTCGATACGATGTTTCTCACCTAGCTGAAGTGTGGACGTTGAGGTCCTTTTAGCTTAACAGTGGCATCATCCAAGTTCAAGCAACATTTAAAACAAGAATTTGAAAACGTCTCGGGGTTCGAGAGATGATAGGACTTTTATTGTATGTGTTCCTTTATTTATCATCCATTAACTTATCGATCTATTTATTCGTCTGGTCTCGCCCCTCCCGTCCCTTTCCTCCAAGCCAATAAGAGAGCAGCATAGCATGACGCAACGTGCAGAGAAGCCAATAAGAGAGCAGCATAGCATGACGCAACGTACAGAGAAGCCAATAAGAGTGCAGCATAGCATGACGCAACGTGCAGAGAAGCCAATAAGAGAGCAGCATAGCATGACGCAACGTGCAGAGAAGCCAATAAGAGTGCAGCATAGCATGACGCAACGTGCAGAGAAGCCAATAAGAGAGCAGCATAGCATGACGCAACGTGCAGAGAAGCCAATAAGAGAGCAGCATAGCATGACGCAACGTGCAGAGAAGCCAATAAGAGAGCAGCATAGCATGACGCAACGTGCAGAGAAGCCAATAAGAGAGCAGCATAGCATGACGCAACGTGCAGAGAAGCCAGTAAGAGAGCAGCATAGCATGACGCAACGTGCAGAGAAGCCAATAAGAGAGCAGCATAGCATGACGCAACGTGCAGAGAAGCCAATAAGAGAGCAGCATAGCATGACGCAACGTGCAGAGAAGCCAATAAGAGAGCAGCATAGCATGACGCAACGTGCAGAGAAGCCAATAAGAGAACAGCATAGCATGACGCAACATGCAGAGAAGTCAATAAGAGAGCAGCATAGCATGACGCAACGTGCAGAGAAGCCAATAAGAGAGCAGCATAGCATGACGCAACGTGCAGAGAAGCCAATAAGAGAGCAGCATAGCATGACGCAACGTGCAGAGAAGCCAATAAGAGAGCAGCATAGCATGACGCAACGTGCAGAGAAGCCAATAAGAGAGCAGCATAGCATGACGCAACGTACAGAGAAGCCAATAAGAGAGCAGCATAGCATGACGCAACGTGCAGAGAAGCCAATAAGAGAGCAGCATAGCATGACGCAACGTGCAGAGAAGCCAATAAGAGAGCAGCATAGCATGACGCAACGTGCAGAGAAGCCAGTAAGAGAGCAGCATAGCATGACGCAACGCTTGCAACGTACAGAGAAGCCAATAAGAGAGCAGCATAGCATGACGCAACGTACAGAGAAGCCAATAAGAGAGCAGCATAGCATGACGCAACGTGCAGAGAAGCCAGTAAGAGAGCAGCATAGCATGACGCAACGCTTGCAACGTGCAGGGAAGAAACATGACTTGTATGTATGCATTAGACGGCATGAGTTGTCACTCATTACTCTACCACGCTCACACGTTCCTTTGAGGCATTCAATTGACACATTTCTTTTTTTTTCTTTTCTCTTTTTCTTTTTTAATTGACACGAGGTTTTCCATGTTATCTACATTTGAAGATTAATACCAGCACATATTTCTTTTCAATATTAAACCACACCACACTTTTTTTTCAGGCCTTGCCTTACAATTTCTCATGCCACCTCAGGCGTTTCATGTCACCGACTCTTTATGAGTGTGCAGAGAGATTAGAGTTACTCTTTATTCTGTGGATTTTGTGTGTGCATTTCTCGACACATTATGAATGTCTAAAGATTAATGTTCTCTCTATTCTGTGCTGTTTTTATTCTCGTCAGTCATGTATGTTTTGCGAGCGACATGCGGTGGCGAGGGAGAGAGGCAGGTTGTCGGTTCACCCCTCGTACACGGGGGATAACCGGCTATACAGTGGTAAGCTGGTCAACACTGTTCACCCCTCGTACACGGGGGATAACCGGCTATACAGTGGTAAGCTGGTCAACACTGTTCACCCCTCGTACACGGGGGATAACCGGCCATACAGTGGTAAGCTGGTCAACACTGTTCACCCCTCGTACACGGGGGATAACCGGCTATACAGTGGTAAGCTGGTCAACACTGTTCACCCCTCGTACACGGGGGATAACCGGCTATACAGTGGTAAGCTGGTCAACACTGTTCACCCCTCGTACACGGGGGATAACCGGCTATACAGTGGTAAGCTGGTCAACACTGTTCACCCCTCGTACACGGGGGATAACCGGCTATACAGTGGTAAGCTGGTCAACACTGTTCAACACTCGATTCGGCCTGCATTTTCCCGTTTTACCACAAAGTTGTTGATTTCTGTCTGGATTAAAGGCGAGTTACTGCATCTGCGATGACTAACTTTGTTTCGAAATGCATAATATGTTGAAGAAGGATTTGCGTTTTCCCCTATTTGAATGTTAAAACCAGAAATCGTGGTGACGAAGCACCGGAAATGGCTGCTCGGTGGGTTTCAAATGTAGAAATGCGCTTGTTTTTACAAATACAGCTCGTATTCAGCTTCGGTACCCCGTGACAAAGGAGTCATACTTGATGCAAGGAGTGCTATTGTCGGGGTGGAATCATTCGTTAGAGCGTGCAGGCGAGAGGCGGTCAAATATGCGAGATGATCGTACACCGTCGCGAATGGGGCAGCAGACGCATAATCCGGTTTGATGTATAATTTTCTGTTAAACTAGACATTCGAACACTCTCTCTCATTTCCTCTTTCTCTTTCTGTGTGTCTCTGTGTCTTTCTCTCTGTCTCTGTGTCTGCGTCTCTGTCTCTGTCTCTCTCAGACAGACACAGAGAGAGACAGAGAGAGAGACAGAGAGACAGAGAGAGAAAGAGACAGAAAGAGGGAGAGACAGAGACAGACAGAGACAGACAGAAATAGTTGGTACTAATCTTGGTACAAAACCAGTATTTTCAGTTATACCAAGCCATAGCTCCACAAGACTCATAACTCCCCAATAACTCCCCGCAACGTCGAGTCCTGGGGTAAACGGTTGTTGTCTAACACGCCAGCTAAGCATGGAGTCGAGAAAAGGTTCTTTGAGCGGACACACTCTGCTTTCACAAAAACTTCTCATCCATCTGTTGTGACGGGCGTAAAAGAGCGTAAAAGCGGAAACAGTGTTGGCCATTCTCTCTTTGTTGTGGCAGAAGGTCGGCGAGAGTTTTAACTGGTCGGTTGCGTGGTTGTTGTTCAGAGGAATTAAAGCCACGGTGGCAAGTCTGGGCAGTATGTAGGCAATACCATCACGTGGTTTCCAACAATGAAAAAAGTCTTCATTGTAAGTTCCACCTCTTACCTATGGATAGTTACAGAAGCTATGAATTGAATAGTGGATAATAATAATAATAATAATAATAATAATAATAATAATAATAATAATAATAATAATAATAATAATAAAAATTATGATAATGTCAACAAGACCTGTTGATACAGCGCGAAGCACAGAATGAGTCTGTTGGCACCGCTCTGTTCCAATGACTCGCTGAAGAACAATCTGAGTGGTATGACACCGCTCTGTTCCAATGACTCGCTGAAGAACAATCTGAGTGGTATGACACCGCTCTGTTCCAATGACTCGCTGAAGAACAATCTGAGTGGTATGACACCGCTCTGTTCCAATGACTCGCTGAAGAACAATGTGAGTGGTATGACACCGCTCTGTTCCAATGACTCGCTGAAGAACAATCTGAGTGGTATGGCACCGCTCTGTTCCAATGACTCGCTGAAGAACAATGTGAGTGGTATGGCACCGCTCTGTTCCAGTGACTCGCTGAAGAACAATCTGAGTGGTATGACACCGCTCTGTTCCAGTGACTCGCCGAAGAACAATCTGAGTGGTATGACACCGCTCTGTTCCAATGACTCGCTGAAGAACAATGTGAGTGGTATGACACCGCTCTGTTCCAATGACTCGCTGAAGAACAATGTGAGTGGTATGGCACCGCTCTGTTCCAATGACTCGCTGAAGAACAATCTGAGTGGTATGACACCGCTCTGTTCCAATGACTCGCTGAAGAACAATCTGAGTGGTATGACACCGCCCTGTTCCAATGACTCGCCGAAGAACAATCTGAGTGGTATGACACCGCTCTGTTCCAATGACTCGCTGAAGAACAATCTGAGTGGTATGACACCGCTCTGTTCCAATGACTCGCTGAAGAACAATGTGAGTGGTATGACACCGCTCTGTTCCAATGACTCGCTGAAGAACAATGTGAGTGGTATGACACCGCTCTGTTCCAATGACTCGCTGAAGAACAATCTGAGTGGTATGACACCGCTCTGTTCCAATGACTCGCTGTAGAACAATGTGAGTGGTATGGCACCGCTCTGTTCCAATGACTCGCTGAAGAACAATGTGAGTGGTATGACACCGCTCTGTTCCAATGACTCGCTGAAGAACAATCTGAGTGGTATGCACCGCTCTGTTCCAATGACTCGCTGAAGAACAATCTGAGTGGTATGACACCGCTCTGTTCCAATGACTCGCTGAAGAACAATCTGAGTGGTATGACACCGCTCTGTTCCAATGACTCGCTGAAGAACAATGTGAGTGGTATGACACCGCTCTGTTCCAATGACTCGCTGAAGAACAATCTGAGTGGTATGACACCGCTCTGTTCCAATGACTCGCTGAAGAACAATGTGAGTGGTATGACACCGCTCTGTTCCAATGACTCGCTGAAGAACAATCTGAGTGGTATGACACCGCTCTGTTCCAATGACTCGCTGAAGAACAATCTGAGTGGTATGACACCGCTCTGTTCCAATGACTCGCTGAAGAACAATGTGAGTGGTATGACACCGCTCTGTTCCAATGACTCGCTGAAGAACAATCTGAGTGGTATGGCACCGCTCTGTTCCAATGACTCGCTGAAGAACAATCTGAGTGGTATGACACCGCTCTGTTCCAATGACTCGCTGAAGAACAATGTGAGTGGTATGACACCGCTCTGTTCCAATGACTCGCTGAAGAACAATCTGAGTGGTATGACACCGCTCTGTTCCAATGACTCGCTGAAGAACAATGTGAGTGGTATGACACCGCTCTGTTCCAATGACTCGCTGAAGAACAATCTGAGTGGTATGACACCGCTCTGTTCCAATGACTCGCTGAAGAACAATCTGAGTGGTATGGCACCGCTCTGTTCCAATGACTCGCTGAAGAACAATGTGAGTGGTATGACACCGCTCTGTTCCAATGACTCGCTGAAGAACAATCTGAGTGGTATGACACCGCTCTGTTCCAATGACTCGCTGAAGAACAATCTGAGTGGTATGACACCGCTCTGTTCCAATGACTCGCTGAAGAACAATCTGAGTGGTATGACACCGCTCTGTTCCAATGACTCGCTGAAGAACAATCTGAGTGGTATGACACCGCTCTGTTCCAATGACTCGCTGAAGAACAATCTGAGTGGTATGACACCGCTCTGTTCCAATGACTCGCTGAAGAACAATCTGAGTGGTATGACACCGCTCTGTTCCAATGACTCGCTGAAGAACAATCTGAGTGGTATGACACCGCTCTGTTCCAATGACTCGCTGAAGAACAATCTGAGTGGTATGACACCGCTCTGTTCCAATGACTCGCTGAAGAACAATCTGAGTGGTATGACACCGCTCTGTTCCAATGACTCGCTGAAGAACAATCTGAGTGGTATGACACCGCTCTGTTCCAATGACTCGCTGAAGAACAATCTGAGTGTATGACACCGCTCTGTTCCAATGACTCGCTGAAGAACAATCTGAGTGGTATGGCACCGCTCTGTTCCAATGACTCGCTGAAGAACAATCTGAGTGTATGACACCGCTCTGTTCCAATGACTCGCTGAAGAACAATCTGAGTGGTATGGCACCGCTCTGTTCCAATGACTCGCTGAAGAACAATCTGAGTGGTATGACACCGCTCTGTTCCAATGACTCGCTGAAGAACAATCTGAGTGGTATGACACCGCTCTGTTCCAATGACTCGCTGAAGAACAATCTGAGTGGTATGACACCGCTCTGTTCCAATGACTCGCTGAAGAACAATCTGAGTGGTATGACACCGCTCTGTTCCAATGACTCGCTGAAGAACAATGTGAGTGGTATGACACCGCTCTGTTCCAATGACTCGCTGAAGAACAATCTGAGTGGTATGACACCGCTCTGTTCCAATGACTCGCTGAAGAACAATCTGAGTGGTATGACACCGCTCTGTTCCAATGACTCGCTGAAGAACAATCTGAGTGGTATGACACCGCTCTGTTCCAGTGACTCGCTGAAGAACAATCTGAGTGGTATGACACCGCTCTGTTCCAATGACTCGCTGAAGAACAATCTGAGTGGTATGGCACCGCTCTGTTCCAATGACTCGCTGAAGAACAATCTGAGTGGTATGACACCGCTCTGTTCCAGTGACTCGCTGAAGAACAATCTGAGTGGTATGACACCGCTCTGTTCCAATGACTCGCTGAAGAACAATCTGAGTGTATGACACCGCTCTGTTCCAATGACTCGCTGAAGAACAATCTGAGTGGTATGGCACCGCTCTGTTCCAATGACTCGCTGAAGAACAATCTGAGTGGTATGACACCGCTCTGTTCCAATGACTCGCTGTATGAGGAAGGCAAGAGAGGGCCAAGTCGACTACGAGAAGTACACTTCGGGAAGCTGCTGGCCGGACGGAGCTTTAGCACTGAGTTTTCGGTAAAAAGACTGTATGTAGTCTTCGCGAAGTCGACTTCGGGCTCAATTGAGGACCGTCTTTAGAGTTTGGATCAGAATTGGAGTTCGAGTTAGGGACATGCATTACCAACATTAAGGACCGTCTTTAGAGTTTGGATCAGAATTGGAGTTCGAGTTAGGGACATGCATTACCAACATTAAGGACCGTCTTTAGAGCCCCGGTTTGGATTAAAATTCGAGTTCGAGTTAGGGACATGCATTACCAACATTAAGCGCTGCCAGAGACAATGTCGCTTGTATTGGGCAGAGGGGGGGGGGGTGTTTGTGCAGTAGAACACACACCACGCAGAATGCCACATGAATCATGACTGCCCACACCACCAATAACCGTTTAACATCGACACCAACCTCTCCGGGGAATAGCGCGAACGTGGCCGCACGGTTTGATGTTTGAATCCATACAATAACAGGAATCCAGTGAAGCAATGAATGCAGTGGTCACGCCCCAGTGGTCACGGAGTGTGAAATCGTGAACGGGTGTATAAGCGTAACTCACAATGGGGTCAGTTGGTCACATTTGTTTTCAATTACTAACGGCTGATCGCGCGGGTAACGAGGCATGTACAACGGTTGTGTGTCTGCTGTGTGTGTGAGTGTGTCTGCTGTGTGTGTGAGTGTGTCTGCTGTGTGTGTGAGTGTGTCTGCTGTGTGTGTGAGTGTGTCTGCTGTGTGTGTGAGTGTGTCTGCTGTGTGTGTGAGTGTGTCTGCTGTGTGTGTGAGTGTGTCTGCTGTGTGTGTGAGTGTGTCTGCTGTGTGTGTGAGTGTGTCTGCTGTGTGTGTGAGTGTGTCTGCTGTGTGTGTGAGTGTGTCTGCTGTGTGTGTGAGTGTGTCTGCTGTGTGTGTGAGTGTGTCTGCTGTGTGTGTGAGTGTGTCTGCTGTGTGTGTGAGTGTGTCTGCTGTGTGTGTGAGTGTGTCTGCTGTGTGTGTGTGTGTGGGTTAGGCATACCGATGGTTGCATTCTGTGTGTGTTGGGAAAATCAATAATCGAACGAATGGAACATGGCGTAATGTCGTGTCGTGTTTATTGGTAAAATAATTAGCCTGCGAAAGACTTGTTCATGATGTGTGTGCGTGCATATACGCTTAATTGGAGAGTATTTTTGGTTTGTTTGATTTGTTTGTGTGGAAACAATCTCGTGGTAGGTCAGAGTCAGAGTCAGAGTCAGAGGCTATTTGAACTATTCGCACTTGCTCAACTAACTTGCCTGTTCTGTCAAAAGGCCAAATTGTGTTTGCTTGATTGTGTGTGTGTGTGTGTGTGTGTGTGCGTTCGTGCGTGCGTGCGTGCGTGTGTGTGTGTGTGTGTGTGTGTGTGCGTGCGTCCGAGTTTGCGTGCGTGCGAGTGTGTACGTGTGTGTGCGAGCGTGCGCACGATCGAGTGTTGAAGAGGGGATATTGCTCGCACACACGAGTGTTGAAGAGGGGATATTATGATTTCCTAGTTATACATGGGGAAAGTTAGAAGCGGGTGTTGAAGAGGGGATATTATGATTTCCTAGTTATACATGGGGAAAGTTAGAAGCGGGTGTTGAAGAGAGGATATTATGATTTCCTAGTTATACATGGGGAAAGTTAGAAGCGGGTGTTGAAGAGGGGATATTATGATTTCCTAGTCATACATGGGGAAAGTTAGAAGCGGGTGTTGAAGAGGGGATATTATGATTTCCTAGTTATACATGGGGAAAGTTAGAAGCGGGTGTTGAAGAGGGGATATTATGATTTCCTAGTTATACATGGGGAAAGTTAGAAGCGGGTGTTGAAGAGGGGATATTATGATTTCCTAGTTATACATGGGGAAAGTTAGAAGCGGGTGTTGAAGAGGGGATATTATGATTTCCTAGTTATACATGGGGAAAGTTAGAAGCGGGTGTTGAAGAGGGGATATTATGATTTCCTAGTTATACATGGGGAAAGTTAGAAGCGGGTGTTGAAGAGGGGATATTATGATTTCCTAGTTATACATGGGGAAAGTTAGAAGCGGGTGTTGAAGAGGGGATATTATGATTTCCTAGTTATACATGGGGAAAGTTAGAAGCGGGTGTTGAAGAGGGGATATTATGATTTCCTAGTCATACATGGGGAAAGTTAGAAGCGGGTGTTGAAGAGGGGATATTATGATTTCCTAGTCATACATGGGGAAAGTTAGAAGCGGGTGTTGAAGAGGGGATATTATGATTTCCTAGTTATACATGGGGAAAGTTAGAAGCGGGTGTTGAAGAGGGGATATTATGATTTCCTAGTTATACATGGGGAAAGTTAGAAGCGGGTGTTGAAGAGGGGATATTATGATTTCCTAGTTATACATGGGGAAAGTTAGAAGCGGGTGTTGAAGAGGGGATATTATGATTTCCTAGTTATACATGGGGAAAGTTAGAAGCGGGTGTTGAAGAGGGGATATTATGATTTCCTAGTCATACATGGGGAAAGTTAGAAGCGGGTGTTGAAGAGGGGATATTATGATTTCCTAGTCATACATGGGGAAAGTTAGAAGCGGGTGTTGAAGAGGGGATATTATGATTTCCTAGTTATACATGGGGAAAGTTAGAAGCGGGTGTTGAAGAGGGGATATTATGATTTCCTAGTTATACATGGGGAAAGTTAGAAGCGGGTGTTGAAGAGGGGATATTATGATTTCCTAGTTATACATGGGGAAAGTTAGAAGCGGGTGTTGAAGAGGGGATATTATGATTTCCTAGTCATACATGGGGAAAGTTAGAAGCGGGTGTTGAAGAGGGGATATTATGATTTCCTAGTCATACATGGGGAAAGTTAGAAGCGGGTGTTGAAGAGGGGATATTATGATTTCCTAGTCATACATGGGGAAAGTTAGAAGCGGGTGTTGAAGAGGGGATATTATGATTTCCTAGTCATACATGGGGAAAGTTAGAAGCGGGTGTTGAAGAGGGGATATTATGATTTCCTAGTCATACATGGGGAAAGTTAGAAGCGGGTGTTGAAGAGGGGATATTATGATTTCCTAGTCATACATGGGGAAAGTTAGAAGCGGGTGTTGAAGAGGGGATATTATGATTTCCTAGTCATACATGGGGAAAGTTAGAAGCGGGTGTTGAAGAGGGGATATTATGATTTCCTAGTCATACATGGGGAAAGTTAGAAGCGGGTGTTGAAGAGGGGATATTATGATTTCCTAGTCATACATGGGGAAAGTTAGAAGCGGGTGTTGAAGAGGGGATATTATGATTTCCTAGTCATACATGGGGAAAGTTAGAATCGGGTGTTGAAGAGGGGATATTATGATTTCCTAGTCATACATGGGGAAAGTTAGAAGCGGGTGTTGAAGAGGGGATATTATGATTTCCTAGTCATACATGGGGAAAGTTAGAAGCGGGTGTTGAAGAGGGGATATTATGATTTCCTAGTCATACATGGGGAAAGTTAGAAGCGGGTGTTGAAGAGGGGATATTATGATTTCCTAGTCATACATGGGGAAAGTTAGAAGCGGGTGTTGAAGAGGGGATATTATGATTTCCTAGTCATACATGGGGAAAGTTAGAAGCGGGTGTTGAAGAGAGGATATTATGATTTCCTAGTCATACATGGGGAAAGTTAGAAGCGGGTGTTGAAGAGGGGATATTATGATTTCCTAGTCATACATGGGGAAAGTTAGAAGCGGGTGTTGAAGAGGGGATATTATGATTTCCTAGTCATACATGGGGAAAGTTAGAAGCGGGTGTTGAAGAGGGGATATTATGATTTCCTAGTCATACATGGGGAAAGTTAGAAGCGGGTGTTGAAGAGGGGATATTATGATTTCCTAGTCATACATGGGGAAAGTTAGAAGCGGGTGTTGAAGAGGGGATATTATGATTTCCTAGTCATACATGGGGAAAGTTAGAAGCGGGTGTTGAAGAGGGGATATTATGATTTCCTAGTTATACATGGGGAAAGTTAGAAGCGGGTGTTGAAGAGGGGATATTATGATTTCCTAGTCATACATGGGGAAAGTTAGAAGCGGGTGTTGAAGAGGGGATATTATGATTTCCTAGTCATACATGGGGAAAGTTAGAAGCGGGTGTTGAAGAGGGGATATTATGATTTCCTAGTCATACATGGGGAAAGTTAGAAGCGGGTGTTGAAGAGGGGATATTATGATTTCCTAGTCATACATGGGGAAAGTTAGAAGCGGGTGTTGAAGAGGGGATATTATGATTTCCTAGTCATACATGGGGAAAGTTAGAAGCGGGTGTTGAAGAGGGGATATTATGATTTCCTAGTCATACATGGGGAAAGTTAGAAGCGGGTGTTGAAGAGGGGATATTATGATTTCCTAGTCATACATGGGGAAAGTTAGAAGCGGGTGTTGAAGAGGGGATATTATGATTTCCTAGTCATACATGGGGAAAGTTAGAAGCGGGTGTTGAAGAGGGGATATTATGATTTCCTAGTCATACATGGGGAAAGTTAGAAGCGGGTGTTGAAGAGGGGATATTATGATTTCCTAGTCATACATGGGGAAAGTTAGAAGCGGGTGTTGAAGAGGGGATATTATGATTTCCTAGTCATACATGGGGAAAGTTAGAAGCGGGTGTTGAAGAGGGGATATTATGATTTCCTAGTCATACATGGGGAAAGTTAGAAGCGGGTGTTGAAGAGGGGATATTATGATTTCCTAGTCATACATGGGGAAAGTTAGAAGCGGGTGTTGAAGAGGGGATATTATGATTTCCTAGTCATACATGGGGAAAGTTAGAAGCGGGTGTTGAAGAGGGGATATTATGATTTCCTAGTCATACATGGGGAAAGTTAGAAGCGGGTGTTGAAGAGGGGATATTATGATTTCCTAGTCATACATGGGGAAAGTTAGAAGCGGGTGTTGAAGAGGGGATATTATGATTTCCTAGTCATACATGGGGAAAGTTAGAAGCGGGTGTTGAAGAGGGGATATTATGATTTCCTAGTCATACATGGGGAAAGTTAGAAGCGGGTGTTGAAGAGGGGATATTATGATTTCCTAGTCATACATGGGGAAAGTTAGAAGCGGGTGTTGAAGAGGGGATATTATGATTTCCTAGTCATACATGGGGAAAGTTAGAAGCGGGTGTTGAAGAGGGGATATTATGATTTCCTAGTCATACATGGGGAAAGTTAGAAGCGGGTGTTGAAGAGGGGATATTATGATTTCCTAGTCATACATGGGGAAAGTTAGAAGCGGGTGTTGAAGAGGGGATATTATGATTTCCTAGTCATACATGGGGAAAGTTAGAAGCGGGTGTTGAAGAGGGGATATTATGATTTCCTAGTCATACATGGGGAAAGTTAGAAGCGGGTGTTGAAGAGGGGATATTATGATTTCCTAGTCATACATGGGGAAAGTTAGAAGCGGGTGTTGAAGAGGGGATATTATGATTTCCTAGTCATACATGGGGAAAGTTAGAAGCGGGTGTTGAAGAGGGGATATTATGATTTCCTAGTCATACATGGGGAAAGTTAGAAGCGGGTGTTGAAGAGGGGATATTATGATTTCCTAGTCATACATGGGGAAAGTTAGAAGCGGGTGTTGAAGAGGGGATATTATGATTTCCTAGTCATACATGGGGAAAGTTAGAAGCGGGTGTTGAAGAGGGGATATTATGATTTCCTAGTCATACATGGGGAAAGTTAGAAGCGGGTGTTGAAGAGGGGATATTATGATTTCCTAGTCATACATGGGGAAAGTTAGAAGCGGGTGTTGAAGAGGGGATATTATGATTTCCTAGTCATACATGGGGAAAGTTAGAAGCGGGTGTTGAAGAGGGGATATTATGATTTCCTAGTCATACATGGGGAAAGTTAGAAGCGGGTGTTGAAGAGGGGATATTATGATTTCCTAGTCATACATGGGGAAAGTTAGAAGCGGGTGTTGAAGAGGGGATATTATGATTTCCTAGTCATACATGGGGAAAGTTAGAAGCGGGTGTTGAAGAGGGGATATTATGATTTCCTAGTCATACATGGGGAAAGTTAGAAGCGGGTGTTGAAGAGGGGATATTATGATTTCCTAGTCATACATGGGGAAAGTTAGAAGCGGGTGTTGAAGAGGGGATATTATGATTTCCTAGTCATACATGGGGAAAGTTAGAAGCGGGTGTTGAAGAGGGGATATTATGATTTCCTAGTCATACATGGGGAAAGTTAGAAGCGGGTGTTGAAGAGGGGATATTATGATTTCCTAGTCATACATGGGGAAAGTTAGAAGCGGGTGTTGAAGAGGGGATATTATGATTTCCTAGTCATACATGGGGAAAGTTAGAAGCGGGTGTTGAAGAGGGGATATTATGATTTCCTAGTCATACATGGGGAAAGTTAGAAGCGGGTGTTGAAGAGGGGATATTATGATTTCCTAGTCATACATGGGGAAAGTTAGAAGCGGGTGTTGAAGAGGGGATATTATGATTTCCTAGTCATACATGGGGAAAGTTAGAAGCGGGTGTTGAAGAGGGGATATTATGATTTCCTAGTCATACATGGGGAAAGTTAGAAGCGGGTGTTGAAGAGGGGATATTATGATTTCCTAGTCATACATGGGGAAAGTTAGAAGCGGGTGTTGAAGAGGGGATATTATGATTTCCTAGTCATACATGGGGAAAGTTAGAAGCGGGTGTTGAAGAGGGGATATTATGATTTCCTAGTCATACATGGGGAAAGTTAGAAGCGGGTGTTGAAGAGGGGATATTATGATTTCCTAGTCATACATGGGGAAAGTTAGAAGCGGGTGTTGAAGAGGGGATATTATGATTTCCTAGTCATACATGGGGAAAGTTAGAAGCGGGTGTTGAAGAGGGGATATTATGATTTCCTAGTCATACATGGGGAAAGTTAGAAGCGGGTGTTGAAGAGGGGATATTATGATTTCCTAGTCATACATGGGGAAAGTTAGAAGCGGGTGTTGAAGAGGGGATATTATGATTTCCTAGTCATACATGGGGAAAGTTAGAAGCGGGTGTTGAAGAGGGGATATTATGATTTCCTAGTCATACATGGGGAAAGTTAGAAGCGGGTGTTGAAGAGGGGATATTATGATTTCCTAGTCATACATGGGGAAAGTTAGAAGCGGGTGTTGAAGAGGGGATATTATGATTTCCTAGTCATACATGGGGAAAGTTAGAAGCGGGTGTTGAAGAGGGGATATTATGATTTCCTAGTCATACATGGGGAAAGTTAGAAGCGGGTGTTGAAGAGGGGATATTATGATTTCCTAGTCATACATGGGGAAAGTTAGAAGCGGGTGTTGAAGAGGGGATATTATGATTTCCTAGTCATACATGGGGAAAGTTAGAAGCGGGTGTTGAAGAGGGGATATTATGATTTCCTAGTCATACATGGGGAAAGTTAGAAGCGGGTGTTGAAGAGGGGATATTATGATTTCCTAGTCATACATGGGGAAAGTTAGAAGCGGGTGTTGAAGAGGGGATATTATGATTTCCTAGTCATACATGGGGAAAGTTAGAAGCGGGTGTTGAAGAGGGGATATTATGATTTCCTAGTCATACATGGGGAAAGTTAGAAGCGGGTGTTGAAGAGGGGATATTATGATTTCCTAGTCATACATGGGGAAAGTTAGAAGCGGGTGTTGAAGAGGGGATATTATGATTTCCTAGTCATACATGGGGAAAGTTAGAAGCGGGTGTTGAAGAGGGGATATTATGATTTCCTAGTCATACATGGGGAAAGTTAGAAGCGGGTGTTGAAGAGGGGATATTATGATTTCCTAGTCATACATGGGGAAAGTTAGAAGCGGGTGTTGAAGAGGGGATATTATGATTTCCTAGTCATACATGGGGAAAGTTAGAAGCGGGTGTTGAAGAGGGGATATTATGATTTCCTAGTCATACATGGGGAAAGTTAGAAGCGGGTGTTGAAGAGGGGATATTATGATTTCCTAGTCATACATGGGGAAAGTTAGAAGCGGGTGTTGAAGAGGGGATATTATGATTTCCTAGTCATACATGGGGAAAGTTAGAAGCGGGTGTTGAAGAGGGGATATTATGATTTCCTAGTCATACATGGGGAAAGTTAGAAGCGGGTGTTGAAGAGGGGATATTATGATTTCCTAGTCATACATGGGGAAAGTTAGAAGCGGGTGTTGAAGAGGGGATATTATGATTTCCTAGTCATACATGGGGAAAGTTAGAAGCGGGTGTTGAAGAGGGGATATTATGATTTCCTAGTCATACATGGGGAAAGTTAGAAGCGGGTGTTGAAGAGGGGATATTATGATTTCCTAGTCATACATGGGGAAAGTTAGAAGCGGGTGTTGAAGAGGGGATATTATGATTTCCTAGTCATACATGGGGAAAGTTAGAAGCGGGTGTTGAAGAGGGGATATTATGATTTCCTAGTCATACATGGGGAAAGTTAGAAGCGGGTGTTGAAGAGGGGATATTATGATTTCCTAGTCATACATGGGGAAAGTTAGAAGCGGGTGTTGAAGAGGGGATATTATGATTTCCTAGTCATACATGGGGAAAGTTAGAAGCGGGTGTTGAAGAGGGGATATTATGATTTCCTAGTCATACATGGGGAAAGTTAGAAGCGGGTGTTGAAGAGGGGATATTATGATTTCCTAGTCATACATGGGGAAAGTTAGAAGCGGGTGTTGAAGAGGGGATATTATGATTTCCTAGTCATACATGGGGAAAGTTAGAAGCGGGTGTTGAAGAGGGGATATTATGATTTCCTAGTCATACATGGGGAAAGTTAGAAGCGGGTGTTGAAGAGGGGATATTATGATTTCCTAGTCATACATGGGGAAAGTTAGAAGCGGGTGTTGAAGAGGGGATATTATGATTTCCTAGTCATACATGGGGAAAGTTAGAAGCGGGTGTTGAAGAGGGGATATTATGATTTCCTAGTCATACATGGGGAAAGTTAGAAGCGGGTGTTGAAGAGGGGATATTATGATTTCCTAGTCATACATGGGGAAAGTTAGAAGCGGGTGTTGAAGAGGGGATATTATGATTTCCTAGTCATACATGGGGAAAGTTAGAAGCGGGTGTTGAAGAGGGGATATTATGATTTCCTAGTCATACATGGGGAAAGTTAGAAGCGGGTGTTGAAGAGGGGATATTATGATTTCCTAGTCATACATGGGGAAAGTTAGAAGCGGGTGTTGAAGAGGGGATATTATGATTTCCTAGTCATACATGGGGAAAGTTAGAAGCGGGTGTTGAAGAGGGGATATTATGATTTCCTAGTCATACATGGGGAAAGTTAGAAGCGGGTGTTGAAGAGGGGATATTATGATTTCCTAGTCATACATGGGGAAAGTTAGAAGCGGGTGTTGAAGAGGGGATATTATGATTTCCTAGTCATACATGGGGAAAGTTAGAAGCGGGTGTTGAAGAGGGGATATTATGATTTCCTAGTCATACATGGGGAAAGTTAGAAGCGGGTGTTGAAGAGGGGATATTATGATTTCCTAGTCATACATGGGGAAAGTTAGAAGCGGGTGTTGAAGAGGGGATATTATGATTTCCTAGTCATACATGGGGAAAGTTAGAAGCGGGTGTTGAAGAGGGGATATTATGATTTCCTAGTCATACATGGGGAAAGTTAGAAGCGGGTGTTGAAGAGGGGATATTATGATTTCCTAGTCATACATGGGGAAAGTTAGAAGCGGGTGTTGAAGAGGGGATATTATGATTTCCTAGTCATACATGGGGAAAGTTAGAAGCGGGTGTTGAAGAGGGGATATTATGATTTCCTAGTCATACATGGGGAAAGTTAGAAGCGGGTGTTGAAGAGGGGATATTATGATTTCCTAGTCATACATGGGGAAAGTTAGAAGCGGGTGTTGAAGAGGGGATATTATGATTTCCTAGTCATACATGGGGAAAGTTAGAAGCGGGTGTTGAAGAGGGGATATTATGATTTCCTAGTCATACATGGGGAAAGTTAGAAGCGGGTGTTGAAGAGGGGATATTATGATTTCCTAGTCATACATGGGGAAAGTTAGAAGCGGGTGTTGAAGAGGGGATATTATGATTTCCTAGTCATACATGGGGAAAGTTAGAAGCGGGTGTTGAAGAGGGGATATTATGATTTCCTAGTCATACATGGGGAAAGTTAGAAGCGGGTGTTGAAGAGGGGATATTATGATTTCCTAGTCATACATGGGGAAAGTTAGAAGCGGGTGTTGAAGAGGGGATATTATGATTTCCTAGTCATACATGGGGAAAGTTAGAAGCGGGTGTTGAAGAGGGGATATTATGATTTCCTAGTCATACATGGGGAAAGTTAGAAGCGGGTGTTGAAGAGGGGATATTATGATTTCCTAGTCATACATGGGGAAAGTTAGAAGCGGGTGTTGAAGAGGGGATATTATGATTTCCTAGTCATACATGGGGAAAGTTAGAAGCGGGTGTTGAAGAGGGGATATTATGATTTCCTAGTCATACATGGGGAAAGTTAGAAGCGGGTGTTGAAGAGGGGATATTATGATTTCCTAGTCATACATGGGGAAAGTTAGAAGCGGGTGTTGAAGAGGGGATATTATGATTTCCTAGTCATACATGGGGAAAGTTAGAAGCGGGTGTTGAAGAGGGGATATTATGATTTCCTAGTCATACATGGGGAAAGTTAGAAGCGGGTGTTGAAGAGGGGATATTATGATTTCCTAGTCATACATGGGGAAAGTTAGAAGCGGGTGTTGAAGAGGGGATATTATGATTTCCTAGTCATACATGGGGAAAGTTAGAAGCGGGTGTTGAAGAGGGGATATTATGATTTCCTAGTCATACATGGGGAAAGTTAGAAGCGGGTGTTGAAGAGGGGATATTATGATTTCCTAGTCATACATGGGGAAAGTTAGAAGCGGGTGTTGAAGAGGGGATATTATGATTTCCTAGTCATACATGGGGAAAGTTAGAAGCGGGTGTTGAAGAGGGGATATTATGATTTCCTAGTCATACATGGGGAAAGTTAGAAGCGGGTGTTGAAGAGGGGATATTATGATTTCCTAGTCATACATGGGGAAAGTTAGAAGCGGGTGTTGAAGAGGGGATATTATGATTTCCTAGTCATACATGGGGAAAGTTAGAAGCGGGTGTTGAAGAGGGGATATTATGATTTCCTAGTCATACATGGGGAAAGTTAGAAGCGGGTGTTGAAGAGGGGATATTATGATTTCCTAGTCATACATGGGGAAAGTTAGAAGCGGGTGTTGAAGAGGGGATATTATGATTTCCTAGTCATACATGGGGAAAGTTAGAAGCGGGTGTTGAAGAGGGGATATTATGATTTCCTAGTCATACATGGGGAAAGTTAGAAGCGGGTGTTGAAGAGGGGATATTATGATTTCCTAGTCATACATGGGGAAAGTTAGAAGCGGGTGTTGAAGAGGGGATATTATGATTTCCTAGTCATACATGGGGAAAGTTAGAAGCGGGTGTTGAAGAGGGGATATTATGATTTCCTAGTCATACATGGGGAAAGTTAGAAGCGGGTGTTGAAGAGGGGATATTATGATTTCCTAGTCATACATGGGGAAAGTTAGAAGCGGGTGTTGAAGAGGGGATATTATGATTTCCTAGTCATACATGGGGAAAGTTAGAAGCGGGTGTTGAAGAGGGGATATTATGATTTCCTAGTCATACATGGGGAAAGTTAGAAGCGGGTGTTGAAGAGGGGATATTATGATTTCCTAGTCATACATGGGGAAAGTTAGAAGCGGGTGTTGAAGAGGGGATATTATGATTTCCTAGTCATACATGGGGAAAGTTAGAAGCGGGTGTTGAAGAGGGGATATTATGATTTCCTAGTCATACATGGGGAAAGTTAGAAGCGGGTGTTGAAGAGGGGATATTATGATTTCCTAGTCATACATGGGGAAAGTTAGAAGCGGGTGTTGAAGAGGGGATATTATGATTTCCTAGTCATACATGGGGAAAGTTAGAAGCGGGTGTTGAAGAGGGGATATTATGATTTCCTAGTCATACATGGGGAAAGTTAGAAGCGGGTGTTGAAGAGGGGATATTATGATTTCCTAGTCATACATGGGGAAAGTTAGAAGCGGGTGTTGAAGAGGGGATATTATGATTTCCTAGTCATACATGGGGAAAGTTAGAAGCGGGTGTTGAAGAGGGGATATTATGATTTCCTAGTCATACATGGGGAAAGTTAGAAGCGGGTGTTGAAGAGGGGATATTATGATTTCCTAGTCATACATGGGGAAAGTTAGAAGCGGGTGTTGAAGAGGGGATATTATGATTTCCTAGTCATACATGGGGAAAGTTAGAAGCGGGTGTTGAAGAGGGGATATTATGATTTCCTAGTCATACATGGGGAAAGTTAGAAGCGGGTGTTGAAGAGGGGATATTATGATTTCCTAGTCATACATGGGGAAAGTTAGAAGCGGGTGTTGAAGAGGGGATATTATGATTTCCTAGTCATACATGGGGAAAGTTAGAAGCGGGTGTTGAAGAGGGGATATTATGATTTCCTAGTCATACATGGGGAAAGTTAGAAGCGGGTGTTGAAGAGGGGATATTATGATTTCCTAGTCATACATGGGGAAAGTTAGAAGCGGGTGTTGAAGAGGGGATATTATGATTTCCTAGTCATACATGGGGAAAGTTAGAAGCGGGTGTTGAAGAGGGGATATTATGATTTCCTAGTCATACATGGGGAAAGTTAGAAGCGGGTGTTGAAGAGGGGATATTATGATTTCCTAGTCATACATGGGGAAAGTTAGAAGCGGGTGTTGAAGAGGGGATATTATGATTTCCTAGTCATACATGGGGAAAGTTAGAAGCGGGTGTTGAAGAGGGGATATTATGATTTCCTAGTCATACATGGGGAAAGTTAGAAGCGGGTGTTGAAGAGGGGATATTATGATTTCCTAGTCATACATGGGGAAAGTTAGAAGCGGGTGTTGAAGAGGGGATATTATGATTTCCTAGTCATACATGGGGAAAGTTAGAAGCGGGTGTTGAAGAGGGGATATTATGATTTCCTAGTCATACATGGGGAAAGTTAGAAGCGGGTGTTGAAGAGGGGATATTATGATTTCCTAGTCATACATGGGGAAAGTTAGAAGCGGGTGTTGAAGAGGGGATATTATGATTTCCTAGTCATACATGGGGAAAGTTAGAAGCGGGTGTTGAAGAGGGGATATTATGATTTCCTAGTCATACATGGGGAAAGTTAGAAGCGGGTGTTGAAGAGGGGATATTATGATTTCCTAGTCATACATGGGGAAAGTTAGAAGCGGGTGTTGAAGAGGGGATATTATGATTTCCTAGTCATACATGGGGAAAGTTAGAAGCGGGTGTTGAAGAGGGGATATTATGATTTCCTAGTCATACATGGGGAAAGTTAGAAGCGGGTGTTGAAGAGGGGATATTATGATTTCCTAGTCATACATGGGGAAAGTTAGAAGCGGGTGTTGAAGAGGGGATATTATGATTTCCTAGTCATACATGGGGAAAGTTAGAAGCGGGTGTTGAAGAGGGGATATTATGATTTCCTAGTCATACATGGGGAAAGTTAGAAGCGGGTGTTGAAGAGGGGATATTATGATTTCCTAGTCATACATGGGGAAAGTTAGAAGCGGGTGTTGAAGAGGGGATATTATGATTTCCTAGTTATACATGGGGAAAGTTAGAAGCGGGTGTTGAAGAGGGGATATTATGATTTCCTAGTCATACATGGGGAAAGTTAGAAGCGGGTGTTGAAGAGGGGATATTATGATTTCCTAGTCATACATGGGGAAAGTTAGAAGCGGGTGTTGAAGAGGGGATATTATGATTTCCTAGTCATACATGGGGAAAGTTAGAAGCGGGTGTTGAAGAGGGGATATTATGATTTCCTAGTCATACATGGGGAAAGTTAGAAGCGGGTGTTGAAGAGGGGATATTATGATTTCCTAGTCATACATGGGGAAAGTTAGAAGCGGGTGTTGAAGAGGGGATATTATGATTTCCTAGTCATACATGGGGAAAGTTAGAAGCGGGTGTTGAAGAGGGGATATTATGATTTCCTAGTCATACATGGGGAAAGTTAGAAGCGGGTGTTGAAGAGGGGATATTATGATTTCCTAGTCATACATGGGGAAAGTTAGAAGCGGGTGTTGAAGAGGGGATATTATGATTTCCTAGTCATACATGGGGAAAGTTAGAAGCGGGTGTTGAAGAGGGGATATTATGATTTCCTAGTCATACATGGGGAAAGTTAGAAGCGGGTGTTGAAGAGGGGATATTATGATTTCCTAGTCATACATGGGGAAAGTTAGAAGCGGGTGTTGAAGAGGGGATATTATGATTTCCTAGTCATACATGGGGAAAGTTAGAAGCGGGTGTTGAAGAGGGGATATTATGATTTCCTAGTCATACATGGGGAAAGTTAGAAGCGGGTGTTGAAGAGGGGATATTATGATTTCCTAGTCATACATGGGGAAAGTTAGAAGCGGGTGTTGAAGAGGGGATATTATGATTTCCTAGTCATACATGGGGAAAGTTAGAAGCGGGTGTTGAAGAGGGGATATTATGATTTCCTAGTCATACATGGGGAAAGTTAGAAGCGGGTGTTGAAGAGGGGATATTATGATTTCCTAGTCATACATGGGGAAAGTTAGAAGCGGGTGTTGAAGAGGGGATATTATGATTTCCTAGTCATACATGGGGAAAGTTAGAAGCGGGTGTTGAAGAGGGGATATTATGATTTCCTAGTCATACATGGGGAAAGTTAGAAGCGGGTGTTGAAGAGGGGATATTATGATTTCCTAGTCATACATGGGGAAAGTTAGAAGCGGGTGTTGAAGAGGGGATATTATGATTTCCTAGTCATACATGGGGAAAGTTAGAAGCGGGTGTTGAAGAGGGGATATTATGATTTCCTAGTCATACATGGGGAAAGTTAGAAGCGGGTGTTGAAGAGGGGATATTATGATTTCCTAGTCATACATGGGGAAAGTTAGAAGCGGGTGTTGAAGAGGGGATATTATGATTTCCTAGTCATACATGGGGAAAGTTAGAAGCGGGTGTTGAAGAGGGGATATTATGATTTCCTAGTCATACATGGGGAAAGTTAGAAGCGGGTGTTGAAGAGGGGATATTATGATTTCCTAGTCATACATGGGGAAAGTTAGAAGCGGGTGTTGAAGAGGGGATATTATGATTTCCTAGTCATACATGGGGAAAGTTAGAAGCGGGTGTTGAAGAGGGGATATTATGATTTCCTAGTCATACATGGGGAAAGTTAGAAGCGGGTGTTGAAGAGGGGATATTATGATTTCCTAGTCATACATGGGGAAAGTTAGAAGCGGGTGTTGAAGAGGGGATATTATGATTTCCTAGTCATACATGGGGAAAGTTAGAAGCGGGTGTTGAAGAGGGGATATTATGATTTCCTAGTCATACATGGGGAAAGTTAGAAGCGGGTGTTGAAGAGGGGATATTATGATTTCCTAGTCATACATGGGGAAAGTTAGAAGCGGGTGTTGAAGAGGGGATATTATGATTTCCTAGTCATACATGGGGAAAGTTAGAAGCGGGTGTTGAAGAGGGGATATTATGATTTCCTAGTCATACATGGGGAAAGTTAGAAGCGGGTGTTGAAGAGGGGATATTATGATTTCCTAGTCATACATGGGGAAAGTTAGAAGCGGGTGTTGAAGAGGGGATATTATGATTTCCTAGTCATACATGGGGAAAGTTAGAAGCGGGTGTTGAAGAGGGGATATTATGATTTCCTAGTTATACATGGGGAAAGTTAGAAGCGGGTGTTGAAGAGGGGATATTATGATTTCCTAGTCATACATGGGGAAAGTTAGAAGCGGGTGTTGAAGAGGGGATATTATGATTTCCTAGTCATACATGGGGAAAGTTAGAAGCGGGTGTTGAAGAGGGGATATTATGATTTCCTAGTCATACATGGGGAAAGTTAGAAGCGGGTGTTGAAGAGGGGATATTATGATTTCCTAGTCATACATGGGGAAAGTTAGAAGCGGGTGTTGAAGAGGGGATATTATGATTTCCTAGTCATACATGGGGAAAGTTAGAAGCGGGTGTTGAAGAGGGGATATTATGATTTCCTAGTCATACATGGGGAAAGTTAGAAGCGGGTGTTGAAGAGGGGATATTATGATTTCCTAGTCATACATGGGGAAAGTTAGAAGCGGGTGTTGAAGAGGGGATATTATGATTTCCTAGTCATACATGGGGAAAGTTAGAAGCGGGTGTTGAAGAGGGGATATTATGATTTCCTAGTCATACATGGGGAAAGTTAGAAGCGGGTGTTGAAGAGGGGATATTATGATTTCCTAGTCATACATGGGGAAAGTTAGAAGCGGGTGTTGAAGAGGGGATATTATGATTTCCTAGTCATACATGGGGAAAGTTAGAAGCGGGTGTTGAAGAGGGGATATTATGATTTCCTAGTCATACATGGGGAAAGTTAGAAGCGGGTGTTGAAGAGGGGATATTATGATTTCCTAGTCATACATGGGGAAAGTTAGAAGCGGGTGTTGAAGAGGGGATATTATGATTTCCTAGTCATACATGGGGAAAGTTAGAAGCGGGTGTTGAAGAGGGGATATTATGATTTCCTAGTCATACATGGGGAAAGTTAGAAGCGGGTGTTGAAGAGGGGATATTATGATTTCCTAGTCATACATGGGGAAAGTTAGAAGCGGGTGTTGAAGAGGGGATATTATGATTTCCTAGTCATACATGGGGAAAGTTAGAAGCGGGTGTTGAAGAGGGGATATTATGATTTCCTAGTCATACATGGGGAAAGTTAGAAGCGGGTGTTGAAGAGGGGATATTATGATTTCCTAGTCATACATGGGGAAAGTTAGAAGCGGGTGTTGAAGAGGGGATATTATGATTTCCTAGTCATACATGGGGAAAGTTAGAAGCGGGTGTTGAAGAGGGGATATTATGATTTCCTAGTCATACATGGGGAAAGTTAGAAGCGGGTGTTGAAGAGGGGATATTATGATTTCCTAGTCATACATGGGGAAAGTTAGAAGCGGGTGTTGAAGAGGGGATATTATGATTTCCTAGTCATACATGGGGAAAGTTAGAAGCGGGTGTTGAAGAGGGGATATTATGATTTCCTAGTCATACATGGGGAAAGTTAGAAGCGGGTGTTGAAGAGGGGATATTATGATTTCCTAGTCATACATGGGGAAAGTTAGAAGCGGGTGTTGAAGAGGGGATATTATGATTTCCTAGTCATACATGGGGAAAGTTAGAAGCGGGTGTTGAAGAGGGGATATTATGATTTCCTAGTCATACATGGGGAAAGTTAGAAGCGGGTGTTGAAGAGGGGATATTATGATTTCCTAGTCATACATGGGGAAAGTTAGAAGCGGGTGTTGAAGAGGGGATATTATGATTTCCTAGTCATACATGGGGAAAGTTAGAAGCGGGTGTTGAAGAGGGGATATTATGATTTCCTAGTCATACATGGGGAAAGTTAGAAGCGGGTGTTGAAGAGGGGATATTATGATTTCCTAGTCATACATGGGGAAAGTTAGAAGCGGGTGTTGAAGAGGGGATATTATGATTTCCTAGTCATACATGGGGAAAGTTAGAAGCGGGTGTTGAAGAGGGGATATTATGATTTCCTAGTCATACATGGGGAAAGTTAGAAGCGGGTGTTGAAGAGGGGATATTATGATTTCCTAGTCATACATGGGGAAAGTTAGAAGCGGGTGTTGAAGAGGGGATATTATGATTTCCTAGTCATACATGGGGAAAGTTAGAAGCGGGTGTTGAAGAGGGGATATTATGATTTCCTAGTCATACATGGGGAAAGTTAGAAGCGGGTGTTGAAGAGGGGATATTATGATTTCCTAGTCATACATGGGGAAAGTTAGAAGCGGGTGTTGAAGAGGGGATATTATGATTTCCTAGTCATACATGGGGAAAGTTAGAAGCGGGTGTTGAAGAGGGGATATTATGATTTCCTAGTCATACATGGGGAAAGTTAGAAGCGGGTGTTGAAGAGGGGATATTATGATTTCCTAGTCATACATGGGGAAAGTTAGAAGCGGGTGTTGAAGAGGGGATATTATGATTTCCTAGTCATACATGGGGAAAGTTAGAAGCGGGTGTTGAAGAGGGGATATTATGATTTCCTAGTCATACATGGGGAAAGTTAGAAGCGGGTGTTGAAGAGGGGATATTATGATTTCCTAGTCATACATGGGGAAAGTTAGAAGCGGGTGTTGAAGAGGGGATATTATGATTTCCTAGTCATACATGGGGAAAGTTAGAAGCGGGTGTTGAAGAGGGGATATTATGATTTCCTAGTCATACATGGGGAAAGTTAGAAGCGGGTGTTGAAGAGGGGATATTATGATTTCCTAGTCATACATGGGGAAAGTTAGAAGCGGGTGTTGAAGAGGGGATATTATGATTTCCTAGTCATACATGGGGAAAGTTAGAAGCGGGTGTTGAAGAGGGGATATTATGATTTCCTAGTCATACATGGGGAAAGTTAGAAGCGGGTGTTGAAGAGGGGATATTATGATTTCCTAGTCATACATGGGGAAAGTTAGAAGCGGGTGTTGAAGAGGGGATATTATGATTTCCTAGTCATACATGGGGAAAGTTAGAAGCGGGTGTTGAAGAGGGGATATTATGATTTCCTAGTCATACATGGGGAAAGTTAGAAGCGGGTGTTGAAGAGGGGATATTATGATTTCCTAGTCATACATGGGGAAAGTTAGAAGCGGGTGTTGAAGAGGGGATATTATGATTTCCTAGTCATACATGGGGAAAGTTAGAAGCGGGTGTTGAAGAGGGGATATTATGATTTCCTAGTCATACATGGGGAAAGTTAGAAGCGGGTGTTGAAGAGGGGATATTATGATTTCCTAGTCATACATGGGGAAAGTTAGAAGCGGGTGTTGAAGAGGGGATATTATGATTTCCTAGTCATACATGGGGAAAGTTAGAAGCGGGTGTTGAAGAGGGGATATTATGATTTCCTAGTCATACATGGGGAAAGTTAGAAGCGGGTGTTGAAGAGGGGATATTATGATTTCCTAGTCATACATGGGGAAAGTTAGAAGCGGGTGTTGAAGAGGGGATATTATGATTTCCTAGTCATACATGGGGAAAGTTAGAAGCGGGTGTTGAAGAGGGGATATTATGATTTCCTAGTCATACATGGGGAAAGTTAGAAGCGGGTGTTGAAGAGGGGATATTATGATTTCCTAGTCATACATGGGGAAAGTTAGAAGCGGGTGTTGAAGAGGGGATATTATGATTTCCTAGTCATACATGGGGAAAGTTAGAAGCGGGTGTTGAAGAGGGGATATTATGATTTCCTAGTCATACATGGGGAAAGTTAGAAGCGGGTGTTGAAGAGGGGATATTATGATTTCCTAGTTATACATGGGGAAAGTTAGAAGCGGGTGTTGAAGAGGGGATATTATGATTTCCTAGTTATACATGGGGAAAGTTAGAAGCGGGTGTTGAAGAGGGGATATTATGATTTCCTAGTCATACATGGGGAAAGTTAGAAGCGGGTGTTGAAGAGGGGATATTATGATTTCCTAGTCATACATGGGGAAAGTTAGAAGCGGGTGTTGAAGAGGGGATATTATGATTTCCTAGTCATACATGGGGAAAGTTAGAAGCGGGTGTTGAAGAGGGGATATTATGATTTCCTAGTCATACATGGGGAAAGTTAGAAGCGGGTGTTGAAGAGGGGATATTATGATTTCCTAGTCATACATGGGGAAAGTTAGAAGCGGGTGTTGAAGAGGGGATATTATGATTTCCTAGTCATACATGGGGAAAGTTAGAAGCGGGTGTTGAAGAGGGGATATTATGATTTCCTAGTCATACATGGGGAAAGTTAGAAGCGGGTGTTGAAGAGGGGATATTATGATTTCCTAGTCATACATGGGGAAAGTTAGAAGCGGGTGTTGAAGAGGGGATATTATGATTTCCTAGTCATACATGGGGAAAGTTAGAAGCGGGTGTTGAAGAGGGGATATTATGATTTCCTAGTCATACATGGGGAAAGTTAGAAGCGGGTGTTGAAGAGGGGATATTATGATTTCCTAGTTATACATGGGGAAAGTTAGAAGCGGGTGTTGAAGAGGGGATATTATGATTTCCTAGTCATACATGGGGAAAGTTAGAAGCGGGTGTTGAAGAGGGGATATTATGATTTCCTAGTCATACATGGGGAAAGTTAGAAGCGGGTGTTGAAGAGGGGATATTATGATTTCCTAGTCATACATGGGGAAAGTTAGAAGCGGGTGTTGAAGAGGGGATATTATGATTTCCTAGTCATACATGGGGAAAGTTAGAAGCGGGTGTTGAAGAGGGGATATTATGATTTCCTAGTCATACATGGGGAAAGTTAGAAGCGGGTGTTGAAGAGGGGATATTATGATTTCCTAGTCATACATGGGGAAAGTTAGAAGCGGGTGTTGAAGAGGGGATATTATGATTTCCTAGTTATACATGGGGAAAGTTAGAAGCGGGTGTTGAAGAGGGGATATTATGATTTCCTAGTTATACATGGGGAAAGTTAGAAGCGGGTGTTGAAGAGGGGATATTATGATTTCCTAGTTATACATGGGGAAAGTTAGAAGCGGGTGTTGAAGAGGGGATATTATGATTTCCTAGTTATACATGGGGAAAGTTAGAAGCGGGTGTTGAAGAGGGGATATTATGATTTCCTAGTTATACATGGGGAAAGTTAGAAGCGGGTGTTGAAGAGGGGATATTATGATTTCCTAGTTATACATGGGGAAAGTTAGAAGCGGGTGTTGAAGAGGGGATATTATGATTTCCTAGTTATACATGGGGAAAGTTAGAAGCGGGTGTTGAAGAGGGGATATTATGATTTCCTAGTTATACATGGGGAAAGTTAGAAGCGGGTGTTGAAGAGGGGATATTATGATTTCCTAGTTATACATGGGGAAAGTTAGAAGCGGGTGTTGAAGAGGGGATATTATGATTTCCTAGTTATACATGGGGAAAGTTAGAAGCGGGTGTTGAAGAGGGGATATTATGATTTCCTAGTCATACATGGGGAAAGTTAGAAGCGGGTGTTTGGGAAAGGGGGCGATAGGGGAGGGGGGGGGTGATTGATTTAATGGAGTCAAGTACCGTCCTCTCTCCCTGACAGACGGGTATGTGACAGTACTCCTCACAGAGCGAGTGTAGGAGTTATAGCGGTCACATTCAACAACAAGGGACTATGCGACTGACTGACCCTGGGCTGTTTACACGATGACCAACTGGAATATCTCCGGCCATTCCCGCTCAACTCTCGTCACAACACACGTCAAACATCCCCCACAACACATGTCAAACATCCCCCACAACACACGTCAAACACCCCCCCCCCCACAACACACGTCAAACATCTCCCACAACACACGTCAAACATCCCCCACAACACACGTCAAACATCCCCAACATCCCCCACAACACACGTCAAACACCCCCCCCCCCACAACACACGTCAAACATCTCCCACAACACACGTCAAACATCCCCCACAACACACGTCAAACACCCCCCCCCACAACACACGTCAAACATCTCCCACAACACACGTCAAACATCCCCCAGTGTGACGGCATGACGTCCCTCTCTCTGCGTGGTGGCTAGTTCTGTTGGTCTGCCACACGCTCCCTGCTGTGTGAGGAAACATCTCCTAGTTGCCCTGTACAGGGATTTCCTCAAGACACTAAGAAGAAGAAGATCTCAGTTGTCCAGTTCGGTGAATGTACACTTGAAATAATATGTTAGCTTGGCGATCGTACTGGGTCATAATTGTTGTGATTAACAAATTGTTGACTTTCCATAGAAGGCAGCGAGCATGTGATTGCATGCGCTTTCAAAAACAAAAGTGTGTGTGTGTGCGTTTGTGTGTGTTTGTGTGTGTGTGTGTGTGTGTGTGTGTGAGTGTGTGTATGCGTGTGTGTGTGTATGCGTGTGTGTGTGTGTGTGTTTGTGTGTGTGTGTGTGGAGCGAGCTGTACAGAGAGCTGTGTCCAAGGTGGTCAGCATGAAGTGAGTGACCAATGTTGACACTCATGGCGCCGCCCGTGCTGGCATTGAGTGCGTTAAGCCTGACTCCGTTAGGAAGATAGTACCGTAGTGGTAGTCAAGCATTGCATTAGTTATTCAACCGGGTATGAGCTTACGTCCTTCCAGCCGCATGACCATTACCGGTATGCAGATATAGTCAGCTTTTTTGACAACAGCCTCTTCTTGACTGCGCTGTATTGTGCAATGCCAGATGGGGCTTACGGTTACGTTAACGTTAACCACGAGTCACTTGAGGTCCGTATCACCGCTGTGTCGCCGTGGACAGGAGCAGTGTTGGACATTGTCATCATGCGGTGAGTGATGGAAAGTGACGGTGGATCGTGGAGCAGTGTTGGACATTGTCATCATACGGTCAGTGATGGAAAGTGACGGTGGATCGTGGAGCAGTGTTGGACATTGTCGTCATGCGGTCAGTGATGGAAAGTGACGGTGGATCGTGGAGCAGTGTTGGACATTGTCATCATACGGTCAGTGATGGAAAGTGACGGTGGATCGTGGAGCAGTGTTGGACATTGTCGTCATGCGGTCAGTGATGGAAAGTGACGGTGGATCGTGGGGCAGTGTTGGACATTGTCATCATGCGGTCAGTGATGGAAAGTGACGGTGGATCGTGGAGCAGAGTTGGACATTGTGATCATGCGGTCAGTGATGGAAAGTGACGGTGGATCGTGGAGCAGTGTTGGACATTGTCATCATGCGGTGAGTGATGGAAAGTGACGGTGGATCGTGGAGCGGAGTTGCTAACGAGGGACATGTGACCTGCATAGCGTGTGTACGATGTCTCGTGTCGCTAGTGGTCAGGGCTGGGCGGTGGAGGGTTGAAGGCAGACAGAAAGGCAAAGATCTGTACGGGACCTCTGTCTCTCTGCCGCCCTCTCCCTCCTCCTCCGCTCCCCCCCCCCCACACACACACTCACTCACTCTTCCTTGAGTGCCGATCACTTGGAAAAGTTTTCTGTCTCTACGTTTTTATTTCTCACACAGAGATATTTTCACGCGCACAGACGTACTGACAAGCAGGTACACCCTGTCACTCTCTCTCTCTCTCTCTCTCTCTCTCTCTCTCTCTCTCTCTCTCTCTCTCTCTCTCTCTCTCTCTCTCTCTCTCTCTCTCTCTCTCTCTCCCCTCCCTTTCCTTTTTAAAAAGTTGCTTACATTTCAAAATTAATCTTTAAATTCTTTCACGACCTATTTACTGTTCAATTCGAAAGCATATCCCTCGAACACACCAGATAGGCTATCTTCCCCACACCAATCTTTACAACAAACAACACAATCATATCTAGTAGCAACGGTTTCCATGGTGTTCGTCCAAACGCGTAGCTCAATGGAAAGTCGTTCACGCAAAAGGAAGATCAAAATTCTGATCGACATTTATCTTTATCTTTCGGACAAGATAGTTCGCATGGTGTGTGTATGTTTTGAGCCAAAAGTCCACACATAAAAGAGTCCTTCTATCATTGTGTGTTCGCGCGATAGTGTATACTGCCTGAAGAACCTAGTAGTGAAAGACTTACACAAAACATTCTTTTTGTCGTAATTTGTACACGCAAAATTCTGCCTGTGGAACCGTTTGGTAAAAGACGTGCGTTCTTTGGTACCATTTAGACTAATACTAATATTGACAGTGAAGGCAAGAAGTCATATGTGAAATTGTTAAAAGTACGAACGATTGACAGTAACACAGTAAGTCCGTGAAAAAGCACCGCACGCTTTGAATGCATGCTTACTCTTTCACTATTTGAGATCATTGACGCTTGTTATTCATGACCACAACGGTTAGGTTATTAGCACAAAGCCTTTCATGCCAGACAGCTGGGTGAATAGCTTGAAATACGAAGATACCACAGTATGTCACACTTGCTGAATAACTTGAAGGGTGAAGATTCTAAAGTCAGTCCTGTTCAACCCTTCTGTTTGATGCAGTGTCCCTTTATTTCTGAAGAAAACGTACTTTGAATGAACGGTGTGATTGTGTAGGGTAAGCCCCTGACAGTTACAAAACGCACACAAATTGCGGCCATTTTGTATGACATTCGTTTTCAAAGGCTGTGAAAAGCAACATACGGTGGCATTTTTCGAATGTGTCCGAAGAGACCCCGTAGAAGATTGTCATACGCCTATCCTACAAATATGAAATAAAGAAATACATATAATAAATAATTAATAATATAATCATATATAAATAAATCAGTCAAATTTGGATCCAAAGTGGATCATATTTCTCGCTCTCGATCCTTTCAATCTTGAACACGACGCAAGACGAAAGGAATATCATTCAAACGGACTGTAGGTTTAGCACTGAGAAGACCATATGAGACCATACAAACCTCATTTGTTAAAGATTTGAAAAGGCCATTTATATTTTACACTCCAGAATGTCATGAGTTGATACAATTCTTGATATCACCTTACAGTAATTGATCACTCCTTGAACTGCTTCAGTAATTGATCACTCCTTGAACTGCTTCAGTAATTGATCACTCCTTGAACTGCTTCAGTAATTGATCACTCCTTGAACTGCTTCAGTAATTGATCACTCCTTGAACTGCTTCAGTAATTGATCACTCCTTGAACTGCTTCAGTAATTGATCACTCCTTGAACTGCTTCAGTAATTGATCACTCCTTGAACTGCTTCAGTAATTGATCACTCCTTGAACTGCTTCAGTAATTGATCACTCCTTGAACTGCTTCAGTAAAAGAGGGGTGGGGTGGGGTATGGTTTGCAACCCATGTTTGGTCGATATTTTTGTGTTGACATGTTTTGGTGTGCTCGGTCTTGGTGTTGACATGTTTTGGTGTGCTCGGTCTTGGTGTTGACATGTTTTGGTGTGCTCGGTCTTGGTGTTGACATGTTTTGGTGTGCTCGGTCTTGGTGTTGACATGTTTTGGTGTGCTCGGTCTTGGTGTTGACATGTTTTGGTGTGCTCGGTCTTGGTTTTGTCATGTTTTGGTGTGCTCGGTCTTGGTTTTGACATGTTTTGGTGTGCTCGGTCTTGGTTTTGACATGTTTTGGTGTGCTCGGTCTTGGTTTTGTCATGTTTTGGTGTGCTCGGTCTTGGTGTTGACATGTTTTGGTGTGCTCGGTCTTGGTGTTAACATGTTTTGGTGTGCTCGGTCTTGGTGTTTACATGTTTTGGTGTGCTCGGTCTTGGTTTTGACATGTTTTGGTGTGCTCGGTCTTGGTGTTGACATGTTTTGGTGTGCTCGGTCTTGGTGTTGACATGTTTTGCTGTGCTCGGTCTTGGTTTTGACATGTTTTGGTGTGCTCGGTCTTGGTGTTGACATGTTTTGGTGTGCTCGGTCTTGGTGTTAACATGTTTTGGTGTGCTCGGTCTTGGTGTTGACATGTTTTGGTGTGCTCGGTCTTGGTGTTGACATGTTTTGGTGTGCTCGGTCTTGGTGTTAACATGTTTTGCTGTGCTCGGTCTTGGTGTTGACATGTTTTGCTGTGCTCGGTCTTGGTGTTGACATGTTTTGGTGTGCTCGGTCTTGGTGTTGACATGTTTTGGTGTGCTCGGTCTTGGTGTTAACATGTTTTGCTGTGCTCGGTCTTGGTGTTGACATGTTTTGGTGTGCTCGGTCTTGGTGTTGACATGTTTTGCTGTGCTCGGTCTTGGTGTTAACATGTTTTGGTGTGCTCGGTCTTGGTGTTGACATGTTTTGGTGTGCTCGGTCTTGGTGTTAACATGTTTTGGTGTGCTCGGTCTTGGTGTTGACATGTTTTGGTGTGCTCGGTCTTGGTGTTGACATGTTTTGGTGTGCTCGGTCTTGGTGTTAACATGTTTTGGTGTGCTCGGTCTTGGTGTTGACATGTTTTGGTGTGCTCGGTCTTGGTGTTGACATGTTTTGGTGTGCTCGGTCTTGGTGTTGACATGTTTTGGTGTGCTCGGTCTTGGTGTTGACATGTTTTGGTGTGCTCGGTCTTGGTGTTGACATGTTTTGGTGTGCTCGGTCTTGGTGTTGACATGTTTTGGTGTGCTCGGTCTTGGTGTTGACATGTTTTGGTGTGCTCGGTCTTGGTGTTGACATGTTTTGGTGTGCTCGGTCTTGGTGTTGACATGTTTTGGTGTGCTCGGTCTTGGTGTTGACATGTTTTGGTGTGCTCGGTCTTGGTGTTGACATGTTTTGCTGTGCTCGGTCTTGGTTTTGACATGTTTTGGTGTGCTCGGTCTTGGTGTTGACATGTTTTGCTGTGCTCGGTCTTGGTGTTGACATGTTTTGGTGTGCTCGGTCTTGGTGTTGACATGTTTTGGTGTGCTCGGTCTTGGTGTTGACATGTTTTGCTGTGCTCGGTCTTGGTGTTAACATGTTTTGCTGTGCTCGGTCTTGGTGTTGACATGTTTTGGTGTGCTCGGTCTTGGTGTTGACATGTTTTGCTGTGACCAAGTGAGGGGGGTGGTCTTGTCCCGTGTGACAGTCAGGACAGCTGATGGTGGCTATGTGACCAAGTGAGGGGGGTGGTCTTGTCCCGTGTAACAGTCAGGACAGATCTAGGACTTTTACCCGAGAAAAACTGTGCCTTTAATTTGGGAAGAACTGTACCTTGATATCGGAATAGCTGCGATTAAAGATGATTGTCAGGTACATACGACACTGAGACATCGCCATCTGGACGGTTAAATATAACAAATATATCCCCTGCCCGCAGTTTGTCGCCCCTGATGTGGATTAAACAAACAACACCGCGCAATGCTGCCGTCCCTTCCTGTGACTGTGCGTGACGCACACGACATACGGTTTGCACTTTGCGTTACGATAAGAGCGCGCCTATTGTGAGAGGTAAATTTATGCCGCAAAGAACTAGGGGTATAAAAGTGAAAGTTGATCTTCCGTGCAAACACTGGTGGACGTATCGGCAAAGCAAACACTCGACGTGTTCTTCGCTCTTCATTCCGCAAGCTTACAATGAGTTGTTGGTATTTGGTGCTTTTGGGGGGATAAATGTTAAGTCTTTGTCAGTCACCACAACAACCACAACCTCGGAATCCTCAGCATGTAATACACAAGAACTTAACGTTGACAATACCAAAGACCTGATGGAAAGAGTTGTGCTGTATCTATGACAGGCGCAGTCCTCCTCGCAAATCATGCTCGCCATCTCAGCGCTGCCCAGCCTGTGACGTGGGATAAGGCCATCCTCCACTTGCACGCATTCCACCAATCAACAGCCTGGCTGATGCCTGCACTTAGTGTGATGCTGTTCAGACAGCACAGTTAGAATAGAACGCCACCCAAGCAGCCAATGCTACGTTGATATGCACACAATCCTCACATTTCTTGCTGGTTTTTTTTATTCTGAGATGGTATGCCATTTTAAAGTGATGTAGCGCATCCATCTTCCATATGCGCTCCCACCAGCGCGTTCCGGGCTCTTTGTTTTCTGAACATTGGCGACAACATTTTCTATGCCGCTTTGCTCCACAGGAAAATATATTAATAAAAAAAATAGCATAACGGACGATTTTAAACACAGTTAAAGTGACACCATTGACGAAAGCCGCTTTAACTGTCTCTTGTGAAACGACATGACTCCCGTGTGCGTGTACATGACAGAATGACACGCGTGTCAATTAGACGGTTTTGACTGTAAGATTGAAGCAGGGGGCCTTCCTGCCGTGACACCGCTCTCCTGGTTCAAAGCTTGACGGTGCTTTACCATCATGGCAACACTGGCATGCCTTTCGCTTTTTGTGCCCAGTTTCAATTGTGTTCACAGAGCCTGTTTCTCTTGATACCCTGTCAGTGTGTGCGTGTGTGTGTGTATATGTGGGTGTGTGTGTGTGTGTGTGTGTGTGTGTGTGTGTGTATGTGTGTGTGTGTGTGTGTGTATGTGTGTGTGTGTGTGTGTGTGTGTTTGTCTGTCTGTTTGTCTGTCCGTCCGTCCCTATGCCTACCTGTCTGTCTGTCTGTATTTTTTTTGGAGTTTGTATACGGAAAGCGGCTTAGACTTGAAGGGGGCAGGGAGGGGGGGTGGGGTGGGGAGAAAATCGACGTTAGATTACCGATCATGTCAAATTCAAAGCCAGAACTTGGACAGTGAGGTTCGCAATATTACCTTTTTGAGTCAGATTTGGGATTTGCTCGTGGTCCTTGCGCATGTGTTTGTTCGGAAGAGCTTAGTTTGGTAAAGACAAAATCAGACAGCTTGAAGCTGAACATTTAGATTTACTAATTTTGTTTATTTACATGTATGTATTTTTTTTATCAATATTGATGAGCTTTATTTATATTTCAGATCTCCTGAAAGACATCATGCGGAATTGTAAATTCGGCACGAGACAGCGCGATGACATCATCATCAAACAGGGCGAGGTGGGAGACTGGTAAGTTTGGGTTTTGTGACGTCGTAATACGTTATAGATAATACGTCATGAAGGACTGTCCGACGTCATCAATGAGCGCGATGACATCATCATCAAACAAGGCGAGGTGGGAGACTGGTTAGTTGGGGTCCTGTGACATCATCTAGTTAACACGTCATGACGGAGTGTCCAATGTCATCACATCGTTGATAGCTTTGCTTTTTACAGCAATAGCTGGGTCCTTCTTTTATCACGTGACGCAGAGAAACGCGAGGTTAAAGGCGTATTACTGATCTGGCCGTTTATTGGCTTGGATTACGTTTAAGTTGTTATGATTGTTGAGAGTGTATATTTGTATATATATAGTGTGTATTGCATATATGATTATTGTGTGAACAGTACATGTGGTGATTTGTGTCTGTATGATTAATTTGTTTTATGTAGGTTGTACTTTTAATTGTTCTATTCTGTATATATATATTTCCTTTTGTGAAGGGCCTAGAGCCATGGATTAGGCACTTAAAAATGTCCAGTTATTATTATTATTATTATTACGTTCAACCCGAATGCATCCATCTTTGACGCGGCTGCCTAGTAACACTATTAGGTACACAGAAAAGGGAAGTAACCCAACATAAGTCCCACTCAGAATTCTTTAAATTAAATTACGCTTTTAAATCACCTTTTCCTGCAAAGTGAAGGCAGCATTCCTGCGCGGTAGCATTATTTAAAACGCAGACTCCTATGGTTTCACTTTGGAAGCGATCTAAGGGCCTGACTTTTCATTATATTCCTTTAAGCCGATAGCATGACAAACGTCGTCTGTGTTGTTCCAGTTTCTACGTGGTGCTGTCGGGTCATATCTCTATATATGTGTGAATGTTCCAGTTTCTACGTGGTGCTGTCGGGTCAGATCTCTATCTATGTGTGTGAATGTTCCAGTTTCTACGTAGTGCTGTCGGGTCATATCTCTATCTATGTGTGTGAATGTTTCAGTTTCTACGTGGTGCTGTCGGGTCAGATCTCTATCTATGTGTGTGAATGTTCCAGTTTCTACGTGGTGCTGTCGGGTCAGATCTCTATCTATGTGTGTGAATGTTCCAGTTTCTACGTGGTGCTGTCGGGTCAGATCTCTATCTATGTGTGTGAATGTTCCAGTTTCTACGTGGTGCTGTCGGGTCAGATCTCTATCTATGTGTGTGAATGTTCCAGTTTCTACGTGGTGCTGTCGGGTCAGATCTCTATCTATGTGTGTGAATGTTCCAGTTTCTACGTGGTGCTGTCGGGTCAGATCTCTATCTATGTGTGTTAATGTTTCAGTTTCTACGTGGTGCTGTGGGGTCAGATCTCTATCTATGTGTGTGAATGTTCCAGTTTCTACGTGGTGCTGTCGGGTCAGATCTCTATCTATGTGTGTGAATGTTCCAGTTTCTACGTGGTGCTGTCGGGTCAGATCTCTATCTATGTGTGTGAATGTTCCAGTTTCTACGTGGTGCTGTCGGGTCAGATCTCTATCTATGTGTGTGAATGTTCCAGTTTCTACGTGGTGCTGTCGGGTCAGATCTCTATCTATGTGTGTGAATGTTCCAGTTTCTACGTGGTGCTGTCGGGTCAGATCTCTATTTATGTGTCGGAATGTTTCAGTTTCTACGTAGTGCTGTCGGGTCAGATCTCTATCTATGTGTGTGAATGTTCCAGTTTCTACGTGGTGCTGTTGGGTCAGATCTCTATCTATGTGTGTGAATGTTCCAGTTTCTACGTGGTGCTGTCGGGTCAGATCTCTATCTATGTGTGTGAATGTTCCAGTTTCTACGTGGTGCTGTTGGGTCAGATATCTCTCTATGTGTGTGAATGTTCCAGTTTCTACGTGGTGCTGTCGGGTCAGATCTCTATCTATGTGTGTGAATGTTCCAGTTTCTACGTGGTGCTGTCGGGTCAGATCTCTATCTGTGTGTGTGAATGTTCCAGTTTCTACGTGGTGCTGTCGGGTCAGATCTCGATTTATGTGTGTGAATGTTCCAGTTTCTACGTGGTGCTGTTGGGTCAGATCTCTATCTATGTGTGTGAATGTTCCAGTTTCTACGTGGTGCTGTCGGGTCAGATCTCGATTTATGTGTGTGAATGTTCCAGTTTTTACGTGGTGCTGTCGGGTCAGATCTCGATTTATGTGTCGGAATGTTTCAGTTTCTACGTGGTGCTGTCGGGTCAGATCTCGATCTACATCCACAACCAGGACAAGGGCGATGAAGAGGAGCGCAAGGAGCTGGAGAACATCGTGCAGTACAAGGACGGCAAGCTCGACAGGACCAAACTCGGCAACTTCGCTCTCTCCCTAGGTATGTCGTGTTATTTTCTACCTGCCTCTCTGTCTCCCTCTCTCTGTCTCCCTCTCTCTGTCTCCCTGTCTCTGTCTCCCTCTCTCTGTCTCCCTCTCTCTGTCTCCATGTCTCTGTCTCCCTCTCTCTGTCTCCCTCTCTCTGTCTCCCTGTCTCTGTCTCCCTGTCTCTGTCTCCCTCTCTCTGTCTCCCTCTCTCTGTCTCCCTCTCTCTGTCTCCCTGTCTATGTCTCCATGTCTCTGTCTCCCTGTCTCTGTCTCCCTCTCTCTGTCTCCCTCTCTCTGTCTCCCTCTCTCTGTCTCCCTGTCTCTGTCTCCCTGTCTCTGTCTCCCTGTCTCTGTCTCCCTGTCTCTGTCTCCCTGTCTCTGTCTCCCTGTCTCTGTCTCCCTCTCTCTGTCTCCCTGTCTCTGTCTCCCTCTCTCTGTCTCCCTGTCTATGTCTCCATGTCTCTGTCTCCCTCTCTCTGTCTCCCTGTCTCTGTCTCCCTGTCTCTGTCTCCCTGTCTCTGTCTCCCTCTCTCTGTCTCCCTCTCTCTGTCTCCCTCTCTCTGTCTCCCCCTCTCTGTCTCCCTCTCTCTGTCTCCCTGTCTCTGTCTCCCTGTCTCTGTCTCCCTGTCTCTGTCTCCCTGTCTCTGTCTCCCTGTCTCTGTCTCCCTGTCTCTGTCTCCCTCTCTCTGTCTCCCTGTCTCTGTCTCCCTGTCTCTGTCTCCCTGTCTCTGTCTCCCTCTCTCTGTCTCCCTGTCTCTGTCTCCCTCTCTCTGTCTCCCTGTCTCTGTCTCCCTCTCTCTGTCTCCCTGTCTCTGTCTCCCTGTCTCTGTCTCCCTCTCTCTGTCTCCCTCTCTCTGTCTCCCTGTCTCTGTCTCCCTGTCTCTGTCTCCCTCTCTCTGTCTCCCTCTCTCTGTCTCCCTGTCTCTGTCTCCGTGTTTCTGTCTCCCTGTCTCTGTCTCCCTGTCTCTGTCTCCCTGTCTCTGTCTCCCTGTCTCTGTCTCCCTGTCTCTGTCTCCCTGTCTCTGTCTCCCTCTCTCTGTCTCCCTGTCTCTGTCTCCCTGTCTATGTCTCCCTGTCTCTGTCTCCCTCTCTCTGTCTCCCTGTCTCTGTCTCCCTGTCTATGTCTCCCTCTCTCTGTCTCCCTCTCTCTGTCTCCCTGTCTATGTCTCCCTGTCTCTGTCTCCATGTCTCTGTCTCCCTCTCTCTGTCTCCCTGTCTCTGTCTCCCTGTCTCTGTCTCCCTGTCTCTGTCTCCCTGTCTCTGTCTCCCTGTCTCTGTCTCCCTCTCTCTGTCTCCCTGTCTCTGTCTCCCTGTCTCTGTCTCCCTCTCTCTGTCTCCCTGTCTCTGTCTCCCTCTCTCTGTCTCCCTGTCTCTGTCTCCCTGTCTCTGTCTCCCTCTCTCTGTCTCCCTCTCTCTGTCTCCCTCTCTCTGTCTCCCTCTCTCTGTCTCCCTGTCTCTGTCTCCCTCTCTCTGTCTCCCTCTCTCTGTCTCCCTGTCTCTGTCTCCCTCTCTCTGTCTCCCTCTCTCTGTCTCCCTGTCTCTGTCTCCCTGTCTCTGTCTCCCTGTCTCTGTCTCCCTGTCTCTGTCTCCCTGTCTCTGTCTCCCTGTCTCTGTCTCCCTGTCTCTGTCTCCCTGTCTCTGTCTCCCTCTCTCTGTCTCCCTGTCTCTGTCTCCCTGTCTCTGTCTCCCTCTCTCTGTCTCCCTCTCTCTGTCTCCCTGTCTCTGTCTCCCTGTCTCTGTCTCCCTGTCTCTGTCTCCCTGTCTCTGTCTCCCTGTCTCTGTCTCCCTCTCTCTGTCTCCCTCTCTCTGTCTCCCTGTCTCTGTCTCCCTGTCTCTGTCTCCCTCTCTCTGTCTCCCTCTCTCTGTCTCCCTCTCTCTGTCTCCCTCTCTCTGTCTCCCTGTCTCTGTCTCCCTGTCTCTGTCTCCCTGTCTCTGTCTCCCTGTCTCTGTCTCCCTCTCTCTGTCTCCCTGTCTCTGTCTCCATGTCTCTGTCTCCCTGTCTATGTCTCCATGTCTATGTCTCCCTGTCTCTGTCTCCCTGTCTCTGTCTCCCTGTCTCTGTCTCCCTGTCTCTGTCTCCCTCTCTCTGTCTCCCTGTCTCTGTCTCCCTCTCTCTGTCTCCCTGTCTCTGTCTCCCTGTCTCTGTCTCCCTGTCTCTGTCTCCCTGTCTATGTCTCCATGTCTATGTCTCCCTGTCTCTGTCTCCCTGTCTCTGTCTCCCTGTCTCTGTCTCCCTGTCTCTGTCTCCCTCTCTCTGTCTCCCCGTCTCTGTCTCCCTGTCTCTGTCTCCCTCTCTCTGTCTCCCTGTCTCTGTCTCCTTCTCTCTGTCTCCCTCTCTCTGTCTCCCTGTCTCTGTCTCCCTCTCTCTGTCTCCCTGTCTCTGTCTCCCTCTCTCTGTCTCCCTCTCTCTGTCTCCCTGTCTCTGTCTCCCTGTCTCTGTCTCCCTGTCTCTGTCTCCCTCTCTCTGTCTCCCTCTCTCTGTCTCCCTGTCTCTGTCTCCCTCTCTCTGTCTCCCTGTCTCTGTCTCCCTCTCTCTGTCTCCCTGTCTCTGTCTCCCTGTCTCTGTCCCTCTGTCTCTGTCTCCATGTCTCTGTTTCCATGTCTCTGTCTCCCTGTCTCCATGTCTCTGTCTCCCTGTCTCTGTCCCTCTGTCTCTGTCTCCCTGTCTCTCTCTCTCTCTTTCTGTCTCCCTGTCTCTGTCTCCCTGTCTCTGTCTCCCTGTCTCTGTCTCCCTCTCTCTGTCTCCCTCTCTCTGTCTCCCTCTCTCTGTCTCCCTGTCTCTGTCTCCCTCTCTCTGTCTCCCTGTCTCTGTCTCCCTCTCTCTGTCTCCCTCTCTCTGTCTCCCTGTCTCTGTCTCCCTCTCTCTGTCTCCCTCTCTCTGTCTCCCTCTCTCTGTCTCCCTGTCTCTGTCTCCCTGTCTCTGTCTCCCTGTCTCTGTCTCCCTGTCTATGTCTCCCTGTCTCTGTCTCCCTGTCTCTGTCTCCCTGTCTCTGTCTCCCTGTCTCTGTCTCCCTGTCTCTGTCTCCCTGTCTATGTCTCCCTGTCTCTGTCTCCCTCTCTCTGTCTCCCTGTCTCTGTCTCCCTGTCTCTGTCTCCCTGTCTCTGTCTCCCTCTCTCTGTCTCCCTGTCTCTGTCTCCCTCTCTCTGTCTCCCTGTCTCTGTCTCCCTCTCTCTGTCTCCCTGTCTCTGTCTCCATGTCTCTGTCTCCATGTCTCTGTCTCCCTGTCTCCATGTCTCTGTCTCCCTGTCTCTGTCCCTCTGTCTCTGTCTCCCTGTCTCTGTCCATCTGTCTCTGTCTCCCTGTCTCTGTTTCCATGTCTCTGTCTCCATGTCTCCATGTCTCTGTCTCCCTGTCTCCATGTCTCTGTCTCCCTGTCTCTGTCCCTCTGTCTCTGTCTCCCTGTCTCTGTCTCCCTGTCTCTGTCTCCCTCTCTCTGTCTCCCTGTCTCTGTCTCCCTGTCTCTGTCTCCCTCGCTCTGTCTCCCTGTCTATGTCTCCCTCTCTCTGTCTCCCTGTCTCTGTCTCCCTGTCTCTGTCTCCCTGTCTCTGTCCCTCTGTCTCCGTCTCCATGTCTCTGTTTCCATGTCTCTGTCTCCATGTCTCCATGTCTCTGTCTCCCTGTCTCTGTCCCTCTGTCTCTGTCTCCCTGTCTCTGTCTCCCTGTCTCTGTTTCCATGTCTCTGTCTCCATGTCTCCATGTCTCTGTCTCCCTGTCTCTGTCTCCCTGTCTCCATGTCTCTGTCTCCCTGTCTCTGTCTCCCTGTCTCCATGTCTCTGTCTCCCTCTCTCTGTCTCCCTCTCTCTGTCTCCCCCTCTCTGTCTCCCTCTCTCTGTCGGCCTCTCTTTCTTTGTTTTTCTGTCTGCCTGTCTCTGTCTATTCCTGTCTGTCTCTGTCTATTCCTGTCTGTCTCTGTCTATTCCTGTCTGTCTCTGTCTATTCCTGTCTGTCTCTGTCTATTCCTGCCTGTCTCTGTCTATTCCTGTCTGTCTCTGTCTATTCCTGCCTGTCTCTGTCTATTCCTGTCTGTCTCTGTCTATTCCTGTCTGTCTCTGTCTATTCCTGTCTGTCTCTGTCTATTCCTGTCTGTCTCTGTCTATTCCTGCCTGTCTCTGTCTATTCCTGCCTGTCTCTGTCTATTCCTGTCCGTCTCTGTCTATTCCTGTCTGTCTCTGTATGTGTATGTGTCTTTCCCTCCCTCTCTCTCTCTGCGCCTAACACCATCTTACAGACAATTACTCACCAAACCCCCCCCCTTCTCACCCCACAGGTGAAGGCAGCCCAGTGGGGGAGGTGGCTCTCATAGACGAGGCTGCAGTAAGGACAGCCACCATTGTAGCGGACCAGAAAACCGACCTGCTCATCATCGACAGACCGCTCTACAATCGCTGCATCAAGGACATGCTGGCCTTAGAGTTCGAGGAGAAGAAGAAGTTCATCTGCAACAGTCCGCTCTTCGCGTCGTGGGCTCCCAAGTATCGCAAGCAGCTGGCCATGGCGCTCTACAAAGAGAACTACCCCTATGAGAGTCTGCTGGTGCGGCAAGGGGATAGGGTGGCCTTTGCTTACTTTATAATCAGGTGAGGCTAATATGTGTGTGTGTGTGTGTGTGTGTGTGTGTGTGTGTATGTGTGTGTTTGTGTGTGTTTGTTTGTGTGTGTGTGTGGTGTATGTGTATGTGTGTGTGTGGTGTGTGTGTGTGTGTGAGTGTGTGTGTGTATGTGTGTGTGTGTTTGCAAGAAAGCGTGCTTATTTCAGTCTTTGTGTTGTGGACTGTGTATGATGATGTTGTATTGTACTGACAGGGGCCAGGTGGAAATCCAGATCGACCCTTCAACACACCCCGCGCAGTACCCAAAGATCTTCAAAGCGGCCAACGAGAATGAGGCAGAAAAGTAAGTGCGGAGAGAGACCTGATCTTATTCCACTTTAGTTACCGACAGCAATGG
>NC_090246.1:39388933-39393933 GCF_037325665.1 Littorina saxatilis
TCTGTCTCTGCCTTTGTGTGTCTGTCTCTGTCTTTGTGTGTCTGTCTCTGCCTTTGTGTGTCTGTCTCTGTCTCTGTGTGTCTGTCTCTGTCTTTGTGTGTCTGTCTCTGCCTTTGTGTGTCTGTCTCTGTCTTTGTGTGTCTGGGCTCTGCCTTTGTGTGTCTGTCTCTGTCTCTGTGTGTCTGTCTCTGTCTCTGTGTGTCTGTCTCTGTCTTTGTGTGTCTGTCTCTGTCTTTGTGTGTCTGTCTCTGTCTTTGTGTGTCTGTCTCTGTCTTTGTGTGTCTGTGTCTGTCTTTGTGTGTCTGTCTCTGTCTTTGTGTGTCTATGTCTGTCTTTGTGTGTCTGTCTCTGTCTTTGTGTGTCTGGGCTCTGCCTTTGTGTGTCTGTCTCTGTCTTTGTGTGTCTGTCTCTGTCTTTGTGTGTCTGTCTCTGTCTTTGTGTGTCTGTCTCTGTCTTTGTGTGTCTGTCTCTGTCTGTCTGTCTCTGTCTGTGTGTGTCTGTCTGTCTCTGCCTTTGTGTGTCTGTCTCTGCCTTTGTGTGTCTGTCTCTGCCTTTGTGTGTCTGTCTCTGCCTTTGTGTGTCTGTCTCTGTCTCTGTGTGTCTGTCTCTGCCTTTGTGTGTCTGTCTCTGCCTTTGTGTGTCTGTCTCTGCCTTTGTGTGTCTGTCTCTGTCTTTGTGTGTCTGTCTCTGCCTTTGTGTGTCTGTCTCTGTCTCTGTGTGTCTGTCTCTGTCTCTGTATGTCTGTCTCTGCCTTTGTGTGTCTGTCTCTGTCTTTGTGTGTCTGTCTCTGTCTTTGTGTGTCTGTCTCTGTCTCTGTGTGTCTGTCTCTGTCTCTGTGTGTCTGTGTCTGTCTCTGTGTGTCTGTCTCTGCCTTTGTGTGTCTGTCTCTGCCTTTGTGTGTCTGTCTCTGCCTTTGTGTGTCTGTCTCTGCCTTTGTGTGTCTGTCTCTGTCTTTGTGTGTCTGTCTCTGTCTTTGTGTGTCTGTCTCTGCCTTTGTGTGTCTGTCTCTGTCTCTGTGTGTCTGTCTCTGTCTTTGTGTGTCTGTCTCTGCCTTTGTGTGTCTGTCTCTGTCTCTGTGTGTCTGTCTCTGTCTTTGTGTGTCTGTCTCTGTCTCTGTGTGTCTGTCTCTGTCTCTGTGTGTCTGTGTCTGTCTCTGTGTGTCTGTCTCTGCCTTTGTGTGTCTGTCTCTGCCTTTGTGTGTCTGTCTCTGCCTTTGTGTGTCTGTCTCTGCCTTTGTGTGTCTGTCTCTGTCTTTGTGTGTCTGTCTTTGTGTGTCTGTCTCTGCCTTTGTGTGTCTGTCTCTGTGTGTCTGTCTCTGCCTTTGTGTGTCTGTCTCTGTCTTTGTGTGTCTGGGCTCTGCCTTTGTGTGTCTGTCTCTGTCTTTGTGTGTCTGTCTCTGTCTTTGTGTGTCTGTCTCTGTCTTTGTGTGTCTGTCTCTGTCTTTGTGTGTCTGTCTCTGTCTTTGTGTGTCTGTCTCTGCCTTTGTGTGTCTGTCTCTGTCTTTGTGTGTCTGGGCTCTGCCTTTGTGTGTCTGTCTCTGTGTGTCTGTCTCTGCCTTTGTGTGTCTGGGCTCTGCCTTTGTGTGTCTGTCTCTGTCTTTGTGTGTCTGTCTCTGTCTTTGTGTGTCTGTCTCTGCCTTTGTGTGTCTGTCTCTGTCTTTGTGTGTCTGTCTCTGCCTTTGTGTGTCTGTCTCTGTCTCTGTGTGTCTGTCTCTGTCTTTGTGTGTCTGTCTCTGCCTTTGTGTGTCTGTCTCTGTCTTTGTGTGTCTGTCTCTGTCTCTGTGTGTCTGTCTCTGTCTCTGTGTGTCTGTCTCTGTCTCTGTGTGTCTGTCTCTGTCTTTGTGTGTCTGTCTCTGTCTCTGTGTGTCTGTCTCTGTCTTTGTGTGTCTGTCTCTGTCTTTGTGTGTCTGTCTCTGTCTTTGTGTGTCTGTCTCTGTCTTTGTGTGTCTGTCTCTGTCTCTGTGTGTCTGTCTCTGTCTTTGTGTGTCTGTCTCTGTCTCTGTGTGTCTGTCTCTGTCTCTGTGTGTCTGTCTCTGTCTTTGTGTGTCTGTCTCTGTCTTTGTGTGTCTGTCTCTGTGTGTCTGTCTCTGTCTTTGTGTGTCTGTCTGTCTCTGCCTTTGTGTGTCTGTCTCTGCCTTTGTGTGTCTGTCTCTGCCTTTGTGTGTCTGTCTCTGCCTTTGTGTGTCTGTCTCTGCCTTTGTGTGTCTGTCTCTGTCTCTGTGTGTCTGTCTCTGTCTTTGTGTGTCTGTCTCTGTCTTTGTGTGTCTGTCTCTGCCTTTGTGTGTCTGTCTCTGTCTCTGTGTGTCTGTCTCTGTCTTTGTGTGTCTGTCTCTGCCTTTGTGTGTCTGTCTCTGTCTCTGTGTGTCTGTCTCTGTCTTTGTGTGTCTGTCTCTGCCTTTGTGTGTCTGTGTCTGTCTTTGTGTGTCTGTCTCTGTCTTTGTGTGTCTGTCTCTGTCTCTGTGTGTCTGTCTCTGTCTCTGTGTGTCTGTGTCTGTCTCTGTGTGTCTGTCTCTGCCTTTGTGTGTCTGTCTCTGCCTTTGTGTGTCTGTCTCTGCCTTTGTGTGTCTGTCTCTGCCTTTGTGTGTCTGTCTCTGCCTTTGTGTGTCTGTCTCTGTCTTTGTGTGTCTGTCTCTGCCTTTGTGTGTCTGTCTCTGTCTCTGTGTGTCTGTCTCTGTCTTTGTGTGTCTGTCTCTGCCTTTGTGTGTCTGTGTCTGTCTTTGTGTGTCTGTCTCTGTCTTTGTGTGTCTGTCTCTGTCTCTGTGTGTCTGTCTCTGTCTCTGTGTGTCTGTGTCTGTCTCTGTGTGTCTGTCTCTGCCTTTGTGTGTCTGTCTCTGCCTTTGTGTGTCTGTCTCTGCCTTTGTGTGTCTGTCTCTGTCTTTGTGTGTCTGTCTCTGTCTCTGTGTGTCTGTCTCTGTCTCTGTGTGTCTGTGTCTGTCTCTGTGTGTCTGTCTCTGCCTTTGTGTGTCTGTCTCTGCCTTTGTGTGTCTGTCTCTGCCTTTGTGTGTCTGTGTCTGTCTTTGTGTGTCTGTCTCTGTCTTTGCGTGTCTGTCTCTGCCTCTGTGTGTCTGTCTCTGCCTTTGTGTGTCTGTCTCTGTGTGTCTGTCTCTGCCTTTGTGTGTCTGTCTCTGCCTTTGTGTGTCTCTCTCTGTCTCTGTGTGTCTGTCTCTGTGTGTCTGTGTGTCTCTGTGTGTCTGTCTCTGCCTTTGTGTGTCTGTCTCTGTCTTTGTGTCTCTGCCTTTGTGTGTCTGTCTCTGCCTTTGTGTGTCTGTCTCTGCCTTTGTGTGTCTGTCTGTCTCTGTGTGTCTGTCTCTGCCTTTGTGTGTCTGTCTGTCTCTGTGTGTCTGTCTCTGCCTTTGTGTGTCTGTCTCTGCCTTTGTGTGTCTGTCTCTGCCTCTGTGTGTCTGTCTGTGTGTGTCTATGTCTTTGTGTGTCTGTGTCTGTCTTTGTGTGTCTGTCTCTGTCTTTGTGTGTCTGTCTCTGTCTCTGTGTGTCTGTCTCTGTCTTTGTGTGTCTGTCTCTGTCTTTGTGTGTCTGTCTCTGTCTTTGTGTGTCTGTCTCTGTCTTTGTGTGTCTGTCTCTGCCTTTGTGTGTCTGTCTCTGCCTTTGTGTGTCTGTCTCTGTCTTTGTGTGTCTGTGTCTGTCTTTGTGTGTCTGTCTCTGTGTGTCTGTCTCTGTCTTTGTGTGTCTGTCTCTGTCTTTGTGTGTCTGTCTCTGCCTTTGTGTGTCTGTCTCTGCCTTTGTGTGTCTGTCTCTGCCTTTGTGTGTCTGTCTCTGCCTTTGTGTGTCTGTCTCTGTCTTTGTGTGTCTGTCTCTGCCTTTGTGTGTCTGTCTCTGTCTTTGTGTGTCTGTCTCTGTCTTTGTGTGTCTGTCTCTGTCTTTGTGTGTCTGTCTCTGCCTTTGTGTGTCTGTTTCTGTCTTTGTGTGTCTGTCTCTGCCTTTGTGTGTCTGTGTCTGCCTTTGTGTGTCTGTCTCTGTCTTTGTGTGTCTGTCTCTGCCTTTGTGTGTCTGTCTCTGCCTTTGTGTGTCTGTCTCTGCCTTTGTGTGTCTGTCTCTGTCTTTGTGTGTCTGTCTCTGTCTTTGTGTGTCTGTGTCTGTCTTTGTGTGTCTGTCTCTGTGTGTCTGTCTCTGTCTTTGTGTGTCTGTCTCTGCCTTTGTGTGTCTGTCTCTGTCTTTGTGTGTCTGTCTCTGTCTTTGTGTGTCTGTCTCTGTCTTTGTGTGTCTGTCTCTGTCTTTGTGTGTCTGTCTCTGTCTTTGTGTGTCTGTGTCTGTCTTTGTGTGTCTGTCTCTGTGTGTCTGTCTCTGTCTTTGTGTGTCTGTCTCTGCCTTTGTGTGTCTGTCTCTGTCTTTGTGTGTCTGTCTCTGCCTTTGTGTGTCTGTCTCTGTCTTTGTGTGTCTGTCTCTGCCTTTGTGTGTCTGTCTCTGTCTTTGTGTGTCTGTCTCTGCCTTTGTGTGTCTGTCTCTGTCTTTGTGTGTCTGTCTCTGCCTTTGTGTGTCTGTCTCTGCCTTTGTGTGTCTGTCTCTGTTACTGTGTGTCTGTCTCTGCCTTTGTGTGTCTGTCTCTGCCTTTGTGTGTCTGTCTCTGCCTTTGTGTGTCTGTCTCTGTCTTTGTGTGTCTGTCTCTGTCTTTGTGTGTCTGTGTCTGTCTTTGTGTGTCTGTCTCTGTGTGTCTGTCTCTGTCTTTGTGTGTCTGTCTCTGCCTTTGTGTGTCTGTCTCTGTCTTTGTGTGTCTGTCTCTGTCTTTGTGTGTCTGTCTCTGTCTTTGTGTGTCTGTCTCTGTCTTTGTGTGTCTGTCTCTGTCTTTGTGTGTCTGTGTCTGTCTTTGTGTGTCTGTCTCTGTGTGTCTGTCTCTGTCTTTGTGTGTCTGTCTCTGCCTTTGTGTGTCTGTCTCTGTCTTTGTGTGTCTGTCTCTGCCTTTGTGTGTCTGTCTCTGCCTTTGTGTGTCTGTCTCTGTCTTTGTGTGTCTGTCTCTGTCTTTGTGTGTCTGTCTCTGCCTTTGTGTGT
>NC_090246.1:39395690-39403190 GCF_037325665.1 Littorina saxatilis
AAACAAAGATAGAAACAAACGAACAAACAGCAGACCCTTTCAGTCGGGACAAAACTGCATAGAAACGGTAATGTCTGTATTTACGCTCCCTAGCCATGGTAACCATGTGCACATCTTTACCAGCTAACGGTTTTATGGCATCTCGTTTAGCGAACAATCAAGCCCATCGATTCCTCAATCACTTTTATTTGTCCTGCTGTTTTATCCTTTCTCTTCCTCTTCAAGACGAGGAAGACAGAGAACTGTCTGCCGTTCTAGGTGGACACAGAGAAACTAGGCCTGAAAGTTGGAACAGTAAAATCGAAATACTGCATGAAAGCTCAGAATATAAATCGTACAGTTGGAATACTGAAATCGGAAAGGGAGAGGAAAGCTGACAAAACGGACCGGAAAGTTGTAACACTGAATCAGAAAAGCTTCATGTAAGTTAAGAGAAAAACACGGAAAGTTGGAACACTCGAAATCGGACAGCTGCATGGAAGCTGAGAAAATATCTATCGGTAAAGGGGAACAATGAAATTCATGAAAACGGCATTTTGATTCCTAGATCCTACGCTGCAGGCATTTTTCACTGAGAAGAGATACTTCAGCACAGGACCAACTCATTGTGGTTCGATCTTGTTCACCAAAGAGTACAGATGGCTCGACAATTTTTGACACAGAAGTCTATTCACAGTCAATCTCAAGCCTGTTAATTTTCCTGTGATTTGTGCCCTTTAGTTCCACGCCTTTCGAGTTCACTCTTTTGTCTTAATCTTGTTGCCCTCTAGTCCCATACTTTCCGATTTTCGCTCTTTTGTCTTCGCGCACAGTCGGATGTTTTTAAAGAGCCCGCACCTTTGCAGAAGAGGACGCTGACGATTGCTGGGCAAACAGAGAGGCCTTTGCGAAATAAGCGGGCAAAGATGCGAAGCAACGATTGATGGGGATCTTGCGTTATCCTGCTACTGTTTGCCATATGTGCTTTATCGATAGGGGAGAGGTTTTCAAGTGTTTTCTCTCTTTCCTCTTCCTTTCTTTGCGCCAGAGGATAAGAGTTCGTCTGGTCGTGCAACTGCTTGCGTGACAGTCTGGAGATGTTCGGTCTGGATTGCCGCTGCGAGGAGCAGTGTTTCACTTCGTGAAAGTTCAATGCAAGCAGAGACATAGAGTGACATTATAATTTGGTGCAAATGTGGGTTCATTGCAAGCAGAGACATACAGTGTAATTAGAGTGTATCGCCAGCGGAGAGATTAAGTGAAATCAGAGTTCATTGCAAGCAGAGACAGTGAATGTCTGTGATGCGAGGAAAGTTTTTCTTCCTGCCTTGTAGCCTCATAATTACAAATTAAGATTCCTTGGATTAAACAACAACAAGCTTCCTTGTTAAGCTTTAGTGAGGGGCAAAAGACACAGCATTACAGTTGTGACATTGATAATTTATCTAGTGGTTAAAAATCACCCCTTTTAAAGTATGTTTAATGAGGGGTTGGGGGAGGGGGGGTACTGTTTTTGCCTAATGAAGCTTGGAAATGGGTCAATGAGTGCTTTTTTTCCCCTTCACCGCTGTCATAACCGTGTCGATAGGTTGACATGTGCACGTGAACGCGTTCCAGGCCGTATCAGGTGTGTGTGGGAGAATCACCTGTACTGATTGCGACATGTTTCCTCCATGCATTGTCTCTTATTGATCGTCTGCTGCCCGTAATCACCAGTCTTGCCTCGGCCACGCCCCTATCGCAGTTATCACCCGTTCCTTTTTACATTTAGTCAAGTTTTGACTAAATGTTTTAACGTAGAGGGGGGAATCAAGACGAGGGTCGTGGTGTATGTGCGTGTGTGTGTGTGTGTCTGTGTGTGTGTGTAGAGCGATTCAGACTAAACTACTGGACCGATCTTTATGAAATTTGACATGAGAGTTCCTGGGTATGATATCCTCAGACGTTTTTTTCATTTTTTTTTATAAATGTCTTTGATGACGTCATATCCGGCTTTTCGTGAAAGTTGAGGCGGCACTGTCACGCCCTCATTTTTCAACCAAACCGGTTGAAATTTTGGTTGGGTAATGTTCGACGAAGCCCGGACTTCGGTATTGCATTTCAGCGTGGTGGCTTAAAAATTAATTAATGACTTTGGTCATTAAAAATCTGAAAATTGTAAAAAAAACATTTTTTTATAAAACGATCCAAATTTACGTTTATCTTATTTTCCATCATTTGCTGATTCCAAAAACATATAAATATGTTATATTCGGATTAAAAACAAGCTCTGAAAATTAACTATATAAAAATTATTATCAAAATTAAATTTTCGAAATCAATTTAAAAACACTTTCATCTTATTCCTTGTCGGTTCCTGATTCCAAAAACATATAGATATGATATGTTTGGATTAAAAACACGCTCAGAAAGTTAAAACCAAGAGAGGTACAGAAAAGCGTGCTATCCTTCCCAGCGCAACTACTACCCCGCTCTTCTTGTCAATTTCACTGCCTATGCCGTGAGCGGTGGACTACGAGTATACGTGTCTTGCTGCGTTGCATTGCGTTCAGTTTCATTCTGTGAGTTCGACAGCTACTTGACTAAATGTTGTATTTTCGCCTTACGCGACTTGTTTTCTTCGTCTTTTCACTGATTGATTTTGCTTATGGGCATTATGCGTCCTATTTCGGCCTTAGTCTCTGTCTGTTTTTCTGCCTGTCTGTCTAGTCTGTCTGTCTGTCTGTCTGTATGTATGTATGTTTGTCTGACTGACTGACTGACTGACTGACTGTCTGTCTGTCTGTCTGTCTGTCTTTCTCCCTCTCTCTCTCTCTCTCTCTCTCTCTCTCTCTCTCTCTCTCTCTCTCTCTCTGTCTGTCTGTCTGTGTCTCCCTCTGAGTCTCTCCGCTTCTGTCTTTCTATGTCTGTCAATGTGTGTGTGTGTGTGTGTCTCTCTCTCTCTCTCTCTCTCTCTCTCTCTCTCTCTCTCTCTCTCTCTCTCTCTCGTGTGTTACATGTGTTGCAGGAAGTTTTTCTTCCTAAGCTAAGACAGATGAACACGGACAGACACACACACACGCACGCACTTTGAACATCACCACCAGAAACACAGTCTCATTTATTGCAAGTGACATAAGATCTATTTCTAGCTCACTGTGATTGGCAACCCGGAAAGCCATACCCTACAGGGGGAAAAATGATAAAAAGTTAATCTGTTGGGGGGGGGGGGGGAGAAATACAACGCAAAAGATGAAAACAAAATTAATCATTATCTTGTTATGTGACACAAACACAAAATAAAACAAAAACAAGAAAGGTCAGTTGATGGCACGTTTAATCACAGACAAAGAAACAATCGCTGCATGAGACCTCGATCTGTCCATCTTTAGAGGCACACTCCTTCCCGTTCGACCGATTCGGCTCATCGTCTATGATCTGTCCATCTTTAGAGACACACTCCTTCCCGTTCGACCGATTCGGCTCATCGTCTATGATCTGTCCAGGCTTTACATTGGTAAATGACATGGATCCACTTGGTCACATATCTAAAATGAACGGCCTGAGTGCTCTCTGCCTAGTGGGAATGTGTCGATAAATTAATTTCGTAAACTAATGGGTTTTTAAAAAGTTGATTTAAATTTGTTTTTAAATCCAACTTATCACAGCAAGCTGTCAGGGTAGTCATTTTTGGTATGTGACCAAGTGGAGGGATGTCATTAACCCACGAAGAATACAAAATCTGTAAAAAGACAAAAATCAATAGAAAAGAAGAAGAAAAGATTAAAAAGAAAAAGGTAGCCGGTGCCATCGCAATCCCGTGTCTTTTAAAAATAATCGGTGTAATCGCAATTCAGACTCTGTGTTGTTGTAGTCAGACACATTTTCCAGACTCCAAGGCCCCAACACGATTTGGTGCAAGGTTTGCAGGAGTACTGATCATGTATTATTCATGTAGGTTCTGGCGCGTTGCCGTCTCAGGCACGTACTGTGACTCACATTGACCTTGACCTTCGTTTGTATGACCTTGTAGCCTCATAAATGTGTTTTGGGGTTGGTGGGGGGTGGGAATGGGTAAGGATGCTCTGTGTGTGTGTGTGTGTGTGTGTGTGTGTGTGTGTGTGTGTGCTTGCGTGCGTGTTTTCTCTAAACAATGAACTGATGAATGCAGAAATAAATCCATTTTCTTCTTTTATTCTAAATGTGCTTTCCTTTCTGTGTGTTGCAGGAAATCGTGAACAAGGATGGCTCCGCTAAGGTCAATACGTTCCGAATTCCATCCATTGGCCAGAGCTCCGTCTATCACGAGGTGAGACAATTAACTTGTATTTTCCCTTCATTTTTTGTGTGTAAAATGTAAGTGAATGTTAAATTAAATTGCCAAGGTGTCTGATTTGCTGTTCCTTCCCAAATTTGAACGATAGATTGCCCAAAAATTACCAAGTCGTTGGTAAATCAAATGCTGTTCTTTTTGGTGTTCTTTTGTTTTGGGAGGGGGGGGGGGGATGTGGGTGTGTGTGTGTGTACATATACAAGATTTAATCCTATAAGTTTGTGTGAGGATATTTCCAAACTTTTGCTTAGCATGCATTTATAATGGCATTTGTCTTCTTCTTCTTCTTCTTCTTCTTCTTCGTCTTCGTTCATGGGCTGAAACTCCCACGTTCACCCATGTTTTGCATGTTTTTGTTTGTTTACGTGTGTGACCGTTTTTACCCCGCCATTCAGGCAGCCATACGACGCTTTCGGGGGATACTGGCATTCGATGTGCACTGGTGTAACGTAATTGACAAGTGAGGGTTTCGGCTTTTCTGTTGCATAGTTTTGTTCCAATGGCATGACATAGATCAGAGCGTTCTGAGGTTGCCTGGACTTCAGATTGCATTTCTGTTGTTTTGTATGATATTAGACCTGTTGTATCGTGTGTCTCCGCTATTTTGTACATATGTCATGAGACCATGAAGTGTTGTCAGGGTCTGAACATGTACATGAAGGTGAACCTCTGCAAGACTGAGATTGTGAATCTTTGAAAACTGTCCTTATGGTATAAATTCAGGTTTTAAAAAAAACACCTGTTAAGTATATTCATGGACATCGGGGTAAAGTATCCACAAGGTATGATAGTTTGAACTGAGACGAAGTCATCCACAAGGTTTGATAATGTACATAAAGATGAAACTATTCACATGGTAAACATTTTGATGTGGAAAAAGCTGAAACCATCCATAATGTAAATCTACATAGAACAACTTCAAGGTGCATTGTTGTACATTGTGGAGTGAAATGCCCATAACTGTGCTATATAAATATTAGTGTTTTTGTGTGTCTAGTTTGTGTGTGGGGGGGGGGGGGAGAGAGGGGTGCCCCTTGACTCAGCCAGGGACATAGGCTAGAGGCTCACTAAGCCTAAATTACAATGGGCAATGGTAGGCCCTGGGTGTTTTCGAACAGAATCCAGTAAAGTACCTGAATATTAAGGTTGGCACAAAGCCAGGATGAACTTTCCAGCAGTTGTGACACTGTAAATACAGGGAGAACAGCCGCTGGCACTAGCACTGGACACACCGCACCCCTCACTAGACATGTCGGATGACTGGGACTCCCCAGGACTCAGCACCAGCTTCGCCAGCTTCTTTTCTCCCTCCACCTCCGTCAAGATGGTGACCAAGGCAACCACCAAGCCCCCCGCCAAGCCCCCCGCCAAGCCCCCCGTCAAGCCCCCCGTCAAGCTCCCCGTCAAGCCCCCCGCCAGGCTTTCTCTTGTTAGTTGACCCGTTCAGTCAAGTTTCACGCCCAATGGGCAAAGCCATCAGTTGGGGGCATTATTCGTTCTGTTTGAATTAAGTGTTATCAGGGATCGCGCTAGCTTTTTAAAAAACGCGTAAGTCATACGCAACGAAACGAAAAAAACGCGTCACGGACCAATATTTTTGCGTACTACGAAAACACGTACAGACACAAACAAAACACGCACGAAAGACTTAAAGACACTCCTTACCTAAATACGGTGAGTTTTCCTGTCGAACTCCGCGCACGCCTGTCGAATAACACCCCTGCTGTCTCCAACCTTCGGGCCTTGCGAGTTTGTTTCCCGCTCTAATACGACTAGACACACTTTCCGCCTTTTGGAAGCGCGAGATGGGAGAGCAGCTAATGTCTGTTTCATTATCCGACAAGACATTATCTGGTAATACCCTCGTTACGTTCGTTTGCGATACTTCGATGCAAAAAGAAACGGACTTTAGTTTGTCGTCACTTCTCGAGCCCTATAGTCAGTTTCAGGATCGGGTGATTATTAAGTCAGAGCAAAAGCGCTGCGTGAAGACAAGAAAAAGTTACAATATTTTTGCGTATGGCTTACGCGGCGCGGCGAAAAAAACGCGTCAGCGACTTTTAAAATGCGTCAAATACGCAAAAATCGTGCGTAAACGCGATCCCTGGTTATATGTTCTTGCCAAGGCCTCGATCCTTTGTTGGTTGACTGTTTGAAATAAACGCAAGGTCCTTTCCGTGAAAAACAGCTCGTCTGACCATCTCAGATCTGGCCTGGCTGTAACACGCGATAAGATAATCCCTCCCCGTGGGCTACATGTACCCAAAATGAACATCAAGGCTGCTACTTGTGAAGAGTGGGATTTTGTATGCATTCATTTCACAAAAAGACACTGGTGTTCGTTAAGAAAGAGAGCACCCGGGTTGTTTAATTTGGGTATATGTCCAAGTGGAGGGATGGTCTGATACCATGTAAGAAAGAGCCTGGGCATATCTAAGATGGTGAGCCGTATTGTTTTCGTGTGGTGGACTGTGCTTTTACCTGTTTCAATGCCCCCCACGGCAAGGCCATGGGCAGCATTGTTAGTTGTGTGCTGTTGGAATTGTTCGTGTGATACAGTGGTGTATGTGATGAGATGTCCACACCATTGGAAGCCAACTCAAAAGTGCAGGTGTCCTGTCCTGTGTCCTGTTTTGGCAGGGAGACTTTGCTTAACAGATGTCCGCTTTTGAAAGGGCCTCGCATCACATGCATGTTTTGTTATGGTTGGAGTTTTGCTCAACTGTTATATTCTATTGATCCTAATTTTGTTAACTGTTTAAACTGAAGTTTATTACAGGACACGAAACCACTTTTTACCTTTGGCTTTTCAGAGAGAAGTCAGTTTATTTGTTCACAGTTCAGATTAAAATCGTTTGATGTTCCGAATTTATACAGTTCTTTTGTGTTCGGTGTGAAGTCTGTTTAACATATGCTTTGCAGCATGCCGGCCTGTTTGTTTTTTTGCTTGGAAAACTTTAAGCCTCAGGTGTGTTTGTGTGCTGTTTGGATTCTGTTCATTCTATGTTCAAACGGAACCATTTCCTTTCTGACTTTTGAATGTCATTTGTTTTACGTTTAAGTGGATTTTGAGTCCCTTGCTTCTATTGATTTGTTTCTTGTTTTATTCTTAAGTCAACATTGTTTAAGTCAAATCAGTTTGAATCAAATGCTCATAATAATTATGTGGCCTACTTATTGAATACAAGACGACTTACACAAAAACCCTG
>NC_090246.1:39405690-39558190 GCF_037325665.1 Littorina saxatilis
GCATGCTTGTGTGCAAATGGAAATAAGTGAAACCTTAAAAGTGCACAAGTTGTGTGTTCAACAACAGAGTTTAGTTGTTTAATGTGGCGTTCTGTTTAAATTATATGTAGATTAACATAAAAGTATAGGAAATGGAGTTGATTAATAACAGATTTTCTATGCTTTGGGGCATGTTTTGATTGATTTGTTTTTAGAGAGAGCAATTGAAAGTGGGCTTGAGTTAAAACATAACATTCTAGGAGTGGTGGCGAAAGTTTGAAGCCTTTAGCCTGTGATCGATTTATAATTTTTAGGAGCCCGGCATGCAGTCTTTCTTTTCTGGAATCGTTTTTAGTTGCTTTTTTGTGTGCAAGTACACAGACAGATAAGCAAAGACGCATTAAGAAAGGCAGTGAATCATTCTGTAATGTTCAATTTTTCCACTGTCTCCCTTGATGAAAATAGAGATACAAGCGAAATAGCAATCCTGGTTTGTTAGTAATGCCATGTTAGTTATCCTTAGTTACATTTAGTTAAGTTTTGACTAAATGTTTTAACGTAGAGGGGGGAATCGAGACGAGGGTCGTGGTGTATGTGCGTGTGTGTGTGTGTGTGTGTGTCTGTGTGTGTGTGTAGAGCGATTCAGACTAAACTACTGGACCGATCTTTATGAAATTTGACATGAGAGTTCCTGGGTATGAAATCCCCGAACGTTTTTTTCATTTTTTTGATAAATGTCTTTGATGACGTCATATCCGGCTTTTCGTGAAAGTTAAGGCGGCACTGTCACGCTCTCATTTTTCAACCAAATTGGTTGAAATTTTGGTCAAGTAATATTCGACGAAGCCCGGACTTCGGTATTGCATTTCAGCTTGGTGGCTTAAAAATTAATTAATGACTTTGGTCATTAAAAATCTGAAAATTGTAAAAATAAATAAAAATTTATAAAACGATCCAAATTTACGTTCATCTTATTCTCCATCATTTTCTGATTCCAAAAACATATAAATATGTTATATTTGGATTAAAAACAAGCTCTGAAAATTAAATATATAAAAATTATTATCAAAATTAAATTGTCGAAATCAATTTAAAAACACTTTCATCTTATTCCTTGTCGGTTCCTGATTCCAAAAACATATAGATATGATATGTTTGGATTAAAAACACGCTCAGAAAGTTAAAACAAAGAGAGGTACAGAAAAGCGTGCTATCCTTCTTAGCGCAACTACTACCCCGCTCTTCTTGTCAATTTCACTGCCTTTGCCATGAGCGGTGGACTGACGATGCTACGAGTATACGGTCTTGCTGAAAAATGGCATTGCGTTCAGTTTCATTCTGTGAGTTCGACAGCTACTTGACTAAATGTTGTATTTTCGCCTTACGCGACTTGTTTTTCTTTGTGACCGTGGAACCCCTCTTTTGAGACCGCCCAAAAGCCAGAGTCTCAACATAGAGCTACATTTACACATCTTGTCAACTGAGACAATCTGAGACAAAAGCCAAAGAGTCTCAACATAGAGCTACATTTACACATCTTGTCAACTGAGACAATCTGAGACAAAAGCCAAAGAGTCTCAACATAGAGCTACATTTACACATCTTGTCAACTGAGACAATCTGAGACAAAAGCCAAAGTCTCAACATAGAGCTACATTTACACATCTTGTCAACTGAGACAATCTGAGACAAAAGCCAAAGAGTCTCAACATAGAGCTACATTTACACATCTTGTCAACTGAGACAATCTGAGAAAGCAGCTGGTCAAGAAAGTCTTAAATCGGGGGTCTTAACAGATGGTTTCCACTGTCTTTCTCTGTGGGTAAATTCATTCAGCGACATCTGCACAAGCTATTTAAAACATCTCAAAAAGAGCCAGGGTCAGGAAAAGTGTTAAATTGGGGGTCTTTACACACGGGTTCCACTGTTTTTCTTTGCTTGCTTCCTTGGCTTCTGTGCAAAGTGATTGTAAGATGAATGTTAAAATTTGTGTGTTGCAGGCAAGCAGTACTGTCGCAGCTAGTACAGGTGTACAATGCTGACATTGCTCAGGTGGCCTCTCACTCTCACCAAGCCTTGTGTCGCGCCGCGTCCAAGTAAGCACCGTCTCTTCTATTTCTGGCTTCTTAAGATCTTAACCTTTTTTATGAGCTTTTTTGTCACCTGAAAATGTTGCCTTATTTTGTGAGTTTTTGTTGTTGTGGTTGTTTTAAACGTAACTTTTTTGCAATAGCTTAATTACTTTACGCAGATTTTTTAAATCAATATATGGAGGAAAGACAGACAGTTTACCAAGAATCAAAAATAATGCCACAGGACAAGTCGGTTAGTGATGGTTTGAAGTGAAGGCACAGACATGAGAAGAAACAGACTATGACAAATGGAATTTTTAAAATGACAACATATGGGGACCTTAAATTTTTGCTGTATTGTTAAAGAAAAATGTCTGTATGATATGATAACTGAAGATATGGGGACCTTGTTAAAGGAATGAGAAAAAAATGGGGGGGGGGGGGGAATGATGTACATATCAGAAGAAAAAACATTGCCAAATGAACTAGTGAAATAGAAAATTCAAATTTTATTTCAGCTTTTGTGGTTATTGATTTGTTTATTTTTCATTCGTTTGTGTTGTTGTTTTATGTGTGGTGCTATCCTTTTAACAATGTAGCAGACCTGGGAACCCATACAATTTCGCCGTATTCTGTACGCATGATTGTCGAGAATACGATCAGTACGGTCAGTGGGAAAAAAATACGCCGAGAAAAATTTCTTAGACTACTTTTATTCACAAGCCCATCTTGAAGCCGATCCAGTATTTTGACACATGCATGATTACAGTTTTTGTCAGTAAAAATTGAAAAAAGGATTAGTTTTAAATGTACATTGTATAGGTAAACTTAATTAACGATGTGGCGGACGCGTGTGAAGCATGTTTGAATCATGGATGTTCAAATGCTGTGGGGAGTAGCTCATTTTTCTGAAAATACACCAAGTTTGTTTGAGAATACTCTAAGTGCAAAACAGGGTTTCCCAGGTCTGATGTAGAATGCTATGCTGGTGTGCAGAGTCAGCACGGCCGGCCTGCCCAGCCTCCAGGTCAGCCCCACAGAGCTACAGTCATGGCCGGTCACCAACGGACCGCGACCAAAAGTCAACTCTCACAGACACTCTGCGCGCATCTCCGTCAGTCCCGCTCTGCTGATTGAGATGCTGTGGGGCCTCAACTTTGCCATGTGAGTCCCTTTGTCTGTCTGTTTGTCTGATGTCTGTCTGTTTGTCCGTCCATCCGTCCATCCGGCTGGCTATCTGTCTGCCAGTTTGATGGTCTGTTGGTCTGTCATTCCATCTGTCTGTCACTGTCTGTCACTCTGTCTGTCTATCTGTCACTCTGTCTCTGTCTGTCACTCTGTCTGTCTGTCTGTCTGTCTTTCTGTCTTTCTCTCTGTGCCATGAAAGATGATATGCACAGAGTGGCTGATGTTTGTGAGTTAATTGAATGTTTTCCATGTGAAAGAGCAGTCGAACATAATGTTTTCATACATCCTTGACTAGTGTGAAATAATTAGAGAGTCTCATGTGTCATGTTTTTTGCGTTACAGGTACAACGGCTGTGAGAAGCAGGCCAGGGATGCTGTGAGAGACGTCCATGCCAGGGCTTGCTATGAGCTGCTGCCGGACGTACAGCTGGTAAGACATTTTCTGCTTTCTTCAACGCTGGCAGGGAGCAACCCACATTTCCCATCAATAAACCAACTCCGGAAAGAAACCTTTTGGTTTTGTATGGGTTGTGAACGAGTGAAACTACTCTTGCTTTTATTGAGGCTAACATTTGTTTACACATGTGCTCTTTGTTTGCGTGTTTCAGACAAATCCTTTGCTTAATAGTGACTTGCCTGTAATGTCATGTGGGAAAGTTTGCCTCACTAAAAGCAAGAGTATTCACTCTTTCACAACCCATACAAACCTGACAGAGTTCTTTCTGAACATTGTCTATTGGATGATAAATATAATGAAAATGAAATAAAAAAGAAAAATGAAAGGTATAACTACATGTATATCTTCCTAATGCTTTGGAAAATTATATACTGGTACTCATGGTTACCAACGTAGCCTTTAATTGTTGCTGGACTTTATTTTGTGTTTTAGACATACTATCTCTATGTACACATGATTCTGGCTGCTTGTCTGTCCATGTGGTTTCAGCTTGCTGTTATCTTGACTTTCAGTACAGTGGTACGTACCTGTGACATAACACTCTTTAACGAGAAAACAATTTTTTTTAAATGAATGAAAAGTTCTGCTTTCTTGTAGCCTTTTAGTGATAGAGCCCAAGAGTATCGATTTTTACGAATCAACTAGCGTTTGAAAGGGCAGACCATACATCCTGAGTTCTTCTTCGACTAGCCTGTATAGTGTCTCCTGTTATGGTGTGTATGACCCAGTCTTTCTTACCCAAGTCTCCCACTCATGCAGAATAATAAACCGTAAGGCTCACATCAAATCGCTCAAATCAAATCAAATTAACTTTAATATCTCAAACACGAGAAATTGCGGTAAGTGTAATTTGCTCCTGTGCAGATTACCCTTGAGTTAACCATCCCTTTCAGCTGAGTTATCATGGTGTATATTATCTCAAACATGAGAAAATATGCGTTAATGCAGAAAGTGCATTTTGTTCCTAAGACTACTCTTGAGTTAATCATCCCTTTCAGCAGTTATCATGGTGTACTGTTTCTGATTTCCAGGTGACAGAAGCCATCCTGAACTGCGACTGTCTGACCCAGGGTGGTATGGGTGACGCTGGACCCATGGGTATCTCCTTGGCAACCGCCGCCGCTACTCCTAACCCCATCCTGGCCAAAACCATCACCAATGCTTCCTTCAAAACCAAGAAACTGCCAGGTACCCTTGTGAGATTGTTGCAAAATGTTGTGGAAGGGTTTTGGACAGTGCTGTGCTTAGTTGGTTACTGCATTGAAATAAGAAGAAATAACTTCAGATTAGACAATTTTATTAATTTTGTGTGTGTAAGCATTAAATGTTGCTCTTGGTGTGTGTGTGTGTGTGTGTGTGTGTGTGTGTGTGTGTGTGTGTGTGTGTGTGTGTGTGTGTGTGTGCGCGCTCACGCATGAGTGCATGCATGCCTGCGTGTGTGTCTGTTTGTGTTTATGAGATTGTCTGTGTCGGTGTGCCTGTGTGTCTGTGTTTGTCATAGAGGTAGGGTAGAGAGGGATGGGGTAGGGTGAGGGTAGAGGGGTAGATATGTGTGTATATAAGTGAGTGTGCCTGTCTGTCTGGCTGTCTCTTGGTGAATCTTTTCTGCATTAAAAATATACATGCATGCATCTCTTTACACCCTAATTAAATTACATATTCTTACTCAACTCACATAGATAGCAATAACTTCGTTTGGTTGCTAAGACATTGAAGCACTCTTACATGGTAACATGGGGAGATAACTCTAAAACAAAAACCATATGCCATATAAGGCATGGTCCGTGGTGGTTATCTCCCCTACCGGTGCCCTGCGCATGCGCAGGACGTATACCGGTGATACTCATTCCTTTTTCTTCAACGCACGGAGCAAGACGTGCTGTTGTACTCTGGCTTTGATTTAAAGCTATTGGTCTTCACGGCGGTGACTGACCATCAAATCTTGGTAACGCTGTTGTTATCTCATCTCTACTTCAAGTATTGGGTGAGAGCTTTCATTTTTATTATCGAGACGCGTTTGACTTAACTTTTGGAGCGTGTTGCAACTTGTGTTTTGGTTCAATTTTGTCATACAAAATGGCGGACAAACCTTAAGATAAGGAGAGAGAGAAAACTCGGAGTTCGACCAGACAGGCTTGCTCTCCCAGTTCTCAGTCAGTCAATGCGACCAAATCTAAAGTTAAGGTGGCTACTACCACTGCGTCTCGTACTCAGATAATTTCACCAAGCGATAACGTTTCTGTTTATGTTTTCAACCCGGCGAATGATGAATTGTTTTCGGTTTCGATTGACAAACCTACCTCGTCTGTTTCGGCTTCTTCCAAGAAGGTTCAAGCGCCTAGCGCTGATTTAGCTTTGACTAAAGCCGATTTGCTGACGATCTTATCGTCTTTTAAGACAGAGGTGCATGTTTTGATCTCGTCGGAAAGGCAAATAGCCTCGACGCGTGCTGCTCTGCCTCTTCCTTCGGGGGTTGGAAATGTTAAATCGCTTGCGCGGGTTCATTCCGAACCGACTGCGACGGTCACGTCCGCTGGCGTGGTCGCAGGTCCAACGACGGAGTTGGAAGTGTCAGACTCTTCTTTTGACAAGTTTTTGTCTGGGTCTCGGACACCAGCACCTTCGGGTGTTCTTGGCGAAGCACGCAAACCTTTGACGTCGGTTTCCGTTTCGGCGGAAGTGCACACCGACCGTAAGGTTCTTTCCACAAACCAACCTGGCTCCGTTTCGGTCCTGGGCATGGGGTGTGAAGGGCATGTGTCTGCTGGTTCCGCTCTCTCCGTTTCGGTCGGGGCGGTTTCCGGTAGACAGACTACGGGTTTTCCGGTTCCAATTTATTGGGGCTGGTTGATGCTCATGCTATACAGTCCTCTGCTGGTTCCGCTTCCTCCGTTTCGGTCGGGGCGGTTTCCGGTGGTAGGAGGGGTTTGCCTTCTGCTGGTAGCACTTCGCTGTCGGCAGGAGGCATTCATCAGCCTGTGGCTTCCGGTTCCGCTTTTGCGGCTTCCGCTGGCGTTTCTCAGGCTACATCCGCTTCCTTTCCCAGCCTTACAGCTGGCATTCCGGTTTCCGGAAAATTTTTCACAACCACTTCCGGTTTCGGCTCAAGTTGCCTCATCGGATTTCGGTTCTGCTGGACATCCTTCAGATGATCGTTATGATGCTTCTGTTGGGGATGAGCAGGATATGGAAGAAGAAGCGTCAGATGCAGATGAGGAAGCTCCTCGCCGACTTCCGGCGAAGCTACATCATTTGTTGGCTTTGGCAGCGGAGGTTACTGCACACTACTTCTCGGAAGGGGTGTCTGCGGCAACCACTTCAGCTGCTCCTCCTCCATCAGCTTTTGCTGATTTCGCTTCTTCTCAGGAACGGGCTGAGAACTTCAAGTTTTTAGAGTCACCTGCTGTGGCTTATCAGCTTGCGAAAGTTTATCAGAGCGATGTTCCTCTTCCGCTGTTATCGGCTCATGGGGACACTCCTGCAGAGGCTCAGCCCTGGCTTGCTGCTCCTGGTCGTGTGGATCATCATTCTGCGACCACCAACCGGAAGCTTCGTCTCGCTAGCACTGGCAGACCTTTGATTTCTTCCTTTGCCTTGCCATCAGGCAAGATGGCTTCGGCGGCTGTCGCTTCCGGTAGCAGGATGGTTTTGCCTTCCGCCGTTAACACTTTGGTGTTGGCAGTTGGCAATCATCAGTCTTTGGCTTCCGGTTCCGCTTTTGCGGCTTCCTCTGCCTTTCCACGGGCTGCATCCGCTTCCTCTCCCAGCTTTGTGGCTGGCACAAGGCAAGGTGGATGGTACATCCGTTCGCGGAGTTCTGGCTTCCGGAAATTTGTTTTCCCCAACCTTTTCCGGTTTCGGCAGATGTTGCCTTGCCGGGATTGGTTTCCGGTTCTCATCCTTTCAACGATCGTTGGGATACTACTGAACAGGAAGCTGCCATCATTTTGGCACTAGCAGCAGAGGTTAGTACGCACTGTTTCCCTGAGGGGTTAGCAGTAGCATAGTCATCTGGCGTTACTTCACCATCAGCTTTGGCTGATTTTGCTCCTTATCAGGAACAATCTGCGAACTTTAAGTTTTTAGAGTCTTCTTTGGTGGTTTTTCAACTTATGAAAGTTTTCTCAAACGATCTTTTGCCCCACCTCTGCCTTTGCCGGCATCATATGGCAGGCTCCTGCTTCAGGTTTGCTGTGACTTGCGTCACATTCAGCTGGTTTGAACCTTATTTCAGGAAATTTTCGAACTTTAAGTTCTTAGATCCTCCCTCGGGGGCATTTGAAATTTTGGAAGTTTTACCAAATGATTCTCCTTTGTCACAACTTCCTTTGTGGACAACGAGGCGGTGTCGCTTTCGCTTGCGTCACCCGCGCAAGTAACGCATCACGCGCTGAGCGCTATCCGTAGGCCTCGGTTACACCAAGCCTAAGAACTTTGTTGGTTCTTTTCTTCTTACAACGGAACCGCTCCCGGTTGCACCGGACTTGACGATCATACATCTTAATGTTTATAGCAAGGAGAAACTGTCTGTTTGTAAGAACAATTATCTCCTGGCTGTAGAAGATTGTGGCCGCGCTTCTTTCTATTATCGTCTTTGATCAAGACTTTGATTCGTTCTTTCCCTTGTGCGGTTACGTACTCACGGGATTCCTTTGTATTCTGTCGGGACACATATATAAAGGATTTAGCTTTGCTGTTCACCTGGGAAAAGGCCTCAGCCGACAGTATTGTTTTGTCGGTGAGACTTAAATCTCTTCCTTGCTCGAGGGTTCTTTCGAATCCTCTTCTTTGCATGCGGACTATTCTCTAACAAAGAGAAGCTCACAGCAAAGAAAGGCCCTCGGCCTGTCTTATCAAAGAAAAGCGCTAAGCTGGCCTTTCTCAGCTTGGCTTTTATCTTCCCGGCATGGCGCTTTGCCAAATACCCACCATTTTATCCCCTCGGGGCGTCTTAGCGGTCGGGTTCAGTGGACAAACAATAGCACGTTTTCATTCATACTATTGACAGTTATGTCAACTGGAGTCTTAGTGCTTGGCTTCTTCTTTCTGCCTTTGTGTTTTACCACAGCGGCTGGAGGGGGATTAGGACTACCACTTTATTGAGGTCCTTTCTTGGGTCACTTACAAAGATCGTGCCGATGTTTACTTCCACCTTTGGATACACAAAATAGATCGTAAGTGGCTACATTTTATTTCGATTCTAAGCAATCAAACAAAGACCTGGATCATGTTAGTGTTTTTCTCGTCTGGTTCACAGACACAACCAATCATTGGATTCTCACACCTTTGCTCAGGCAAGGCGTTCCCCCTGATTCTATCTCCACCAGCGAAGCAGTTCTTCTGTCTCTTGTGGAATTCTTTCCCCTTGTCAGGCGAGAACATGTGTTGTTTCAATCAGACAACACCACAGTGGCCTTTTTTCTCAATAAGCAAGGGGGGGCATCTCGCTCCTTATCGTTGCCACATCGAGCATGCGAGATTTTGATGTGGTGTTACCACCACGAGATCTTATTAGCAGTGAAGTACCTTTCAGAGAGGCTCTATGACTTGGCAGACTCCCTAAGTCAGTCGGACAAGTATGTCCACACGGATTGGACTCTATCTCACTACGCGCTTCTACTCCTTCTGGTGAATTTGGAGAAGCCGCTGATAGAAGTTTTTTGGCCTCTCGGTACTATCACCTTCTGCTAAATGTTCGTCTCCCCGTTCCCGGATAATACTCTCGATTTTACTTTGAGCGGCCTGTCGGTCGCACATTATGGGCCCATTCTTCTTGGTTGCCAGCCCTTAAGGCTCTTAAGGCTGGCAAGAGGGCGCCGTTTTTTACACTCGAGCCACACGGGTGTCTACTGTACGGGAATCATTGAGACGCTCAGGGGCTTCTGCCTCAACTCTGGATTTGGTCTAGAGATCCCATAAGGGTTCAGCGTCTTAGTTTTCATGTCACATTGACTGGCTTGGAACAAATGGCGTAATATTAACGGAAAGAACTCCACTTCTCTCCGTTCATTGCAGGTGGCGAACCACCTATTCCGGCTTTCCAAATTTTCTCCCACGTCTCTGTTTTAAGACGTTACGCAATATCAGTTGCACTGAAACAGCTAGGTCGCAAAATTTTTTCACTTGGGCTCTTTATAGCCAGCGTGACTAAGGGAGCCTCCCTTTGGTTGGCTGAAAACAAATCTCCAGTCCCGACTTGGGATTTGCTCCTAGTTTTGGAGCTTTTGAGATCGGATTGTTTAATCCTTGACAAAATTAGCCTTACTAATCTAAACACGGGAAGCGGTCATACTTACTCTAGTAGCTTCCGAGAGAAGTGGGAGTAGGGACATTTTCTATCTGGTTTCGCTTGAGAAAGACTGATCTATAGCGCTTAGGTTTAATTCAAATTTCTGGCAAATAATCAGAAACCTGAGGAACCAGCTCCGATAATACAATTCAATCCACTTTGCAATATTTTGGCTCTGTTAGAGCCATATTAGCCTATTGAACATTTCGAGTTTTAAATATATTTCTAACTCGCACTGATCCGTTTAGATCATCAGAAGAACAAAGGCTTTTGTTTATTTCCATCAACTCTTGTAGAGGCAATGACTTAGTGGAGTCAACCTTAGCTAGATGGTCTGCCACATTGATTAGGCATGCCTACAGTGGTGGCAAGAAAAAGGGGGGGGGGGGCAGTCAGTCCTCCCTCTTCAGGCAGCACAGACTCAAGAAGTCAGAGTGTGGGCCTCTTCTTTACCTGTTCTCAATTCTGAGAGACTTACATAAGTCATAAATGTAGCTCATTGAACGTGCAAGAACGTAGTCATGAGTTCCTATCTGCGGGATATTTTAAGTACCCGCTATTATAGTACACATCTTACATAATTATGACGAGCTTACCTGAGTAAGTGAAGTCTAATTGTGGTTTTATCGACCACAATGTAGAGAGGAAAGGGATTACGTGAGATAGAACGCGGGAATATGTCACTGTTTAACGACGTGTAAATGGTGCAGAAAAAAGAGAAAGAGAGAGGAAAGGGATAGGGAGGGAAAACGGTTATCAGTATAACTCTGAAGACAACTTAGGGCGAGGCACGTAATCCCTTTCCTCTCTACATTGTGGTCGATAAAACCACAATTAGACTTCACTTACTCAGGTAAGCTCGTCATAATTATGTAATTTTATCTCCCACAATTCCGAGAGGAATGGGTCACGTGACGCGCCGACTGACGCCTAACATTTCCATGTGTTAGCTTCGACGAATAAAATTCATACGCGAAACAACAAGTTCCCGGTTCAAAAAACCAACAAACACCGAAAACTCCAACAATCAAAATAGTCAATACACTTCAACTAACCTACAACTAAAACTTGTACAGAGAAAGGTTAGAGGAAAATGAAAGCAAAGCAAGAGAGACAGTGCACCAACACGTCTTCACAGGACGGAAACCATTCGTTCAGTGACGTATTCCCGCGTTCTATCTCACGTGACCCATTCCTCTCGGAATTGTGGGAGATAAAATTCTAGACATCAGAAGATGCCTTTTAATATGTTTACCTACGGGACGTATCTGGTACCCGGCAGTTCAGTACTTTCGGTCTGCCAGCTATTGTAGCTGCAGGCCAGATACTTGCAAGATGTTAACTGTGAGTAAATTTACCCACCACCTATATTAGCAATCTGCTATCTATGTGAGTTGAGTAAGAATATGTAATTTAATATAAAATTTCAAGAATAAATTTTGATTTAATTAATATACTTACCAACTCACATATCGAATTCCCTCCCAGCCTGCCCCGCAAATTGTATGAAGGGGTATATGTTTCAGAACGGAATGAGTATCACCGGTATACATCCTGCGCATGCGCAGGGCACCGGTAGGGGAGATAACCACCACGGACCATGCCTTATATGGCATATGGTTTTTGTTTTAGAGTTATCTCCCCATGTTACCATGTAAGAGTGCTTCAATGTCTTAGCAACCAAACGAAGTTATTGCTATCTATGTGAGTTGGTAAGTATATTAATTAAATCAAAATTTATTCTTGAAATTTTATAGTTCCCTACTCCCTTCACTCACCACTAAACCTTTCCCCCTGTCATCCAGACGACATCCCAGTAGCAGAGGTGGACTCCCCCCAGGCGATGTCCAAGCTGTCGCCCATCGAGGAGGAACACAAGGGTCTGGCCAAGCACATGCAGCGTCTCTCCAAGGGTCGTAATAAGAAGGAGGACAAGGAGAAAGAGAAAGAGAAACGCGGCAGAGACGCTCGCAGAGGCTCCGACACCAGCTCCAGTAAGTCGCTGGTTCTCAACGGGGAAAGTCTGGACTCTGTCAACGTCAGCATTGTGAAGAAACAGAGCAGGGACACCGTGGATTCTGTCGAGCTCCTCCACTTAGGGAGGATGAGGTACAGCGATGACCACCCTGTTACTAACGGCAACAACAGCGCCCACAAGGCCGGGGAGAGGGGAGGGGGGGAGGGGGAGGTTCGCAGTCGGCCGAACTCGTTTCACGGTGCTGTTGTCAACCCGGAATCTTTCAGCACAGACCTTTGAAAGGCAGCACTTTTCTATTTTTAATGATTGTTTTTTTCTATCCGTCATTGTCCAGTTGAACGTCTGGCGTTTCCTCATCCTCTTCAGATGCATATGAGTCGTTTTTCTAAAATTGTCGCTCTCAAGTCAGATGTAGATTCTTATATATATATTTGAATACATATTGTTATTGTGATCAATTAAAACTAGAATTTGTTATATACATTTGAGGTGCGTGTAAGTGTTGTACTGTATAGATGGTTACAATGGACTGTGGAAATAGAAGCACAGCCTTTCCACTATTGTATTCTTTCCTAACATTAAATTGTTTGCAAAAGTCCCGGTTTTCAGTTTGGTTCATTGCATGCATTCCCTTTCTGTGCAATTGATAGGGTAAATCTTTCATTCATTTGCATATCATTTGCATGTACCTGAATGAAAAGGAGATTTGAAAGGAACTATTCTGTACAGCTGCAATATGGTGATAAATGACATGGATACATTGTTGTACAAAGCACATCATTGTGTGATAGAAAAAATTAAAGTGTGGGTGTATGAGCGCAAGAAAAATTTTTTTGTGGCAGCTTGCCTGTACGTGGTGTAGATGAAATATGAAATGTTGCTGGTAACTGTGTAGATTAGTTAAAGTCCATTGCGGGAAAGCATGTCTGATATATAGCTAGCTGGCATATCTGTTTGTATTTTCAAGTCATTCTGTAAGGCAAAAAAAAAAAAAAGGTGTGGTTAAGGTAACATAGCCCCAAAAAATAGGGTAGGAAGGTAGGCAATCCTTTTTTTTTTCACTTTTTTTTTTAATGAGTACAAATTAAACCTACTTGACAGGGAAATAAGTGTGCGACTCGAGCGCTTTCGCTTTCATTGCGTTTTCTGCACTCGGTTTTTTTTGGGTTTTTTTGTGGTTTTTTTTGGACAAATGTGATAAAAAGTTATAGGGTCGGCCCCTAAAAATAGGGTAGGTCGGGTTACTGTAACCACACCTATTTTTTTGTTAGGCCTAAGTGCTCTAAATCAGTGTGCAGAATCACATTGCACAAAGGTACAAAGTTTGTTTGGTCTTCTAGGTAGATGGGTAATATGTAGGACATGTATGAAAGGACAACCGGCACGGTTGGCCTAGTGGTAAGGCGTCCGCCCCGTGATCGGGAGGTCGTGGGTTCGAACCCCGGCCGGGTCATACCTAAGACTTTAAAATTGGCAATCTAGTGGCTGCTCCGCCTGGCGTCTGGCATTATGGGGTAAGTGCTAGGACTGGTTGGTCCGGTGTCAGAATAATGTGACTGGGTGAGACATGAAGCCTGTGCTGCGACTTCTGTCTTGTGTGTGGCGCACGTTAAATGTCAAAGCAGCACCGCCCTGATATGGCCCTTCGTGGTCGGCTGGGCGTTAAGCAAACAAACAAACGAACAAACAAACAAATGAAAGGACACGATGTCAAGGGATCAGCCAATCCTCTTAAACACGCAGTTCAAAACACATGAAATAGCCAATTGTTCGATATCCAGTTTAGAAAAACTTCTCATCTTCAGAGAGCTCCTCAGGGACAGGCCTCAGTAACGTAAAGCTTTTTCATTTCTATCCGGGCACAGTCCCATCCTTGAGTGTCAAGTATCAACCTCGGTATTGTCGGCAAATCTTAATCTTACTATGGCTTAAATACACTGCTTCAGTTCTTTGCAAGCTATAGCGCATATAACTGTGAAGTCAGCTAGACTGTTCCGTATATGAACCTGGCAGTCCTTATATTCTGTGCATTTGATTAACATGAAATTGTTTACCACTAATCCTCAGAATTATTAAATTTTGCTGTAGTGCCTCAGGGCTCCCCAGGTGCGTCTCTGTGTCCTGTACGCACTAGAAGTAAAAAAACAAAACAAAAAAAACCCAGTCATACTAGAAATTCATGGAGGGGGTCGAGTAAGGCACTTAACACGAAAAGAGCGGACCCGGAAAGCACAAATCACGAATAGAGCGGGTCCCGGGACGCACTATAAATTTCCTGTATCATGCGTACCATCGGTACTGTTTTCAGGAAATGCTCTGCCAGTTCTGTACCGATGCAACTTTACGTAGACTAAATCTAACCGATATGACCATGCTTGTTTTGTAAAGGGCTAACTGAATTTCCAAAAGGAGGCATTACGTTGAAATGAACACCCCAAAGATCATGTTTCAGCAAGGAATGTGCCTTCCAAAAGCAAAAATATGAACCTTCCGGTCATTGGACCCGCTTCAGTTCCACTTTGGAGGTCCAAGGACCCCGTACACATTAAAGTTAGGGGTCTGGGATCTTCTATAGGCGGACGGTCAGTGGGGAGCCCTGTACTGTATTCGGATGTGTGTATGTGGTAGATAATAATATTTTTTGCTTTGAATTTGTGACACCGTGTATCTCCCAAGTCGGAACATGTAGTGCAGTTGCCACAATTACCACCTTGATTACTTACACAATGCAGAGTTATCTAACTCTTCAATTCTATTTTTCTATTCAGCACGTTCAAGTTTATACCACATTTCTTGACAAAGTGGATCCCTAGCTATGTCAAAGCTCATTTTCAGCTTGTCAATATATTTTCAGTCAGTTTCACACCAGCACCAAGTTGCATCACTGGAGACTGACTTTGTTACAAAACCGTGTAAAATTGTTTTTTTGGGCAACTGAAAGTGCAAAAAACCTTGCTATACCATTCAAAGGAATGAAATGGGTATTATGTTTATTATAACATTAACATTTGTTTGCTTGTAAAATGTGCTGATCTTTCTTTCTTTATTTGGTGTTTAACGTCGTTTTCAACCACGAAGGTTATATCGCGACGGGTCATTGGTCATTAACAGTGAGGGCATGGGGGTGGGAGTTGAGAGTCATGTTATTGTGCTTTTGAAGATCTGTACGCAGTGAAGTTTCTTAATTTGGCTTAATCGACCAAAGATTAATTGTGGCATTTGCACTTGCTCGCTTCACACTCTTTTTCATTAAATGTTCTTAATATTCCCACTGAAGAGGCTGTTTCAAGAACCTGTGTATAATAAAGACCCTGTCGCTCAAACCAAAGTTTGTACTTCTTTATATGTTGGCTTTTGAAACAAGCTCTTTCTGATTTTGCATAATTTTGAACTCGGGCCTGGCTGAATACTTGCTTGTCAGATTTCTGTTGAACATATGATCGGAATTGATACAAAGTTAGTAAACCATTTGTTAAAGTGAGGTTAGGAGTAGTATATATGTACACTTGGAAAAACATGAATAGTTATATAGATAAACAGATTTGTAAATCAATCAATCAATCAATCAATCAATCAAGTAAGCATGCAGTAAAGAAAGAGAAAGATCGAAAGAACAGAACAACAAACGTTATGGAAAATGAGAATACAATTATCATCATCAAGACCAAAAGGCCTGCAATTTATTTATTTTTCTTTCTGTTTGAAAAACAAAAGTTTTAACCCTAACCCTAAGTTTTAAATTTGATCAGATAATTTAGATATAAAAGTAGCTGTCGGAAACAAAATGGCCTGTGCGCCTTTTTTTCGTACACACAGTTATTTTTCAATTGACACTTTTGATTCAGCAGAAATTGACAGCAAGCCTTCTTTCAGGCAGAAGTGGTACCATAATGCTGAACCGATTATAATATGAATTATGACTGCGTGTCAATCATTGTACATAAATGTATAGAATTATTTCTACATAGATTGTATGGCCTCGCTGTGTAACTTAATGTATAGCAAGGATGTGTATTTGCCAGTGTGTGAGTGGGTTCGGCTGACGTATTTTTGTACATGTAGATGATGATTTGCAAATGAAAACTCGCCAGGTCTGTGGTATGAACTTTGATTCATTATACTGTTTGTATACATATTGTCTTGTTCAATGTTTTTTCTGCTTTTTTTTAAAGTTCTGAGTGTATTGGTGTATTATTGAACCAATTATAAGACTCCCAACAGTTGTTTTTCCTCTTTTTTTGTTACCATACCCAATACATGTACCACACCATTCCTTTTTGAAACATGCACCTTTTTGCTTAGATCCTTAGCTGTAAGATCTCTGTAGAATCTTCGATTTGAATTCTATGTGCATCCCTGAAGGATGTCCTGTAGTTCAGTGGAGGCTGGGAATGACTTTTGTCAGTGCATGATTATACAAGTCTCTAGCAGCAATGACAAACTGATCCAACTCTTTTATTTAGATCAGAAATGTATCTGTATCCTATTTACACTTGTAGCCCAGATCAACATACCCTTTCACTACAAAGTACAATTCTTTGGTGCAGTGTTCTCTGGGCAAAAGTTAACGAGTCATGCAGTTATGCTAAATCAAATGGAGCAGCTAGGAAGGAGTTTATGGAACAACTGAACAAGGAACAACCCAGATGTAGGGATTGCCTTTGCTACACCAGTGAATACCTGTCATTCTATAAGTAGGGAAGTTTTATCTGGCGTCAGTATTCAGAGGAACAATGAATCTTCTTTCAAATTGATAAAAAAAACTTCATCGATGTAAATTTGGCAAAGCCAAAGATGAAGAACTTTTTTCCCAGTTGGGAAAAGGTGATACCAGGGAATATGCCTTTAATCTTCGGAAAATTGCCGAAAACTTGTATGGACAGTAATTTTTTTGTCAAATTTGTCAAATAAAATTAAGCCCAATCATTTTAATTACATGTACACTATAATGAGGACAATTTAATTGTTTATCAGACTGATTATAAGATTGATTCTTTCTGTTGCACATTTTTTTCATTTTGTTTTTAGTTTTCCTGCCAGTACATTCATATCTCTGTTTTTGTAAGTCTTTCCAAAAGTGCCACATCTTCTGCAAGAGGGGGAGGGGGTGGGGAAGGGGGAGTTGATGGGTGAGGTGGGGGCAGAGGGGGGAGGAAGGTAGAGTCATCTATCAGATGAGTTTCGTTTTGCTTCAGTTGCATGGTCATTGATATCATTCCATATCTTGATAATACTGTATCTTGAAAATCCATACATATATGATTGCTTGTGTGTTTGAAACTGGGCGTTAGTTGTACAACAGAGTGAAAGAAAAGTTACACATTTCATGCAATTTCAATTTGTAATTATCAATCTATGAATTATGGTTTACAGAGCATATGAGAATGCTTGCATGTGAGATTTGACCACCCTTCTTGTTTTTCATTTGTTTTCCAAAGAGTGTTTAATGCTAGCGCATCAATATAATACACAGTAAGACTAATTTTTCTCCCGTCCTGTTTTTTGAAACCTACGCTGTAAGCATTCTCACCTTCATATATCTTAGCAATACAGGGTCACAAGGTAGCAATTAACAGCATTACCTCGGTTCTCTCTATCACCACTCCTCCCATTTTGTCAAACATGTGACATAGATCAAAGTGAAGTTGGCAAAGAGCTTTAATGGATGCATTCGGGAAATAACTCTGTCAGAGTTGTGAAGGGCTGTGGCAGAGTTGTCGCCACCTCAAGCTGAGGCACGCCAACATGATTGCAGAATCTCTAATTTGCATATTTTTTGGCGAGAAAAATGAACGCATTGTATCGAGCGGGCACTGCATACATGGCTGAGTCTGCTTGTGATGTTGCAGCCTTCTGTCAAAACATGCACATTGGATGTCAGTATTCACTGTGTTGCCACAATCACTTGTTTTATTTGCCCTGAGAGCTATTGCGTATTTGCCTCAGTATCCAGGGGCACAACTCTTCTGTATAGCCCATGAAAAAACCTGACAGTTATTTCCCAACCTCGTCTAATTCGATAGAACAAACATATTTTCATAATTTTGTTTACCTTCATTTGTGCGATTACTTGATGCCATTCTCTTTTTTTGTGCAATTCTAGATCTGTTGCTGGTTTTTACAGTGGGAAAGGATCTTAACCGTAAAAAATAATGTGAAACTAAAAATGGAAATGTGTAAGTGTGCGTGCCAGATAGTCTGCCACACATGCATGAAAAACAATCAGTATTAATAATGCATAGAAAGTGACTTCAACAAGGGTACAGAAGTGGCTTGATTCAGATGCTTTTTATTTAGAGAATAGGTTCAAATTTGCCCATTGATAAGGAAAACCCAGAAGGGCGCTAACTAGATCCTGAAAAGATTAATTTTTCTTATTTATTTTTGACAGGATTGTATTCTTACATAGTCATAAAAAGAAGAGAAGTAGTGTAATGCTTGAACAGACAGGTGAACATGTCAATAAAGACCACCCTAAGGGACCAACCATAAATGGTCGTGATGTGAAGATGAATTATAGAAGAACAATTCGTTGGGGATCCTTTGAGGTGCTCATAAGGGGCACTGGGTGGTCATTGGAAAGGCATGGTTGCAAGGGCAGGTAAAAATGGACTCTATTAGACTACAAATATTGCAGCAGCAGACTAGAATATGTTTCATGTATCTTAGCACTGCATCCAATGTAAGATAGTGTCTGCTGTATTGCAAGTCGTTCGTGTTGAGAAAAGGGCATTTGATCTGAACATCTGCATCTGGTGATCAATGAAATTGTTTTTGTTTTTACACCTTTTTCTATTTTAGTGATCAATTTCTTTTTCTTTTCTTTTCTTCTTTTTACCAGTGGTTTCTTCTTTTTCTGTTTTTTAACAATTATCAACCAACACACTGGTTTTCTGTTTTATAACAATTATCAACCAACACACTGGTTTTCTGTTTTATAACAATTATCAACCAACACACTGGTTTTCTGTTTTATAACAATTATCAACCAACACACTGGTTTTCTGTAAGTGTAATGCTGTTTTGTCTGTCAGATGTTTAACAACTTATTTCACACCCATTTCAGTTTGTAAACATGCGTGCACTAACTTTGGTTTGCTTTGGATTTTGTCTTCATGAATACTAAAGTGATATGTATAGAGTTGAAATGAAAATGTACTATTGTTGAAATATCTAAATGAGTCATGCAGTAAGAAATAAAATACAGATAATTATTCTTTGTGTGAGACTAAAGAAAGTGGGTAATAAAAACTTAGTAAAATGATGTAATGAGATGGAGTTTTGGTAATTACTTTTTTCCACTTTGCTTGGTGTGTGTGTGTGTGTGTGTGTGTTAACTTCCATGATGAACTATCTGTGTGTGTGTGTGTGTGTGTGTGGACAATTTTTAATACAGGTACATTTTGTGAGATTGGGTGTGTATTACACTGTGTCTGTGTCTACGTTCTAGTGTGTGTTTGTCTCTCTTTGTCTCTGTGCGTGTGTATGTATGTGTCTATATTTGTGTCCTTGTGTATTAGTGCGTGTTCGGGCTTCAGTACATGTATTTGTGAGGACTTCTGTGTATGAATTCTGTGTATAATACTCGGTGTGTGAGAGTACATGCAGATGTCAGCAACTTTCAGCATTTATACCCAGGGAAAGCCATGGGTGGAAGAACGATGCGCATCATAAACTTAATATTTATACCGCTGTGTTGTTTGGCTCAGAAGATTTGATTGAAGATCATGCATTCGTTTGAATCATGCAAATATGTCAATATAACACTTACCTCGACAGTACTATTCTTGCACATTATCTATTATAGGCCGAAAAAATTGGACAAAACGCTGCGTGGGTACAATTATCTCCCATAACCATGCGCCACCGTGGATCCCAAGCACTGTCTGAGTGCTTCCCCCTTACAGGATGTAGGTGGCGCGTCCTCTTTCTTTTTTCGCGCGTGACAGTAGGCTGTGTTTCTGCTGCGCTCCCGGATTATTTTGGATTCTAGAGTCTTCTTTTCTGTGTGGAGTACCACCTGTTGGATTTTTGTGTGTTATTCCACTTCTGGCTTGAGGCTACGTTGTTTTTCTTCCAACTTGTGCCTCCGTTGTTGTGTGGCGGACTCGGCGTGCCTACCGTCCTACTTCGTGGTGACCGGTCGTCTGCTTCTCGTTTCGCCTCATTCACTTGAGTATTGACCTAATTTTCTTTGAATTTTGTTAATTCTCGATTTTTTAAGGGTACGTACAGGGCGAGGTAGGATGTCTCGTCTTGTTTTGGGCTCTGGTTCTACGGAACCAGAGTCTGCCGGGGGCAACCCTTCTCCGGGCGCACAGCGTCATGTTTTGCGCACGGACAGGGGGACCTTTCGGCGCTCCGACTCTCCCTCCCCAAACGCTTTGCGTTTGCGGCGAGGGAGGGCGGAGAAAGCCTGTTTGAGCAAGCTCAATGCGAGCTTGCTCAAACAGGCTGGGCTTGAACCTGGGACTTCGGGCGGGGCTGCGCCGTCGAAGGTTCGGGGAAGGTCGAGGGGAAAGAAAAAGCTTCTTTCTCCTTCTCCTTCCGTGGAACACGCTTCCCCCCCTTCGACGCCGTTGTCCGGCCCTCAGTCTCAGGCTTCAGCTTCTCCCGGTTTCAAGCCTGGGGGGAAGGTTTCCTTTTCCTCCCTGGCTCGAATCCGGGGGCGGGTCGATTCCCAACCCTCTTTGGGGGTTGGTGAATCTGATCTAGGGGCTACGGGAGAGACTCAGGTTTCGACTTCTTTCTTTTCCGGTGCCTCTCCTGTGCCCTCCTCGGTTTCCACCGCTGTGGAAACCAGGAGGGACACGGGTCCTCCTCTGAACTCCCTCGCTGGGTCGTCTACTGCTGTTTCGACAGTAGTCTCGGACTCATGGGGGGGGAGATCGGAGGAGATGACGGGGTCTATGAATTCCCTCCCCGCTGGGGTTGGGATGCGAATTGACCCCGTTCAGGGCGGTCCTGTGGGGGCAGGGGTTTCAGGCTTCGTGCCTACGACCACTGCTACTACGGTTCCCTCTGACGTCCGTGTGACTGGTGGCTGTCCCTCTATGAAACGCTCCGGCCGACTAGTTACTGGACGTGGAGGTGTTCGACAGAACGTGGTACTTCTGTCGAATGGTCAGGGCGACGGGAACATTGTTTCTGTTGCTCAGACCGACACCTCCGACCGGACCGTCTTGACCCCACGCCATTCCTTAGCGTCTGGTGTTCGGGTGACGGATGGTCCGGACCAAGGGTCCGGAACGGTCCAGGCTTACGGGTCGGGATCGAACCGGACCCACGGGTCCCGACTGGACTTGACCTCCGGGTTTGGTCCGGACGGGACCCATGGTACGGGACCGTACCGGACCTTAGGGTCCGGTGCGGGACAGTACCTCTGGCCCTTGCCGGACCCCCGGACCTACGGGTCCGGATGGTACGGTACGGGACCAGTGGTCCGGTCGGGACCGGACCACCCGACCACCTCTGTTGGTCCGGGTGGTCTGGCACCGAACCGGAACACACCGGACCACCGGACCTACGGGTCCGGATGGTACGGTACGGGACCAGTGGTCCGGTCGGGACCGGACCACCCGACCACCTCTGTTGGTCCGGGTGGTCTGGCACCGAACCGGAACACACCGGACCACCGGACCTACGGGTCCGGGTGGTACGGTGTTTCCACGTCCGGACCGAACCACCCGAACACTTTTGTGCCGAACGGGACCGGACCGGACCACCGGACCGGACCGGATCACCGGAACACCGGACCACCCGACCGGACCGGATCGGCACCCCCGACCGGACCGGACCATTTCTTTTCTGATCAGACCCGATGGGTCCCTGTTCAGTCTATAAATGGCGGGGGTTCGTTGGCTGGACTGACCCAACAGTCGCAGGGTTTTTGTTGTTCTCTCCCTTCGGCTGCTGGAGACGTTTCGTCTTTGGGGCAGGGGTCTTCGCGGCCTCTTGCTTCAGTGGGCGTTTCGTCACAGCCTACTTCATCACTTTCGGCTCCTCCCCCTCAAGCTTCCTACACTCCTGCTGTTGAGGAGTTGTCGGGAAGTGAAGAGGAGAGTGAGTCAGAGGACGATGGGGAGGAGGATCAGGGTCGCCCTGAGGTTAACACTGATTCTCTACCCTTGCCGGTTTCTGATGGAACTTCCGAAGCTATGCTTCGTACTTTCCAACAGTACATGACAGACATCACGCGGCGTCTTGACGCCACGGATGCCTCTCTTAAGCGTCTGTCGTCTAGTGTTCCCAACCCTTCGGTTGACACACAGGACGTGGAGTCTGAGGACGAGAGGCAGGAGGCTCTCCCTCGCACAGCTAGAAGGACGTTTGAACAGTTTCAGGACGTCCTTCCCTCCGACGCCCTCTCGTCCTTGGAGTCCGCTTCGGCCCGGGCGCGGGAGGCACACGCCGCGTCTGCTGGCGGCTCGTTTTATGAACGATCCGGCCGCCAGCAATTCGCGTTCCACCCTAGTCTTAGTGCCACGGTGGAAGCGGCAGCACATCGCCTGAGGAGTACAGATTCACGTGCGAACGCGACCTATGTTCCTCGGGAGGACGCGGATTCAGTGCCGTGCTTTCCTTCGGGAGGCGCACCTCCACTGTTTCCTCGTGTCCAATCTGTTTCGTCCCTCCCTTTTCCCTTTGACTCTCGAACTCTCCCTTTCCAGACTTCGAGTGTTCAGGGTGGGGCTGACGGTGATGTGTTCGTTGGGGAGGTGCCTTCGGTCAAGAAGGTGGAACTGAGCTCTGCTTCGTTCCACAATCTTGAGGCCACCGTTTCTTCCATTGTCGAGGCCCAATCACAGGCCTTGACATGGATGAGCACGCTGTCCACACTGTTGGACCCTCCCGATCGGGCAGAGTCCGATTCCACTCGGGTCCTTGACACGGTTCGAGTGGATCGGGCTTTGCATGCCGTGCGTTCGTGCGTGACGACTGCGGCAGAATTGGCCATTGGAACACGGGTCCACTTGTTGGCCCTGTTCCGTGATCATTTTCTGGCTACTTCTTTAGTGCCTCCGGATATGAGGAAGAGTCTGAGGAACACGTTTCCTCAGCCTTCTTCCCTCTTTCATCCGGGCACTGTCCGTTCTGTGGTGGAGTCCACACGCCAGAGGAACACTGATTCTCTGATGGTTGGCCTCGCTGCTTCGGCGACGTCGGCGGGGAGTAAGAGAAGTGCTACAGTCACCTCCAGCTCCCAGCCTCAGAAGAAGAAGAAGAAGAAGCCAGTTTCACTGCCTCCTTCTTCCTCCTCTCAGGCGCCTGTCGCGTTCCCCCCTGCGGCCCCGGCTTCTCGTGCTCCCAAGCGCAAGAAGAAGGGTGCTCAGACAGGTAAGGGTAAGCAGCACCACCAGGGGGGTGGTCGCAAGCCTGCGCCTGCCCGCCAGCAGAATTTTCAGTGAGTCCCGGCCCTACGTTGACGCCCCCTCAAGTTGCCCCTCTTTCGTCCGTCGGTTCCCTTTTTCGGGCCCGCGACATGTGGGGCAGACTGGTCTCCAACCAGTTTATTTTGAGGGTGGTGGGGTCGGGGTTTTCTCTACCGCTGTCGTCACAACCTCCATTGTCCGCTCTACCTTTGACGTTCCCCCCTCCTCGAGACCCTGCCAGATGGCAGGCTCTTCAAGACGAGGTGAACTCGTTGGTCGAGAAGAAGGCTGTCTACCCCCTTTCTCAGCCTTCTCCGGGGTTCTACTCCCGCCTGTTCACCGTCCCCAAAAAGGACGGCAGGTTCAGGCCGGTGTTGGACCTCTCCACCTTGAACTTGTACCTTCGCAGGTGCAAGTTCAAGATGGAAACCCCTTCGTCGGTCCGGTTGGCCATCCGGCCAAACGATTGGGCCACGTCTGTGGACCTCCAGGATGCTTACTTCCACATCCTGGTGGCCCCGGGGTACCGACATCTGCTCCGGTTTGTTTGGGAGGGCACAGTGTTCGAGTTTCGGGCCCTCCCATTCGGCCTGTCCTTGGCCCCGCTGATTTTTACAAAGGTGGTCAAGGAGCTGGCGGCGTTGGTCAGAGCTCAGGGTGTGCGTTTGCGTCAATATTTGGACGATTGGCTCACCCTGGCCCAGTCTCGCGATCAATGCCTCCAACACACCCGGCAGGTCCTGGACCGGACCCATGCCTTGGGGTTCCAGATACAGTGGCACAAGTCGGACCTCGTGCCAGCCCAGCAGTTTTGCTACTTGGGGATGGCGTTCGACACAGTGCTTTACACTGTGTCTCCCTCCCCGGACAGAATCCTCTCCCTGAGGCGAAAGATCCTCTCCATTCAGGCTTGCCGCGCTGTTCCTCACAGACGGCTGGCGGAACTGTTGGGTTCCATGGAGTCTGTCGCTCTGCTGCTGCCCCTTGCAAGGCTACACAAACGTCCCCTGCAACGGGCAGTAGCAGATCGGACTTCCAGGCCTCTCGATTACACCGAGTTGGTCCAGATCGGGCCTTGGTTTCACGAGGCTGTAGTCCAATGGCTGGACCCGATCTGGCTCAACTCTGCGGTGCCTATCCAACCGAGACGGCCGTCTCTCTTCCTGTACACCGACGCTTCTACGCGGGGTTGGGGGGCCCACCTGGACCTGCACGAGGCCCAGGGGGTCTGGACCCAGGAGGAGTCCCTCCTACACATCAACTTTCTAGAGTTGGAGGCGGTTCGTCGGGCTCTGCTGGAGTTTCGCCTCCTGATTCGGGATCAGGATGTGTTGGTCCACGGGGACAACACCACATGCCTAGCTTACCTTCGCCACCAGGGGGGCACCAATTCTCGGTCCCTCTCCCTGTTGGCGGAGGAGATTCTGCTCTGGTGCCAGACCAATCAGGTCCGGATGTCAGTCCAATTCGTTCCGGGGAAACTGAACGCCCTGGCCGACATTCTCAGTCGGGGCGATCAGGTTCTCCCCACAGAATGGACCATCGCTCACAACGTTCTACGGCGTCTGTGGGCAAGGTGGGACCGTCCTCTGATCGATCTGTTCGCAACTCGATTCAGCGCTCGGCTTCCCAGGTACGTCAGCCCCTTTCGAGACACGAATGCGTTCCACGTGGACGCATTCACTCTCTCGTGGAGGCTCCTCGATGCTTACGCCTATCCCCCGACATCTCTGATTCCGAGGGTACTGGCAAAGTATCTGCAGGAACGGCCAAGACTGATTTTGGTCGCGCCTTACTGGCCAACAGCTCCGTGGTTTCCAGATCTTCGCGGTCTCACCCACGTAGACCCTCTACCTCTGAATCTGGACGGGGGAAGTCTGCTCCAGCCTCGATCAGGCCTCCCTCATCCACGTCCAGAGAGTCTGTGCTTGACCGCATGGCTCTTGTGCGCTCCAAACTGCTTGCACTAGGATTGCACAAGAGTTCAGTAGAGTTTTCCTTGAACGCTAAGAGGCGATCAACTAATCAGCTCTACGACTTACGCTGGAGAGCTTGGGCCTCCTTCGCCTTGTCCAAGGGGATAAAGCCGCTTTATCCCTCAACACAGGACTTGGCCAACTTCCTGGTGGAAGTGTATCAAAAGAAGAGTCTTTCTTCTAAGACTCTTCTTGGATACAAATCTGCCATCACTTCCACGATTGCGGCTGCTACTGGTCGCAGACCTGAACACTTGATCAGTTCCTCCCTCATCGCTAATGTCCTTTCGGGTATTAGCAATGCAGCGGTGTCTAAACCTCGGGTTTCATTTCCCAAGTGGGATGTCTTCCTGGTTCTCAAACTCCTGCGTAGCAAGGAGTTTGAACCCCTGGCAGGCATTAGTATCAAGTTCCTGACTTTTAAGACTGTGTTCCTCATCGCTTTAGCCACTTGCCGTAGACTCAGTGGTATTCAAGCTTTGAGTGGCCTGGAATTTGACATTGAGTTCACCACACATCAGGTGACGTTGGCTTTCCTACCAGACTTTCGAGCCAAGAATCAGAATGCCTCGGAGTTGTCCAAACCAGTAGTCATTCAAGCCTTGGCTCCCACTCTTGAACATGATGACCCTGATCGCTTCCTCTGCCCAGTACGTGCCCTTAGAGTGTACCTGGATAGAACACGTAGCTTTCGGTCTTCTAAGCGGTCACTGTTTGTCTCGCTTAATCCGAAGTACCAATCGGATATTTCTAGACAAACTTTAGCTCGTTGGCTGACCTTGCTTATCAAACAGGCTTATGTTCATGCTCAAGTGGATGTGGTCCCTGACATCAGGGCACACGAGATTCGGGCTATCGGCTCCTCGTTGGCGCACGTGCGGGGTGCCTCGCTCCAAAGCATAATGGCGGTCGCGTTCTGGAAGACTCCAGCCACGTTTATTAACCACTATATGCGAGACTTTTCCAGTCTCAGGCTTGACCAGTCGTATGGCATTGCCAAAGCAGTGGTTGCCAGCATGGTCACGTCAGTCTAAGGTATTTTTCTTGGGTATATTTTCTTTTACGGTAGTACTGTTCGAAAATTGCCTGGGTATCTTAATCCTTGGATTTAAGTGATTTTGATTAAGGAGTTTAATACTCTACATATCACCCTCACACCACTCTGGTATTCTGTGCAAGAATAGTACTGTCGAGGTAAGTGTTATATTGACTGTAAGGCTTCTTTTTAAGCCTACTGTCTATATGATACTTACCGAGACAGTACTATTAGAGTTTCCCTCCCGCCTCCCCTCTTGATATGTTATGGGCTTTTTGAGGGTCTGCAGCTCATAAAGAAAGAGGACGCGCCACCTACATCCTGTAAGGGGGAAGCACTCAGACAGTGCTTGGGATCCACGGTGGCGCATGGTTATGGGAGATAATTGTACCCACGCAGCGTTTTGTCCAATTTTTTCGGCCTATAATAGATAATGTGCAAGAATAGTACTGTCTCGGTAAGTATCATATAGACAGTAGGCTTAAAAAGAAGCCTTACATTCGTTATATAAAAACATCATTAGATTAAAAAGAAAAGTTAAATACTGTACAATTAACACAGAAACACAAAAACAACACAAGCATGCATGAAAAGCTAAAGATATAGAATCATAAATGCTCAAGTTCAAAAAAGAGTGCCTGTTATTGATTGTACAATATTTGTATTAAAAACTGCATGTGGACTGCACTTGCGCTGACTCCTGGGTTTTGAACATTTATAAAGTTAAGACAGTCTGCAATTAAATTCTGCATTCTTAATTACCATGCCAACCTACCAACTTAATTGGTATACGTTTGTGGTCAAGTGATTATTCATGCTGATGTGTTTCAGACACCTGAACATTCTTGGACAGCTAGTCATGCAACTTACCTAAAAAGAAAACAAGGTTATGTGGTTAATACTGCAAAACTTGTACACTGTAAAGGTGATTTGACAAATGAACTACATGCAACAACTCAGCTTAAGATTTATCACTGCATCTAGCCTTCAAATTTTTTCCCCAAAACATACATGTGTAGCAATTGGAATTTTAAGAGGAAAACCTGAGAGTTGGCACTGAGCTAAAAAATATTAAAAAAGTTTTTGTTTAAGATTTTGCATGACTGAATTGAGTTAAATTAGCCCTAATAGTATACATACCACGTACAACTTTGTAGACACAGAGACAGGCATTCACACACACGACACCTTAACACAAGACAACACGGGCAAGGCAATATGTGAGAGTAGCACCACATAACTTTGGTTTATTGCATATCATTATAAAGCTGTAAGTCAAATCCACAGTACACTTTGGGTAAGACAGCGCTGCAGCTATGTATGCTTCACCGGGGCTGGTCAGTGAGTCATTTTCATTCATAGTCTTCTTCTCTCTCCCTTCTGAGTTACGTCTCTGAGCCAACCCATGCAACGTTCTGCATAATTTACGTCCATAATTAACATTCACAGGCGCTGATGCCATCATGCTAGCACAATTTCAAGTCAAGGGGAAAATTAGTTAAAAACACAGAAATTCCATTCCTCTTGACTATCAAAATTATTATAAAAAAAAAATATGGATGCATTATTTACATTTTTCACTGCTTCTTTTGAACAAAATTTGAACAAGAAAATCATGTTCGTAATTAGGACAAATTCTCCAATAAGAATGTCTAAAAAGTGAGTTTGCATGCACATATCTTAAGCCTGACTGTTCCATGCCCTTTTCTTATCACAGCTACCACAGACATGAACATCATAATTCACAAGTACAATCATAAATAAAAACATCAACTTTTTCTACAATAGAACAAGCTGTTGTACATAAAAACTACTTGGCAAAAGAGAGTATATATATAGTTTGCCAATAAAATTACAAGCGACAAGCAGTTACAATTTGTTATCGTCAATACGGCAGACATTCAGTGAATGCATTGTTAAATCTCATTGTGTTAACTACATGCCCAGTAATCACATGCTCTGCAGAAAGAGTAAAACTACAAGGGGAAACAAAAGTATTTAAAAGAACACAAAAAGATTGACAATACTTTAAATAAATTGCTAATTGACAAAAAAATTGCAATCTCTCAGTACACACAGACTAATTGTTTTTACAGTAGTTAACTATTAGGCAATACAAAAAACTCTCAGGCAAATAAATAAATAAATAAAAAGTACAAATATATAAATAAATGAATAAATAAGAATTTGCTTTAGAAACAGATCTGAAAGTATATCAATTAAAATTAGTCTAAAAATTCAAGATGCAGTTGCATTGAATCGACCATAGCTTCCATGCAAATCAAGAATTCTGATGTTCAAAACATTCAAAAATGAAAGGAGAATTCAGAGGAAATATCTGTGTGCTTGTGTGCTTGTGTGTGTGTGTGTTTGCACTTCAGCGTCTGTGTACGAGTGTGAACTAAGAATAAGCTTTTGGTTTCACAAAGGGTCTTTCCTGGCAAAATTGCTTAGGCACAGTTAATAATTGTCTACCTATACCCGTGTGACTTGGAATAATAGGCCGTGAAAGGTAAATATGCACCGAAATGGCTGCAATCTACTGGCCGTATAAAATTTCATCTCACACGGCATCACTGCAGAGCGCCTAGAACTGTACCCACGGAATATGCGCGATATAAGACTCATTGATTGATTGATTGATTGGTTATAAAATAAATGAACAAAATAGGTAAATAAAATAAAATAAAATAAAAATCTGAAGAAAACCCCCAAAAATAACAACACCAAATAAAATGGGCAAGCAAGAAATTGGGAGGATAACCTTTTCAAACAATCAATGAATAAAAAAATATATATTTATAAAAAAATATAAAAAGAAAAAGAAAAAGAAAAACCAGAACCTTCTTACATACATGCAAAAATCTGTCAAATTGTCCACTTTAAAGAACATAAGATGAACTGATAATACCAGTTCTTTTTCTTCCATTATGCGTCTCAGCAGAGGTACACAGGGGAGCCATGCAGGACTCAGATATTCTTGAAAAATGCACAAATAAGAGAGTGCCACTCATATGAGATCTGAACAACTTTATTTCACATAACTGAAAAAAATACACTACAGCCTGTAGAATTTTGTATCTGATCGCGTAAAGCTAACCTGTGATCATGCAGTGGTGATATTAACAATAGATCAGATCTCCTGTGCACTGATTCCTGATTCTCAAACACTCAGAAACAGTAAACACATACACTAAGACAATGTATAGTCTGCTTCACGAAGGAGAAAGAAAGTACAGAGCAAACTAAGGCATTTTCTTGTTGTATAATACGCTGCACAAATTCATCTCACCAAGGCACATTGAATAACAGTCAAGATAATGCAACACATTAACACTACAGGAATAGTTGCTACTACAGGAGAGAATTAAGTGATAGTATATCATTCAGGGCAGGTCATCTTGCACAGGCCTTTGCTTGGGCTTTGATCAACGTACTTCAGAACACATTGTGTACACAGAGAATGATCGATAAACAAATACTGATGTACATGTACAAATATGATTTAATCTGTGTAAAGCTAGAATAGCAAAATTCTACTTATATGTCACACTCTAGAGTATTGTGATAGAATATGCCTAAGTTTTATTTTACACCAGTCTTCTCAAAATCGAGACAAAATGACAATGAAGAGGACAATATTCTTTTAAAGACCAATAACTGGTTTTAAAACAATTCTATAACGTCTTTACTTACATTTCTAGGGTTTTACTCTACTGTTACTTTTTGACTTTTTTTTTAAGTCTTCATCTTTAATGAAAAACAAATACAAACTCTGCTCTAAATAAAACATTTATCCTTACTAAAACTATTCTTTTTAATAAGATTAAAAGTGGAGATGAAATCTTAAGTAATTCAAAGACAACATGCATCACAAAAAAGTACAGACTTACAAGAAAAAAATCATGGCTATAAGTATAATTAAGGCAGGGCTGTTCATGTATGCTCACACTGTATATTACACAAATGGTACACCTAGTTACAGATTTTCTTTTATCCAGACAATGCTCCGTTTTCTAAATTAAAAGCGGCATACAAAACTACAGGGCACTGAATGTGGTAACAGTTGCAGAAAAGAACACCCAAAACGTCACACAGCCTATACACAAAACACAGTCAGTATGAACATTTGAATAAATTTGAATAATTATCATAATGAATGAGCTGTACAGGAACAGACAAAAGGCAAATATTTGAAAAAAACACCAACACATCACTGGCCAAACATACAAGGCAAATTCATCTACCGTACATGAAAAAAGTTCTTTCCACATCAGGGAAAACATTATGTCTTTTACCCCTCTTTCTCGCGCATTTGGTGCACATCGCCGCTTCAATGACACATCATCGTGTAACAAAATGCTGATACTTTTGAACTACTAGAAATAACACAGCAGGCTACAAACACACAGTCGCAATCACACATCACAAAGTCACAGCAGATGAAACGAAACTAAAGCGCATTTACTGTCTCCCGTTAAGCATTCAATCACTTCAAGGTGCTATAAATATGAGTGTTGAATATGATTGGGCGGGGAAGAAAAGAGGTTTCAGTTAAATTGGGCATGTTTAGAGAATACTTCACCTGTAAACATGTATAAACCAATTATTTTCGCTAAACATGCAAGTATGGTACATTTAACAAGAAACCTGTGCATGGGTAAACTGGAAAAAAATACGTTATTGTAATAATCATCCTTACATGTCAAATGCAATATGGTTTAATTCTCTTAAAAAAAGGGTTAGAGGAAAAAAAAAAAAGGGGGAAGTCTATTATTTTTTCTACATGCATTGATGAAAAAAATCTTCACCAAATAAGGTGGGAACATTCAGAATTTTTTATAGGTAAAATTTTCTTTTTCTTTAAAAAAAATGATGAAAACCCTGCAGAGGCATCTAAGCTTCACTACATTTGAAAGCCAAGCCAGCAATGAACAAACCATATACACCAGACCATTACTTATGAATGATGAATGTGAAGACAGTCTGGGACAAGTACGCACAAAACAATCACACATAACATTCTAGCACCATGCAATATTTTGTAGTTGTTGAAAGTCTCCGAGCCACAGCGACCTCTCACTGAAGCAGCCCACCCCCTTTGCGTGATCAGTAAAGTTGGGTCCTTCGATACGATACGCCTCTCACGCTTGTCTCCCCTGGTAGTTGAGTGGCATCCCTTTGAGCATCGCATTCCTTCGGCCCTCACCACCAAGCAATGGATTGAATCCTGGCTACATGGTGTTGTTCACTCTCAATGTACCCACTCATCCTTGCTGGAAGCCTCCCGCAAAACTACAACAAAAATTAATCATTCCACATCCGCTTGCCACAAAGTCACAGAAAGTCCAAGGCACTTTGTCCATCTATTCCACCCTCAGCTAGAGTTAGTCCACAAGCTCACCGCTAGCCTTTTTTGCCCTAAACATACGGCTGTTCTCCACTCAATCCCATGGACTTGAAAACTCACCAAGCTTCAGGCACTTTTGACAGTAACCTTAGAACATGCAGTTTGTGAATCCAGTCCACACATTGCGTCTTCAAGTCTTGCCTGTTTCTGAATCAAACTGTTGCTGTGTTTGGGGCCTATGGCTAGCGGAGAAGGGGGGGGGGGGGGGGTAGGGGTGGGGAAAGGGGGTGGGGGGCTGACTAACGCAGGTTTCGCCTGGCGGTGTTCTGGATGCAGAGGACGACAAAGGAGTTGTTGCAGGCAAAATCATCCTGGTCCAGCAGCATGTGTTTCTTCAGTGACGACGCCATACCCAGGGATTCCCCGTTACGCGAGTACCATTGCTTGCACAGGTGGCCGTCCATCTTGCCACCCTTCTTGGAGGATCCGTGCCACACAAACTTCTGGGGCCTGGAACAGAGAGAGAGAGGCATTAGCACCCTACTTATGAAGCCCACTCAATGCAACAAGACTTATCATCTGGTACACATCTATTAACCGTTATAAAACACTACACAAATTCATGCAGGTATGTGGAGAATGAAAACGCCCTCTGCGGGAGCACTATATTGCGGGTAAAAATGGTACCTTGCATTAAGCTCCCTCAGTATATCTGTAAGCTCATGAACTGAATTCTGGTTTCAGGCATTATAAGCCACATGCACCAAAGAAAATACTAGGAAGTACCTCAGGCAGAGCTGAAAATAGAGATCATTATGCAATGGACACACACATACACACAAACACAGAATACACTTACACACAAACAAACAAAACAAAAATAAAAAATAAAAAAAATTTAAAAAAAATTCCATTCACACAGCATAAATAAATCCCTGCGCCTTGAATATGTGTGCGATATAAATTGCATAAAATAAAAATAAAATTTTTTAAAAATCCCTGCGCTTAGAACTGTACCCACGGAATACGCGCGATATAAGCCTCATATTGATTGATATATTGATTGATTATCTGTGAAACAAAAAAAGTACTAACCATGTGGAATCGTTCATGGAATTTTCGATGTGAAAGGAGAAGAAAGGCCGGTATCTCATCAATAAAGTGACCAAAGAAGTGAATTTATAAACAACACTATAAATTGAAGAGAAAGAGCACTGACTATGTGGAATCATATTTATCATGACATCTTTGCTGTCAAAAGAGAAGAGACATTTGACATTATTAAAATGACCAAAGAAGTAAAGATCTGAACAAAACGTAGGAGAAAGGTATGTCATCACCAAAGTGACCAAAGAAGTGAAGCAAGAAAGAGAACAGAGAGCACTAACCATGTGGAATCATTCATCACATCTTTGCCGTCAAAGGAGAAGAGAGGTGCGTCGTTGTTGAAGTGACCACCAGCTCCATTGACCAAATCCTCCCAGGAGTTGAACAGCATCTGACCCTGTAGGGGAAGATTCAATCAATGACCAGTGTTATAGTGCGCTGCAGACCACCTGATAGCTTGGATTCATACAAAACAACTTTCATCTTCTTTTTCATCAATCGCTTGATGAAAACTACCTTAGCAAAGGTAAATGTGAACAACTTTGAAGTGCTTCTGAGCATTCAATGCAAAAATCAATCAATCAAACAATCAAACAATCATTCAAATGAACAAGTCCATCGTATGGTGTAACTTATTGTTCAGTCAATCACTTGGAGGAGTGACTGCCATTTTTCAGGACCGCTGAGCCATGATCCGTTGCAGAAGTGTCATACTTGCTGCTATGTAGGTCACTTGCTCCCAGTCAAGAAACGGTCAACATGCAAGCAGTAATCTTGCCTGCCAGCCAGTCAGAGAAAAAGATAGACAGATGCACAGACCAACAAAAAAAACCCGGACGCACACACACATGCAAAGCCAGATACATGTACAGATCCTACCACAAAATACACACACACGCATGTCTACATGCATACACACACATTCACACACACTCATACACATACAGATTTAAAAAAATACACATGCAAGTACACACACAAACACACTCACTCACACATGCACGTGCACACACACACATACACACACACACACACACACACACACACACACACACACACACACACACACACACACACACACACACACACTGTCTGTCTGTCTGCTTGACCCCCCCCCCCCCCTTGCCCCTCTCACTCTCTGTCTCTCTCCCTCTATCTCTCTCTCTCTCTCAGTGCGTACCGCTTTGTTTGTGATGGGTATCTGTCTATCCCTGGAGTAATAGATGATGGAGTCGAGGTTCTGAGTGCTAGTGGACAGGAAAGCGCGGTATGTTCCATTCATTCCCGCGCTTCTGGCCTGGCGATGACACAGGTAGTCAGCACCACGGACACCTCGCATACGGCCCGTCACCGGCGTGTTTAGAGCCACCAGTTGAAGCTGTAAGAAAAACAAAAGGTTTAATTGGATGTTTAGAATAATCGATGTTGGGAAATAACTCTGGCGGGTTTGTATAGGTTGTGAAAGAGTGAATACTCTTGCTTCCCTTGAGGCAAACTTTCTGACGTGACATTATCAGGCAATCCATTCTAGGAAAAATGAGTTTCAAGAAAATAAATAATGCTGAGGGTCCAGGGGGCCGTGCAGATCCCCTGTAAGTGCCTGGGGGTGTTGCCCCCAGAAGCTGAAGCATTTTGGCCTTATAAATAGGAATGTAACCCCGTCTGGTGAAAGATAAATGGTGCATGGAAAGCAAAACACTATTTTGTCCCTCTCACCTGGGTTAAACTATACAACATGTTTAAGTTACAGGCACATTTTTGGGTTTTTTTGCTTTCGCAGAAATCTGCGATTTTGCGGACATTTGAAAATGCCTGCATTATAGGCCAGTCACTGAGCAAAGGGTACTGTGTCTGAAGCACTTGGACAAAAAAGCACCTGTGGAAAGTTAATGTATCAATAAAAGCACCTGTGGAAAGTTAATGTATCAATAAAAGCACCTGTGGAAAGTTAATGTATCAATAAAAGCACCTGTGGAAAGTTAATGTATCAATAAAAGCACCTGTGGAAAGTTAATGTATCAATAAAAACAAGAGTGTTCATCCCCCCCCCCCCCCCATTCCCCCTAAAAAGTTAAATAGAGATCTAAGAGGAGAAAACTCACTGCATTCCTTGTGTGTAATGGAGAGAATAAAAAATCAACTATATTTGTTGTTATTGTTTGTTTGGTAAACTTCTGTATTATTATCAAGATTAAGATTATTATACAATTACTTTACTATCATTAGTTGCAAGTAGAATTATAGATGACCAATTTTCAAGAGAGTAAAATCAAATAAATACTTTTGTGATAACAATTAACAACCAAGAAGACAAGTATTTGTAGTGGTGGAAAATGTCATACCGCAGGTCCGCTGGTGTAGTTAGGTGGAGGAATCAGAGGAACAGGTGGCGGTTCCGTTGTCGTCTGGAACAAAATTAAACTGGCTTTACAAGGCTGAAGTGTCATACACGTCATCACATGTTTTCAAATTCCACTGAACTTACAAAAACAAAAGAGTGGTAGTGCTATATCAAACAAAGTCACTAGAAAACTGTCTTCAAGATGCATTTTATTTCATTTCCAAGTTGTTGTTGTTGTTGTTGTTGTTGTCGTTGTTGTTGACAGTTATATGTATAAATAACTAATTGCTGAAATTTACGATTTTCTCAGTTTCTTGAAGCTCAGTATTAAGGAATTATTTGGAATATCTAAACTCAAGAGAGTCAATCTTTTGAAAGAATAAACTTTTCTTTCAACAGCTTCTGTTCATACAGAATCAGGGAGTAAGTACATTATATTTTACTAAGAAAAATAGTAGACAGAGCAAAATATGGCAGCTGAAAAATTTGCAGTCACTTGAACCTATATCAGCATAGTGAAGAAAACCAGCAAAAAAGCACATGGCAGAACTAACACCTCTTTCAAGTAAAGCTTTAAAAAACAGATTTAAGAAGAGAAGAAAAACAATTTTAAAAAGACTTAAAAAGGGAAGAAAGATTAAAATATCAGATCTTTTTTGAAAACTACAGCACTATTAAGGCACTTTGATTCCTGACAAAGATAAAATAAAAAACATTCCAAAAAAATTCAACAAGGTAGTGTTCTACACTCTCCTCCCTCCCATCATAACAACCCCCTTCTCCAAACACCCCCCCCCCAATATCCCTCCCTGATTTATTAAACTGGTTTCAGGATTAAATAATGGCATAATTCTGTGCCTCTTTCAAGTATGAGGCACTTACTAAACCATATCAGCTCTACAGTGCATTTGTATAATAAAGCATTTAAAAACTCTATCTAAAGGCAGGCAAGTCAAGATTAAGCTTACAAAACATTCTAGTTTGAAATTAATAAAAGCCTGGCGTAAAGTGAGTTTTCCGAGAAAATGCAACACCTACCCTATCAATTGCAGAAAAAAAAGATGCAATTAATGTTATTTTTGATAAGGCGCAGCAATTTCTTTCACATAATTATCTAAGCAGATCTAAGCAGTCTATAGTTAGAAATGAAGACTCTTTTAAGGTATAGAAACAACAAAACATTTCCAAAGTTTTGGTGATCAAATAGAGCAAAATTAACATGATCATTCTGAACAACAGAGCATAAAATACAATACATTTATTTGTGTTAGTCGTGCATACGTTGGCAATCTTTGCCTCTATGGTATTAGTTGACCTCAGTGAAATGTACACACCAAACTTGACAACATCCACGAAAGAAAAAAAAATAGAGATACAGACATTCATTCACACTTTGTACACTGTTCTTTAAAGCCAGAGGAGAAAACAACCAACTGTCCCATTCTTTCCACAAAGAAATTAATTGTTCCGGACAGATCATATCCTCAAAGGAGACCGCAAACAGAATTAAAGGAAAACCACAATAGTTGAATGAAAAACTGGCTCAAGAGGGAAAGAATTAATACCAGCCAAGTTCAAGACAAGAATTAAAATATGTTCTACCACAGAAGGGGAATTTGTGGGACAAGAAACTGTGTTAAGAGAAGTATTAGAAACCCCCCACAAAGTAGCACCACAATAATAACACTTAAAAATTTGAATTGAATGACAGATGAGACACAGGAGGGAACAGACGTAGCAAACTTATTTCCTTATGGTAACATATCTGACATAAATGACATGTGATTCTTGAATCTCCATTTCTAATGAATTTACTAATAGCAACAAAAGCTGTGTTAATATAGACTTTATAATTTACAGCTGATTTAGACTTAAAAATACAGCCTAAGACTTTCTCTAATTATGGAAAAACATACATTTGAGGAAAAAACTCATGTCTGTAACTTGTCTTTAACACCATTTCAATTTTTTGTTTCATTTTAGAGACCAATTTACTGACAAAGTTATCAACAGAAAGCAGTTTGGAAGATGTTAGAATAATTCCTTTTTATTTTAGGAATCTTAAGGAAAAAAAAGTGATGAAAACTGCTGTCTCAATCTTTCGTGCCCCTAAATCAATCAAACGCTATTGTTTTTCCTCTTTAATCTGAAAATGTAGCTTAGGTTCCGTGAGCTTTTGAGCCCATCCAAGAAAAAGTGGGTTGTTTTTTTTTTTACTGCATATCGTTATGTTAAGAAATTGCTCAACTATTGATCTTTCCTGACAGCTAATTGCAACCATCAGCTTCTTCTTCTTTGTTCATGGGCTTAGACTCCCACGTTCACTCATGTTTTTATTACGAGTGGATTTTTACGTGTATGACCATTTTTCCCCGGAGGCATGCTGGGTATTTTCGTGTTTCTATAACCCACCGTACTCTGACATGGATTACAGGATCTTTTCTGTGTGCACTTGGTCTTGTGCTTGCAAGTACACACAAAGGGGGATAAGTCACTAGCAGGTCTGCACATAAGTTGACCCGGGAGATCGGAAAAATCTCCACTCTTAACCCACCAGGCGGCATGGCAGCGACCGGGATTCGAACTCATGACCTCCTGATTAGGAGGCCAATGTCTTACCACCATGCCACTGCGCCCGTCATAAACCATCAGCTGATTTTCAGGCAAATATTTCCACCATAAGTTTTTATACAATTGTAATTTTAGCAAACTTTTCATCTTGAGAATAGACACCAGAAAGTTAGCGCCAAGTTAATGAAAGAAAACACACGTGTTAATAAAAAAAAGTTGTTAGTAAACTCGCAACTCTCATCGGCAGACACGGACATACTCACGCACATGGTGCAAAATTTAAAAAACAAACAAATTATTAATACAAATAATGAACACAAGATCCTGTAAGAGCATTGAAACAGGGACACGAATCGTAGTCTTGGAATTTCATGCAGTGCACAGAGTCTATGGAACTTACTGTAGTACTCTCAGACTGGAAGAGATGCAAGAGAAAAACAGCACAAGAGATTTAGCTATGTGTCAAACAATGCAATTACATTTCATCCGCATTGCAACACTGCAATGCATGCTGGGTACAGCAACTTCTATAAGGATGTGTGGAATTCTCTCAAATCAGACAATTCATGGGAAACCCTTTTTACTTTTACAAGCTGGGAGAACTGGAGCGAAAAAAGGAAGCAAATCTCAAAGGCTAGAAAATCTCTGAAACTAATAAACGAAAAGAAAAATTACTTAAACAAAATAACAGACCAAGGGGAAATTAATTTTCATATAAACTGCATAAAACTGTCAATTCATTGACAAAAGAAATTCAATTTGCATAAACACTTTTCTGATAAGAATGTTTGGAATTGAAAACTCTCAACAGTTAATTCATGAAATATTAACAAGGAATGAATTGAATTAACAAGTGGATCAGAACACTGAAGTGGAGACATGTCCACAAGAAAAAGGGTTACCCGTCAAATGTCTACAAAGAGATATAACTCGCAGTGCGCATGATCACAACAGAAATGATAATGGAAACAAACCAAATTTTTCTGCAAATCAAACTCAATAATGTGCGCCATGAAAAGCGTTATAGGTGTGTGAAAGTTTTGTGGATTTTCAAATAAATAAACTCAACTGAAAATGGAAACGGAATAAAGAAAAGAAAAAAAAGAAAAAAGAAAACAAGGAGTATAAAACTAAAAGCCAAATGAAATAAATAAAAACACTGACAGTAACTGTAAGACAACACTTAATGGAAGAACTATGCGACAAGTAAAGAGTTGTGACAAAGATTTTAAAAAATTGAAACACTGAGAACCTTAACAAGATTTTGAACTGTACAAAATGTATTGCACAAAATCAAAGACACACAAAAATAACAAGTTTGTTCATTCTGCAGATACTCTTTTGGGAAGAAACAAAACAAAATAACAAAAATAAGGTACACACACTCCTGTTTAAGTCAAAAGTAAGACTAGTACTGCATCTACTAGTAGAGGGGGTGGGGACGTCACAGAGAAAGAGAAAGAGAGAGAGAGAGAGAGAGACAGACATGCAGACAGACAGACAGAGAGATTTGCTTTTGGGGTAGAAAAACAGTGGTATGAAAAGCACTGCACTGTGTAAAATCATTTGATGGGACAGTCGATCTATACATCAGATGACACCATATGTGCTCACGTTGGGAATTTTTAGACCTTGATTTTTTAGATTTTCTGTTCATATGAACCTTTGTAAATCTATTACCCTCATTTTAAGACTCCCTCCTTTTTAAGACCTGATTTTCTCAGATTTTTGAAGATCTTAAAAAGGGGGTTCCAATGTATAACGAGCCATACATCAACACATAATTCAGAAAAAAAGCTTTTCCACAACATCTCACACCAATACGCATGTGTACAGTACAAGTAGTTTTAAAGCCCACAATTCTCCCACAACAAACAATACACTGCACAACACCACATTAAGGGTACATTATACTGTTTTTCACAAATAATCCTGTCCAAAATGAAAACCAGAAATTCAGGCAGTGCGGAAGAAAATATATGAATTCCAAAGCCGTTTTTCCTCATGGGAGAAGTTCCCCATATGTTTCACATTATTAAAAATATCGTGTATAGTTCCACATTGTACATTAAGCATATAAAGAGACAGCATATATTGACATTTAATTAGTAACAGCTGAAGTGTTTTTGTTATCCTTCTGTCTTCATTTTAAATAAAAAATCATACGACAATGTATTCATTGTCAGAGAATATTTGCACCCTGAGTTTGAAGAACAAATGAGACAAATTCTTTGAGAGTATATATAAGCTGATGTTAATTGTCATCAACATAGGTTGGGTTAACACTACTGTGGCTACATCACCAGATACACACATTATTTTTCACAGTAAAGTTCTTTCAACTGGCAAACATGTGCAGATTTTCTATTAAAAAAAAAAAAAAAAAGGTTGGCTACTGAAAAAAGACTGCTGATAAAATCCTTCACCCTTGCTAAACTAATATTTAACAGCTGTACAGTCACTTGTTATGAGCGTTTAGCAAAACAGAGCAAGACAATAACCCCTTTACTCATCATCTCCAACACTTTTTACCTGAAGAGTTGTTCAGCAAAAGGGAGATAACGTAGACACAAAGTACAACAATTCCATGGAAACAGATTCACAGTATGAGATAAAGCCTTCTACAGCAAGTACACGCCACTCAGCGCAAGCAATGCAAATCTGAAAAGCCCTTCCCAGTGTGTACAGAAACACGAAGAGCAGACTGCAAGTAGGCGCTCAGCGTTTTGCCCAAAGCAGAAATAAAGGAGCGGGAAGCAGATTTTACCCGACTGACGTTGCCGCCGATGACAACCGAAGTCCCTTCATCCCCGGGCAAGAAAATTGTACGGCCTCCACCACCGCTCTGCTCTTCTCTGGTCCTGGTTCTGTTGCGTTCCGCCAACTGTTGCAGTCTCAGTCGACGACGCCTTTCTCTCTCCCTCGTCCTGTCTCCCCGCCTCAGTGCTTCCGGGTTTTGGCTGTTACCTCTCTGTCCGTTTTGTCTTAGTTCCCGCTCTCGCCTTCTCCGCTCTCGCTCTTGCTTTCTGCGTTGGTCTTCTAGTTCTCTGGCTCTTTGCTCCAAGAGTCGCCGTCTCTCTTCCACTTCTTGCTGTCTCCGTTTTTCCACTTCTTCCCTACGCTTTGCCTCTTCCTCCTGCTGCCTTTGGCGAGCTAGCTCTCTTTCCCGGGCCTGTTTTTCTCTTTCCTCTCTCAGCTTCCGTTCTCTTTCTTCTCTTTCCTGTCTTTCTCTCAGTTGCTTCTCTCTCAGCGCTCGTTCTCGCTCTTCTCTTTCTAGTCTCAGTTTTTCTTCTCTTTCTCGCCTCAACTTGTCTTCTCTTGTTTGCTCTTCTCTTTCTCGCCTCATTGTTCCATCTCTTTCCTCTTTCTCCCTCTCCTCCTTCTGCCTCATCTCCCGTTCCCTCTCTTTTCTTTCTCGCCTGCGTTTCTCCTCTCTTTCTCTCTTTTCCCTTTCCTGCTCAGCTTCGAGTTTTCTTTTCCGTCGATTTCTGCGCCGTTCTTCCATCTTGGCTTCCATGGTTCCTCTATCTTTATCGCGTTTCAAAATGGCCTCCCTCTCCTGTTTTTCTCGCTCTCTCAGCAGCCGTTCCCTTTCCTTCAAGCGGCGTTCGTATTCAGCCATAATCTGACCGCGATCTCCATTTTTGTTGTTGACTTTCCGATCTTCATCAGGCCCATTCAAGAGTACAGTCTCTTCCACGGACGTGTTTCCTTCCGTGGTTTCTGCTTCACCATTGTTGAGAGTGGGTCCATTTTGTTGTTCTGGTCCGTTGTTTCTTACCAAAGTGTTTACATTCTGCTCAGAAAGCAAGAAAATGGCAGCATTGATCATCATGAAAATGGCTTATGAGAAAGATGTGATGGAACTCCTCAGTCCCTCTGATGAAGAAAAACTAAACAAAAGTGCTATTTTTGTAAATACAAAAATATTTGCAGAATTAATAGATGCTGCTCTGAAATGTGCCTTTTACGTATAACAACTGATTCAAGACGTATATATATGCTTTTTCCAAAATGTTCCTAATGTTTTACAATTTACAATGGAAAAAAATTAATTTAAAAAAAAACCTACAACTGCATCGATCTTTCGCTAAACTTGTAAGGTACTTAAAAAGTATTCACAATGGGCAATAATAAAATGTGAAAAACAGCATGGCATTTGTTTTAAATTATTCAAGAATTTTGCTGAAGCTAAATCCTTTGAATGAGCAGGGCGAAATCATGTCTGTGACTGAGGAGGATGTTGTGAAACAGCTCAAGAAGTCTAATGCTAAGAAGGCAGCAGGCCCGGATGGTATTACACCAAAAGTCCTACATTTTTGTGCTGAGCAGCTTTGCTCAATTCTCACTGTGATTTTCAACATGTCTCTGTCACAGTCAAAAATCCCATCCCTTTGGAAAACATCTTGCATCGTCCCAGTTCCAAAGAAAACCCCGGTCAAAGTGATGAACGACCTGCGACCTGTAGCATTGACTTCTGCTGTCATGAAGGTTCTTGAGCGACTAGTATTAGTGAAGCTTAAGGTGCTTACCGCGGAGTTTATGGATCCGTGGCAGTTTGCATATAGAAATGGTAGAAGTGCTGAGGATGCCGTTTTACATGTGTTGCACAGTATCTATTCTCATCTGGATAAACCTGGAGCATGTGTTAGACTGATGTTTTTTGACTTTTCTAGCGCGTTCAATACGATACAGCCTCACCTTCTTGCTGAAAAGCTACTGAAGATGAAAATTAGCGTTCCAACTGTATTGTGGGTCACAGACTATCTGACCAACCGACCCCAGTTTGTTAGGGCTGGTACAGTACCATCTAATGGCCCGAACACAAACACCGGTGCTCCGCAGACCGCGCTATCTAGTGTACTGAATACCAACACAGGAGCTCCGCAGGGAACAGTATTGTCACCTTTTCTGTTCTCCCTGTATACTGCTGACTGCAGGAGTTCTCACGGGTCGTGCTTCATCGACAAATTTGCTGACGATACTGGACTTACAGGACAGATTACTGACGACAATGACACACACTACAGACAAGAAGTTAGCAGCTTTGTGGACTGGTGCGACGAGAATTACCTGGACTTGAACACAGGAAAAACTAAAGAAATGATTTTTGACACTAGAAGAAAAAAGGTAGCACACAAGCCTATCGTGATAGCTGGTGTTGAAGTCGAGCAGGTTGAAAGCTATCGCTACCTAGGTGTAGTGATCGACAACAAGCTGTCTTGGCATGCCAACACTGACCAAATCTTGAAGAAAGCGCACACGCGCATGTACTGTCTAAGGAAGCTTAGATCGTTCTCTGTTCGTAATGACATCCTGCAAATGTTCTATCTGTCCACTGTTGGTAGCGTGTTGACATATGCATGTGTGTGCTGGGGGGGTAACCTTAGTAAACAGGATAGTGACAGGCTAGAAAAGCTAGTCAAGAAGGCTGGATCTGTTGTAGGCAGGAAACAAGAGACCATTGAATCAGTTTGCCAGAGACGACTGACTGACCGACTGACCTCAATTTTGGCTGACGAGACACACCCACTGAAACCTGAATTTGACTCTCGACGCATTGACAGGAGTGGTAGACTGAGGGCTATGGTTGCTAGAACGTCACGCTTCCGCAATTCTTTTGTTCCCAGAGCTATCCATGCTTTCAACCAATCACATGTTAGAGGCCTCTATCATGTTTCTCTGTCATAATTATTACTGTACTCTGTTGCTGGGTTATCTGTAAAGTATGTATTTTTAGTAACTGTATTACCGTAGCCCAAATGTGCGGTGTTCTAGTCGACATGTGGTGCTTTGTAAACCTTGTGTGTGCGTGGATGTGGAGGTGGACTCTTGGACGTCTTTTTGTTATTGGAATTATGGTTTTTGTTAAATTGTATTGCTGTTGTTGTTGTTGTGTGAGTGAGTTGTGAGTTGGCAGACTTGACTTGACGGATGACTGTTTGCGTTAGTGAGACTGTGTTTAGTATGCATTCTTATTCTTTTGATTGGAAATGAGTATTGTTACAACATAATTTCCATATGGATTAATAAATTTGAGTTGAGTTGAGTTGGTGCAAGCAGCTATCGAACACTCTTCATTCTGTTTGTGTATTAAACCCTCTCTTGGTGTACCGACAGCTAACATCTTGATTCAAGATGAGATGCGACACTCTGTGATGAAGACACTCACAGAAAATTAACACCTCCACATCAAAATATGAAAGAAAAACAATATTTATACCTTTCAAGAAAGAAAAATGAGGATGGGTTTTACTTTTCTTACAAACATTCAAAACAAAGTCCTGTAGGTATGCATGAAAGCCTCCATCTTTTTCTTACCCAAAATTGCTTCTGTGAAGAGAAAACATTCAAAATAGCACACACAAAAAGGAAAAACATAAGAAATGAAAACTAAAAATGAAAGACCAGTGGGTAAAATGAACACACCTCAACTGAAAAATGCCACACAAAATTCAGCTGGTTGCAGGAACAAAAGGAAAAATAAAAATGATACACATATAAAATAACACTCATGCTGAAACTTGTGAAGCTTCATCACACTGCTCCATGCCAGTTACTGTGCGTGAAGTTGATGAACGCAGATCATACACACTATGCAAACATTCACTGTGCGCGTGTGCTTAAAGGAGCAATTACAGATTAAGTGTCAATGCTTAGTCAGTCTTTCTAGAATCTGATGGTGTGTGTGTGTGTGTGCGTGTGTGAATGTGAGTGAGTGTGTGTGTGTGTGTGTGTGTGTGTGTGTGTGTGTGTGTGTGTGTGTGTGTGTGTGTGTGTGTGTGTGTGTGTGTGTGTCAGTCAGTGTGTGTCCCAACTTTCAGGTGTGTTCTCATGTTTCTATGTGCACAGTTTTGTGTTTGTCTATGTGTGCATGCACATGAGTGTGCATCTGTATTTGTCTATGTGCATATATAAATCTGCACATTCATATGTGTGCACATACACATCTTCCAGTGAAGTGCATTTAGCCACGTTAATGCAAGTGAACGCCTGACACGTGTGTGTCTGCATGCATACAGGTGCATGTGGCCGTTATATCATCAAATGTTACCTCTCAGGTAACCTGACCTGTTGCAGCAATTAATGGTTCTTAAAGGCTAGAGTGACATGAATATTCTTGATATATGCCTAACATCCCCTTGATATTCTGCTTTCCCAACAAAGACAAAGACCTGCAATGTTTTGTAATGGAGAGAAAGGATGAAACCATGAAGGAGGGAAAGGCACAAAATGCCAATACTTACAGGAGGTTGTGGACTTGGCAAAGGTATCAACTGGCCCAGCTGAAATGGAAACAAATTAATACTGCCAGTAAGACCTTTGAAGACAAAAAAACCAGTCCGTTCATTTAAAAGTCTTCTACTTCTTCCTTGTTCGCCTAAAGGCACACACACACAAAATCATGATCGCATGAAATTATTCAACTGATGTTCTTTCGTCACCGAGAGGGAAAAAACACTCATGGAGAGACTCAGACCATTAAGAACCATGTTCTAGTGGTTGGAAGTACAGTCGAATACCTGTCCATAATGACCACCCAAAGGACCAACCAAAAGTGCTTGCTATAGACAGGTGGTTGCCATAGAAAGGTGAATTATAAAGACAAAAACTCACTGGGATCCTTTGGGGTGGTCGTAATGGGCAGGTAGTCATTATCAATGGGCAGGTAGTCATTATCAATGGGCAGGTAGTCATTATCAATGGGCAGGTAGTCATTATCAATGGGCAGGTAGTCATTATCAATGCACAGGTTCAACTGTACTATTCAAAGAGTCAAAGTGTTGTGCAACCTTGCACCACGAATCAAGCAATGACCACAACTGACCTGTATGTTCTGCAACCTTGCACCACGAATCAAGCAATGACCACAACTGACCTGTATGTATCTCCAGCCCTGTCCGACTCTGAGATAGGCATACTCCTGGTCAGCAACATAGGCCATGGTGCCCACAGGCATGTTGTACGACACCTTCAGCAACGCGTCCATGTTCGGGAATACCACAGGGCCCTGAGAATTAAAACAAATGCAAAAGAATAAATGAGCATGCTTTTTCTCCAAAGAAACAGCAAATGTATCTTTTACTATTGGAGAGAATGGTCAGTCTACAGTATAGTGCTCACATTAATCTTTTATGCAGTTACACACAATACAGCAAACTATTTTTAATTTATAAAGCCAATTTGTCTTTCCGTGTTCTACTGATAAGAGAAAATCATCAATCCATATATGTTTAATTATTAGGGTAGTCTTTCATCAATAATATATAATAAAATGGTAGTGAACTAACTGATGATCACTCATGGTTTCCTCATAATTCTTGAAGACAGATAGTACCATAGCAAAAGGTCACACCAATAGTATAAATCCTGTCTTTAAGTTTCATTAATATCAGATTGGAACACTAGTACAGTGAAACCCGGCTATATTGAAGTAGGCTATATTGAAATCCCGGCTATATTGAAGAATTTTTCAGGTCCCGGCTGAAGCTCTACTTTTTCTTTGTTAAAAAATGTTGGCTACATTGAAGTCGGCTATATTGAAATCCCGGCTATATTGAAACAAAAATTCAGCCCACGGGACGTTTTTACCTGGCTATATTAAATGTTTGCTCCAAAGATTTGTTTAACTTTTTATTTTTAAGAACAATGACTGCGCGGGCGCCGAATGATATGACACGCCTCTGTCAGCGCAATCAGTTGAGGAAGGGGAGAGGCCAGATCAGCATCAACTTTCGAGTCAGGAGGTCTCTGATAACAATTACAGTCTAACAATGCCGCGGGCCTCTGACAGCTACGCCATGTAGTCTTGTGGTGCGTAGATCTCCCCGACTTAATTTCTCTTGTTCATGCGAGTAGTTTCCCTTTGTACACTAGCAAAAATGGCTGCAAAACAAACAAGTCGCATAAGGCGAAATAACAACATTTAGTCAAGCTGTCGAACTCACAGAATGAAACTGAACGCACTGCATTTTTTTCACAATGACCGTAGTCCGCCGCTCGTACAAAAGGCAGTGAAATTAACGAGCCTGTTTGGCCCGGTAGTAGTTGGGCTGTGCTGCAAAGCACGCTTTTCTGTACCTCTCTTCGCTTTAACTTTCTGAGCGTGTTTTTAATCCAAACATATCATATCTATATGTTTTTGGAATCAGGAACCGACAAGGAATAAGAAAAAATTGTTTTTAAATCGATGTCGGAAATTTAATTTTAACCCCTTCCCTGCCCTGCCACGAACGGCGTTCGAGGTGTTTTTTGGCATCCTGTCTGCCCCGCCACGAACGTCGTTCGAGGTGTACGCATCAGAGTCCTGTATCCACCCAAGAAGGGGGGTAACTGCAAAAACTGTTGGCAGAGCAGTTAGACATCTTGAACCAACGGTTCCTTCCCTTTGACCGTTATGAATAGCAAATATTGATGTTTGGGAGAATTTTGAAACTTCGGGAGTTATCTGTGTTAAGTCGTCAACAAAGATGTCGGATGGTGGACGGCGTGGGGGTACCACGAGGTCTGTTTTCAAGCGCTATTCAGCACTTGAAGTGCTTCAAGAGTGCCTAAATGACCAAGACAGTGATGATGAAGACCTTAGAGATGGAAGTGACAGCGAATCAGACGAGGAAGAAACTGATTTCAACCAGCACCACCCTCTTTTGTCCGAGGTAGGCATTGATGATGACAATGATATCAGCTACGAACCAAGTGTATCTGCCACTGACAGTGATCAGTCGGAGACTGATGGCAGTGATGCCGAAGCAGAACCAATGCCTGGCCCATCAACTTCATGTCCTGTGGTCAGAGGTCGCGGCAGGGGTCGAGGAAGCAGTGTGGGAAGAGGACAACGAGGGAGAGGTAATGCGAGGGGGCGTGGCCGCGGCCGTGCCCGACAAATTCCAAGACAACGTCAGGAAGATAAGATAAGAAATTGGACAGATGCTGATGCAACTGCGCCAAACCAAGACATCCAATTTCAAGGCAATCCAGGCATGCAGTGCAATGTTGACAATTTTGAACCAGTAGACTGGATGCAGCTGTTTTTTGATGACGACCTCATCAACCACCTTGTCTTCCAAACAAACCTTTATGCTGACCAGTACCTTGAGAGCAGCCTTGTGCTTTCCTCAGTGTTTTGTGGATTATCACACAAAATTCATATACTGGAAGTAGTGTGTGGACTTTGCCTGCTCTGTGGATTGTGACTTTGTTGCTTCTGAGTCTCAGCTGTGGAGTATGACGTGCGATTCCGGACTTACCTTACCATGAACAGCTAACCCTTATAACTTTGGATGCTTATAGCAGTGAAGTTGATTACCAAGAAGTTTTGTGAGTACCTGATGTTTTTCCCTTTGTTACACCAGTTTTTTGTTGTGTTTTGTCATGCATTTTTGTGATCAAGTGTGTTGTTATGTTCCGAAAATGCTTGATCACGGGGAAAAAAAAAAGAATAAATAATTACTTAAAAATTTCTGTCCTGCCAAATGAAACTAATTTCACTTGTAATTGGGGCCAGGGATGTTAGAAAAAAACATGCCAAATATCTAAGAGATATCTCTTCAAATGCCTGAATTATTCACGTTTTAGTGAACACACCCTCAAAAGTCAAATTTTGCTCCGGCACACAGGAATACAAATGCGCTTTTTCACGCTGGCAGGGAAGGGGTTAATCATAATTTTTATATTTTTTATTTTTAGAGCTTGTTTTTAATCCGAATATAACATATTTATATGTTTTTGGAATCAGAAAATGATGAAGACGAAGATAAACGTAAATTTGGATCATTTTATAAAAAACATAATTTTAATTACAATTTTCGAATTTTTAATGACCAAAGTCATTAATTAATTTTTAAGCTTCCAAGCTGAAATGCAATACTAAAGTCCAGCCTTCGTCGAAGATTGCTTGACCAAAATTTCAATCAATTTGATTGAAAAATGAGGGTGTGACAGTGCCGCCTCAACTTTTACAAAAAGCCGGATATGACGTCATCAAAGACATTGATCCAAAAAATGACCTGACCAACCAGATCTGAGGACCAAAATGTGGGGAGCACTGGAGGACCTGGAAAGAACGTCCATGTTCATGGCATCCTCCAGATTCCGAGTCTGACACAACCGTCGTACGAAGAAGAAGAAGAAGATCCAAAAAATGAAAAAAATTTCCGGGGATATCATACCCAGGAACTCTCATGTCAAATTTCATAAAGATCGGTCCAGTAGTTCACTCAGTGAATCGCTCTACACACGCACAGACAGACAGACAGACAGACAGACAGACAGACACACACATACACCACGACCCTCGTCTCGATTCCCCCTCTATGTTAAAACATTTAGTCAAAATTTGACTAAATGTAAAAAGGGTGAGTCTGACAATTAAAAGAAAAATCGAGCTTATTCAGAAGCTGGAAACTGGCTGCAAAAAAAGAAAGGAAGTAGCTGAGGAATATGGAATGTGTGTTTGTGTGTGTAAGGGAGGGGGGGCGTGCGTGTGTGTGAGTGTGTGCAGAAAAAAGCAAGGAGGCTCGAAGAACAACAGCGAACAGGTGAAAGATTAATGGGAATATATCTCACATCAAACGCAATGTGTGGACACGAAAATAAGAACGTATAGTGAAAAAAAGTTCGGTTATATTGAATTTCTGAAGGAACAAGGAGGGAAATTCAATATAACCGAGAATTGCCTATATTGAAGTTCCGGCTATATTGAAGGTCTTCCCGGGTCCCGTGCCACTTCAATATAGCCGGGTTTCACTGTACTCTTCAATCAGTTCGCACTGTGAATTGCACCCCTGACAGAGATCACCACAACATCTAATTAAACTCCACCAATTTCTCCACTTACACCACCAACAGAAATGCCAAGTCCAGAGGCGGGCGATCCAGGTGGTCCGGGTGGTCCAGGTGGTCCAGGGGGACCTTGTGCGGCCAGGGCAAAGTCGCTGGGAAGACCAGGAGGTCCGGGCGGTCCCTGAGGGCCTGGTAGACCAAGGCCTGGTGCACCGGCCGGACCGGGTCGACCCTCCGGACCGCTCCTACCTCGTGGTCCTTCGATGCCAATGCCTGGAGGACCGACGGGGCCCTGCAGAAATACATGGACACTGTGTAAGCACATCGTCACGGTTGCTGGATGTGTCTCAGGGTGAGGGAGAATGGAAACCAATATCTCTTCAGCTTATTGCGCAGATCGATTCACCTCATACCACTGTCATGAAACTTTTATCTATATTCTTGATTGGCATCAGCACAGAAACACACGCAGATATACGTAGAATGTTAGCAAATGTGTATCTACATATTTTGTTGTGGCCTTCTTAATTTTCCTTCCTGCAAAAGAAGAATTTAAATTTGGTAAAAACAAGACAGCTCCAAAAGTACTCACCCTGGGGCCGGGAGGGCCGGGGGGACCGGGCACACCAGGTGGACCGGCCAACACAATCTCACTGCCGTCTCCACTGCCGATAGTGGCCACACCCGGTGGTCCGGGCGGTCCAACTGGACCACGAGGACCAAGATCACCAGGCCGACCTGGTATACCCTGAAAAAAGAAAATATCATCCGTATTATGGTCCCATGGCAACATCAAAAAGCTAACTTGGTAAACTCACTCACTAACTCACTCAGTCTCTGCACCGAGTCAAACACAGAGGAGACATAATCGAGGGATGATCTTACAGCCAGGCGTCGCCATCCAAAATTGGTTCACAAGAAAATACATTTAAGTACAAATGGATAATGATGTTAATGGGAATAAAAACACCAGAAATATCGTCTGACATTTTACTTTTAATATAGTAACTGTTCTTAATTTGATCTTTCTAGCATTTTCACAATATTTGTTTAACACTTTTCCTGTCTTTCTTTTCTGTTTTCCTAGTCATTGTTTAAAGTGATAATTTGAGTATATATTTGTCATAAATAACATGCATAATAATACTTTCAGGCTAAACAGAATAAGATGAACAGGAGTAATTTCAGGAAGAAAAAAAGTGACCTTCTACTATTCTCAAACCTTGTGCCCATTAAATCAGACTTTCTAATGTGTTTTTGGAAGTGCTACTCTCATACAAACACAAAGTAAATCATTGCTGTTGCCTACAATAACATTTTGAGAAAAGAAACAAAATCAGCAAGACCATGACCAAGCCAAGCTGCCTCAAAAAAGGGCCCAACCAAAGGTACTGGTTTTAACCTTCTTCTTCAGCGTTCGACGGTTACTGGTTTTAACCAAGGTGATAGAAGCCAGAGATCAAAGCTAGGTAATAACACATACCCCAATGCCAGGGCGACCATCAATACCGTCAAGTCCGTCTCTTCCTCCATCACCCTTGTCTCCCTTTTGTCCTCTCTCCGCTGGAACATGCAGACATGACTTCATTACAGGCCATTGAAAATACCACATCACGTACGCATCAATTGATATACCACTTATACCAGTTATACGTATACCACAAACTCACTAGGTAACCAGCATAAAAAAAAAATTTAATGAGAAAATAGGCAGACAGACAGACAGACAGACAGACAGACAGACAGACAGGTAACAGACAGAGACAGAAAAGACGGACAGACCAAGAGCTTGGTAACCATCGCCACCAGGAAAGACAGACAGACAGACAGACAGACAGACATATGGCACAGAGACAGACACTCACCCAGTACAATACCAGCCTCAGAGCCAGAAATGACACCAGGGCCAGGGGGTCCGGGCGGTCCAATGGGACCAGTGCGACCATCACGACCATGACGGCCCATGTCACCCTGTGACACAATACATCACATGAGGTTCAGAGGTGCTAACCCCATAAATGAGCTTTCAGGAGTTACAAAAGGAAAAATCAGGAGTTTTAATATTTTTTCAGGAGTAATATAATTAAACATCTTTCATTCATTCATTCATTCACACAATCACATTCAGAAAACACAGGACAGAGACAGTTGATGTTTAAAAATAAGAAAATGTATATTAATTGAAGAATACAAGGGACAAAACAGAAGACAAGTATAAGCTATTTAACATATCACACGGCTCAAAAAGCTTTCAAATAATGTCCACAACCAAAAAGTCCAAGAGTTGTTTCACACGGAAAGTCCGCAGCGTATTTCGGTAAAAATCTTTGAAAGTGTTTCGTCCACTTCGACTTGGAAGCTGCACCAGTCGCTTCATCAGCTTTTCGTTTCCTTGGTCTTCCTCTGCCTCCCATTTTCACTTCTAACACCGCACGACCGAAGACAAAGACTGACGCCTGAATACTGTACATCACAAAGACTGACGCTTGGAACAAAGACTCGTGCTAGAACCAAAGACATACATGTATAAGCTTACGCTTACAATTAGTTTCCAATCTGCGGATTACGACTCCCGCATTGTTATCAATTCACGATTGCCATTGGCCCAGAGAGTCACCGGAACAGCGAATACTTGCAACGAAATTCACGATTGGCTAAGCAAGTCACGTGGACAACATCGACAGTCCATTGCGGAGTGGTTCCCGATGTTCGGTACACGGCTTGTTGCGCAATGTTGAGGAAAACCGATGTAAAAAAAAAAATAAGTTGCCAACTTTAAAAAAATCGGAGTACCTTTCAAAATTCCGTAAATCCGTACTTTAAATACGGAAAATCCGTATGGGTTGGCACTTCTTTAGAAGAAAAAAACAATCCACAATCTGTTCATCATCTAGCAGTTCGTGATCCGCAATTGTTGTACCTCTCTTTAATTATCATAGTTCTGCTTCTCAGCTACAGGCAGAGAGATTTCTGTTTGACAAGGCTCTTAAAACAACCAAGTGAATGTTACCGTGGAATAACTGCATCTCCCCCTTTTAATCAATCAATCAATCAATATGAAGCTTATATAGCGCGTATTCCGTGGGTACAGTTCTAAGCGCTTGTCGAAGAGTTGTCAACACAGGACTAACAAAGAAACTAACATCTACAGACGGACACGAACCCTATCACACACTAGCAAACCCTGATAAACATACAACAAACAACTGTTTAACAACAATGTACACATCAATAGCTAGGTCCAAACAAAATAATATTACACACAAAGAAAACACCTCTCACAGAGCACAGCACAAGAATGTCTTTTGGGGCACAACACATCACGTCGAACATGAAAGTCGAAGCCAGCTACGGGAAGAACTGAGTCTTCAACCTACTCTTGAACGCGTCAAGAGAGGGGCTCTGGCGAAGCTCAAGCGGCAGGGAGTTCCAGACGGAGGGGCCCGCGGAGGGAAATGCACGCTGACCAGCAGATGCGAGTTTCGAGCGAGGGATGTGAAGGCGGAGTGGGTCAGCAGCAGACCTTTATTTAAGACTTCCCCCTTTAAACCTTCAAGACCTTGCTTTCTGATATTCATCTCTGCAAATGTACCTCCATTTTAAGACTATCCCATTTTTAAAACTGGATTTTCTCTGATAGCTCAGCGCTCAAGGCAGACAACTCTGTATTTAGCAGCTGCTGTGACAAGGGAGACTACTGCATCACCCTATCACTCTCACACATCTTCTCACCCTATCTCCCTTGGGTCCAGGAATGAAAACTCCGCTGCCCTGTCCTGGACCAATGGGTGCTGGTTCACCTTTGTCTCCCTTGATTCCGATCCCTGACTCTCCCTTCCTGCCTCGGAGTCCTTGCCGACCCTGTGGGACCACAAAATGTTGCAAAATACAGACAGACCATTTTATTACCCAAGGTTGGGAATTTTTCATCCTTGTGCCGTGGTTAAAAAGATTTCAACTCAAATCATGCACACGAAAACATATGCCTGTATAAAGAGAGTCTGCAAAATAAATTGAATTACATACTCAAAAACAATCTCATTCTCTCTCACCATCAGTCAGTTACACACACACACACACACACACACACACACACACACACACACACACACACACACACACACACACACACACACACACACACACACAAACATGTGCGCGCACACATACACTCACTCACTCACTCATGCACACACGCATGCATGCATGCACGCACACACAGACACTAACACACACACACACACACTGAGACATACACACACACACACACACACACACACACAAATAAAATGAGGCACACAGAAGTGCACATTAACTCACGGGGAATCCAGGCATGCCCATTTCACCGGCAGGTCCAGGGAAGCCTCGAGGTCCGGGCAGTCCAAACTCGCCCTTGTCTCCTTTGTCACCCTGCACACACAAAGCTACAGGTTACATTCAGGTTCTTTCATCCTAGTCATAGACAGTACAAAAATACTTTGCAATGTGAACCATGCCCTGAAATCTTACTTTTTTCTGAAACATGACTGGCTGTAGGCAGAATAATAGCTTAAAGTTGTACTGTATGTTTCCAACATAATATGCTTGAAATATTCAAATTATAATGGTCTATTAGCTGTTGATAAATTGAATATTATAAGTGCTATAATCCAATGCATCTGGAAAACATCAGGAATTTCACTGACACAGTCGTAGACTCGTACCTGCAATGCAAGCAAGGCCCCTCTTTTTTTTTTACGGAGATCAGACTTCTTTTTTTTTGTCTCATCAGCATTACTATTTCGGAAGGGGTTTTATTGTGATGTCGCCTACTGTAAACTTATAACCCTTTCACTCGCTCTCTCTCTCTTTTTTGATAACTTTCTTTCTCTTCCCTCTGCATGTTTGTTTGGAATTTGTAATACAATATGTTTTTTCAGTTACACGCAAAATGGACATTGGTTTTTATACAATATACTAGACATTCTTTTTCCTTTTACAGTTACTTCTCCTTCTCTCTCTCTTTCTCTCTCCTTCTCTTTCTCACTCTTCCTCTTCCCGCCCTCCCTCTCTATTCCTACCCTCCCCCTCACTATCTCCCCCCCCCACCCCATCCATATCTCCCCCTCTCTCTCTCCCTCAGTCTCCTCTTGCTCACCCTCTCTCTCTCTCCCTCCATGCCCCGCCCCCCTCTCTCTATTCCCCTACTGTCACCTCTCACTCTCTGTCTAAAGTGTACTGCACCGTTAATGGAAAATAGTCGTTCACTCGCAGATTGACATTTGTTTGGCGTTTACAGTTTCTTCTTTTGCTTACTGACACTCTCATACCTACACGCTCATAGCTATACTCACATCCATACTCACACACAAACCAACACATGTATGCGAGGCATCTCTGATGAGAGAGCACTCACCAACAAAGGACACCTTCTGCTGTCCCTTTGTCTATTATCTTGACCAAAATATACCTGTCATGACAGGCCAAGTGCAATGTAATATTGAAAGATAATTTTCGACTGGATTAAAGGATGTACTTCCATCTCAGGTACAGACACACTTTCCTTTTCCACAGAACTTTACCTTCTACACACACACACACACACACACACACACACACACACACACACACACACACACACACACACACACACACACAAACACACAGACCTTATCTCCTTTGACGACCTCAACATTTCCACCGACACCACCGCCAACAGATACGCCAGGGGGTCCGGGTCGACCCTCGGGTCCAGCGGGGCCCAGATCTCCCTTGGTACCCTTGTCACCTTTGTCGCCCTGTAACAGTTCAACATTATGCTTAAAATAACAAACAAACATTCTCTTTAGGTAATACATGTAACCCTTTATGACCAGAAAAAAACCCCGAAAAAAACAACATGAACGTACTCATTGTCGACTTAAAAGACACATATTAGAAAAGAGTTTGAACATTTTGAAAAGGATGATGCATATTCCATTAAATCAAAATCATGACAATAAGCTGTAACATTTTCAAAGCTTCTGGTTTGAGAGTATTTTTAGTGTTTAAATCAGGGCAACTCATAAAACTAATATTTTATATTTTGAACCGTCAAGAAGGAGATGGAGAATGTCTCTGAGATTACTATTCTGGCATAAATCAGTGAAAAGAAAATATTTAGCACAAAATATAGAAGAAAAAATCTGAGTATACAGATCGAGACTGTGCAAACAAAGCCCAAAACTAAGGAGAAATAACACTATACAGTGGAACCCCTCTTTTAGACCCCCCAAATTAAGACCTCCCCCTTTTAAGACCTAAATTGCTTCAACTGATTTTCTGTTCATAACCTCTGTAAATATACCTCCATTTTAAGACTCCCTCCTTCTTAGGACTTGATTTCTTCAGATTAGGAAAAGTCTTAAAAGGGGGGTTCCACTGTAGCAGCAAAGATACATGAGATGAGAAGAAATTAAGAGTAAACAGACAAAGATGCAAACATGCTTAATCCAGGTAAGTGTAAGTACTCACAGTGAAACCAACAAGACCTGGTTCACCAGGTGCGCCAGGTATACCAGGGGCACCAGGTCGCCCCACGTCGCCAGGGAAACCAGGTGTTCCGTTCACACCCATATTTCCCTGGTCGCCCTTGTTTCCCTTGGGTCCAGGCAAGCCCTGGATGATGAAAAAAGAACGTTATGCAGTGATAAGTTTTCAACTGTATTGCTAGCTTCGTCCTAAAGAAAGCTAGGCAAAACATGATTTTCTGCAGCATATTATTTTTCTCTAAAGGAAAGAGGTTTTATGATTCAAAATAAAGCAAGACTTCAAAAACTGTTGCTTCAGATGGCCTACAAATACGATTGATACGTACAGGATGAAAAAGAAACACAAACACACTGCAAGTGAATTACAAAGCAGCTCTACTCACTCCTTTTGGACAACCTTCATGTTACCACAACAGACATGACACATAGACACACAGCCAGACAGACAGACACACACACACAATCACAAGACAAAAACAGCGTTTAACTCGCAGGTTCTTCTTTCTGTCCAAGAGGACCTCACTGTTACCACATACACTCAAACATGTACCCCTCCCGCTTCCCCCCACCCCTGCACACACACACACACACGCACTGACACACACACACACATTGGTTTTTTTTCTAAATTCTAGTCCAACAACCTTGATGTCACATTACACACCATTTCCCCTCTTCCAACACCCCCTCCCAACTGGCAACTCCCCCCCCCCCCCCCCCAAGCAAAGTTACAAACCAGCACTTTAATATATACTCACTGGCTCTCCTTTCTGTCCAACGACCTCGATATCACCAGAGCCATCAGCACCACCTCCAATGACGACCGGGGTGCCAGCGGGGCCTGGGGGACCGGGAGGTCCAGCAGGTCCCTCGTATCCCCTCTCACCCCGCAGACCATCCCTACCAGGCCTTCCGGGTTCACCAGGCTCAGAGGGTACTGACACGCCAGGCACTCCCTGTACAAAAATAAAACACCACACAATGAAAAAGTAAAATAATGGAGAATTACTGAATACAAAAAAATGATTCTAGGTTTTTGGTCATGGATAAAGAACCTAGCAACGGATAAGCTGTAGGAGTCCAAGAGGAGTAATACAGGTGCAATTGTAGGCATGGTAATTTAACTTAATATAAACCCAGAAGTAATAACCGGGCAATTCTATATTTGTCTGAATGGCAAGAATGTTTTGCTAAATCTGATCTAACCCACTTCTGACCTACTTCTGTTTTTGTCTGCATACCAAAAATTGAGTGCTAAACCTGACGCATGTTTCTTTCAGGCGAGATATTCTTGCGGCAAGCCGCTATCGGAGCTGGGAGAAGAGAGTGTGTATGAAACGGTTTGATGGCTAGCTATGCAAGAATTAAACACCATTGGTTGATACTGAAAAGGTCGTCTGCACTGGTCGGTAAACAACAATGGACAGCCAATTGGATTTGCAGCAGTGCGGCCACCATGTTTTCTCACCAAGCAAGCAACCCCAAAGCAACCTAGCATTCGCGGCGAGAATCCTTGCGTCTATCGCGGCGAGAATTGCCAAAGAAACGGTACTTCCTCGCCCCACCCGCGTCACTCGCCAATTCTCACCTGTAAGAAACGGGGGACTGCTCCAAACCCACTTCTATTTTTGTCTGTATGACAAAATTGAGTGCTGAACATACTTTTAACTTGAATTTATCAATTTGTTGTTCTTGGGTTTTTAAATAGATGTCTTAGCTCATTTCTTACCAGAAGCACCTCACTTTTGACTGAAAGTGACAAACCCATTTGTGACCAGCACACAAGTTCATCCAAGTTTTGATTGAAAGACCCTGTCCATTGACTAGTGGATGCAAGCTATATAACTCATGATGGAGATCAAAGTGAAGATGAAGATGATGACGATGATGAAGAGGAGGAGGATGATGATGAGGATGATGACTATGATAATTATGATAATGATTATTACCTGATCTCCTTTGAGACCAGGTAGACCAGGTACTCCGGCAGGTCCCAGTTCACCAGGACGACCTGGTACACCTGCTTCTCCCCGTGCACCTGGTATACCTGGCGACCCGTCAAAACCCTGTCAAACACAGCATAGGTCACAATTAGTGAAGCTCCAAAACAGGTGTATAAGTGTCAAGATTAAGTAAACCGAGTGTCACATACAACCATTTTTAACAAACATAAAGTAATTGATGAGCCCAGCCACAAAATTAGATGATTTTGTTTTGTTTTGTTTTTGTTGCTGCTTCCTTTAGACCAAAACAATGAGATGCAAGAAAATTTGATATCCTATCAAACTTGAACTTTTAGTTTTAAAGTGACCTTAAAAACAGAACATACAGACTTTTTCTGTACATCAATTATGGTGTTAGCATAATGAAGAAGATAAATTATGGCGTTTCTTACACCTTTAATTGAAAAAGTTGTACATGTACTACCACATAAACGCCAATCATCCAGTTAAAAAACTATTTAATAGTCAAAATCTATTAAACAGGCAAGGGAATTGAAAAAAGTTAAAAAGGCTGAACATTTGTAAGTAATATCAAAGTCGACGGCGCGCAGCGCCTAGCCTTACTAGGGGGGTCCGGGGGCATGCTCCTCCAGAAATTTGTTTCTCCAAAGAACCCAAATAGTGCAATTTGGTATCATCTGAGCTCCAAGTTTGCCATTAAATCCAGTTTTCAAAACCATTTTTGCCTCCCCTATTTATTTTTTTGGCGGACACTTTTGCTTTTTCGGCGGAACAAAAAAACCATTTCGGTGGAAATTTGCCTTTCGGCGGACAATTCCCATGCCTGATTAAAATTCAGTTGCAATTGAAATAAAGATCATAGCCGGGAATAGCCCAGGTACCATATCCCAAAACCACAAACATATAGAACCTTTGTTGAGATGAACTCACTCTTTCTCCCTTGAATCCTGGTTCGCCTTGTGGTCCAATGGGTCCGCGTGGTCCAGGTTCTCCTGTCAGTCCTCGCAGACCAGGGATACCGGCCGGGCCTTGAGGACCAGGGGACCCCCGGGGACCGGGAAGACCTGGCTGCTCATCCCAAAAAACAAACATCATGAATAGGTCTTCATTCAAGCACATAAAGTTTTTATATAAGAAGGAATACAAGAAAAACAAAACTAAATATTATCACATCAACCTTAGAAGGTTTTTCAGATACATATTCTACATTATTATACCTGCGTCTAAAGTTGATGAGAGCTACAAGTTTTTGCTATCAAGTTGGATCAATCATTTGTGAAAAGAAGAATTCTGAATGTTGTGAGATGCAGCACTGTTTGACTGTGCTTGTAATTAAAGATCTTTTTATTCAAAATTAGTAAAAATAAAAAAAATATGATAATGAAATACAGAAGAAAAGAAAGAAAATGTACTGAAATACATTAACAATTTATCAAGAATTTGTGTGTGGTAATTGTCTCATTTTCTTTTCCACTACCGGTATTCATTACATGCTTCAAACAGATACACACAACACACACACTTCCCAAATCAACACACCACACACCTCAACCTCGCCATCGTCACCACTACCGAAGAATACTCCGCCAATTCCTCCGGAGCCGGCTGGACCTGGGGGTCCAGGGGGGCCAACGCGACCTGGTGTTCCGTCACGACCTGGTAAGCCGTCTACTCCGTCGCGACCTGGTAAGCCTCTCTCTCCGTCCAGACCCCGTGTGCCTGGCAAACCAGTCTCACCCTGGAGGCAGAAAAACAAGGATTGAACAATACGGGGAGAATTGATTGATTTGAGAGTGCAAATTAAATACCATTAACTTCAATGGAAAAACTGTGATACAAACAAATGTGCTTATAAACCATAGAAATGAATGTACCTGTGATGTACAACTCCTTACAAACATAAGAAATGGTTGTGATTGTGATGAACAAACGTTTCCTTGTTTGATTTAGCTGTCCTTGGTAATAATATATTTGTTAGTTAAGGATCATCTGTTGAGGACCATCTGTTTAGTGTTTAATTGTTGTATGGCAAGTAAAATTTAAGAGTTATTGACCTGCATTCATTTCTTTTGTGTGTGTGTGTGAATTCAAGCGATCATTCTAACAAGTATATACAACAGGTATTTCCTAGCATTAAGTACTGATCACAGCTCCAATTCCATTAATTGATTCTAGTTCATTCTCTGCCATTGCTAGTGTGAAACTGTGTCACTGCACACATACTATGATTACATTATATTTAAAATAAAAATAAAAATGGTCAAACATAATATAAACTGGTGCTTCTGTCCACTTGCAGATTTCACTCCAAGAATTATCTAATCAGATTTTAAGCGATAAAGTACAGGCAATAAACAGATAAAGAAATCTCTGTGAATGGGTATAGTACTGTCTGCATACTCACGCTCTCCCCCTTGAGTCCCTCAATTCCTGGTCGGCCGTCTTCACCAGGTGTTCCTGCCACTCCCTGTAAAACACAAACTTCAGTCAACACACAGGTAGATCACACTGCAGGTATAGATCTAAACTCAGCAAAACTATTCTTGCACCAGTTTTCTTAAAGAGTGCCAGACAGTCAAGTTGAGTGCCTTTAATGGAATAGAAAGATTGAATGAAATATGACACAGGAATTATTGTTTTAGTTGGGGTGCAATAATTGTTTTTGCAGAGTTTATGTCTATCTTCTACAGCTAGTCCCTGTGTGTTAGTTGTTTTTGTGTGTGTGTGTGAATTTTTTTTCTTTTTTTTTTCTTCTGTGTACGGAAGTGCAAGATCAAATGATGAATAGAGGTAGATAGGTGCTGTAAATTACAGTCGGTGAATATAGCTATGTGGAATCAGTCTTCCTGCAGCTGATGAAGAGAACCAAAAGAGTTGAATGAACAAGCAATCTAATAATTGTTCAATTTGAAGTCCCTCTCTTTCTTATTTCTATTTCCTTGTGTACATGCTGTAAAAATGTATGTGTACCGGTAAATTGACTCTGCAGTGAAGCATTTTTTATTTATGTTTTACAATTTTTACAAGGAAATAATGCAAGACCTATGTGTCCAAATACACTGGTATATCTACAGAAACTACATGTTATATCATAAAGAATGGTGGGGAAAAAACATTCACAGGTACGTAGTGGAAACAAGCAAGAAAACTGCAGAAAAGCTAGAAATATCATAATGTAGCATATAAAGGCTGTTCTCCTGAAACAAATAAGGGCATGTATTTCTTGTATCCCTGTACAATGTACTTAAACAATGAAGAACATGGTAGTATGTATTTATTTACTCTTTTTTTGAAACGGAACAACATGCCACCGCGAAGCATATGTAATAGGAACAGCGAGCACAAAATGTTCTCCATGCAAACCAACATGAAAGTATAAAAGGACCCTGTTTCTCAGTGAATAATTTTTTTTTTAAAGTGCGGTTCAAGGAAAACATATAAGTAATTTACTTTCTAAATTGCTAACAGGGAACGCAACTCAAGGAGCGGCAACTGAATTATAAGCATTTCACTTGAAGCAAACAGGTGAAGACAGAAATAGAATACAAAATCCACCACAGCAATCAAGTCATCAATGTGTCGCTCACACTTTCACTTCATCTTGGAGAGACACTGACAAAGAGACAGAGACAGAGACAGACAGAGAGAGACACAGATATACATACACACAAACAAACAGACAGACAAAGAGACACTGTTTAAAAAGGGAAACTTCTAACAGGTTGACGAGGATGCTAATCAAAATCCAGAGAAGAAAACAGCTCACATTTGAACAAGTACAAAAGTGGGCAACAATAAAAATTAAAATAAAACACAAAGGCAGACGAGAATAAAGACATGACTGTTTTCGCTGTAGATATTATTGTCTTTTTCCTAACAATTATAGCAACATTCACCATGTATCTGTGCACAGTTTGAAAACAACACACACTTGCACAAAATTAAACTAGCAAAGCAGTCCTTCCAATCCAGTACTGATCCAACATATAATTCTGTGGAATTAAATTTACCTTTTTCATGACTGCTGCATTGATACAAACACAGTGGAAACAGAACATGAAAATAACAAAGATTGTACTAATTTCTTTTTAATAAACACTGATTTCATAGGTTTCCTTTACAGCTTCAGGAACAGAATACAAAATTGATCCCAGAAAAAAATAACATTAATAAGTCTCCTTATTCAGAGTACCTACACATTAACATGGTGGCAAATTTACGGAAGCTGGAAACCCAAAGGAGGTTACATTCAGCCACCACCACTTAGTTAAACTGTACAAGAAAACTATTCCGAAATATGAACATGTTTTGGCAAACTCTGGTTAATCTGTAGTAGCTGCAACACATCTTCTTTCAGGCTTTAATGTTTGCAATCTTTCCATTTCTGTTGGTGTTTTTTTTATCATCATGTTTTGGCATAATTTGTACTCATTGTAAGAGCTCTTTTCAGGCTAAACGCAGTTGGTTTGGGCTTAATTTTTTGACGTTAGCAGTCTCTCCATTTCCTTCACTGTAAAGTAAAAAGGTTTGACTCACCGGCATACCGGATGCTCCGGGTGCTCCAGGCAAACCGTCCCGCCCAGCAGGTCCCTGTGGACCCACCACGGGGGTTCCATCATCACCGCTACCACCGGGCGTTCCTGGTGTTCCGGGCAGCCCAGGCTCACCGGGGGGTCCCATCAATCCGCGTGGGCCTACCGGACCCATCGGCCCAATAGGGCCTTGGGGTCCAGGGGGGCCTGGGTCCCCTTGGTCCCCTTTGGGTCCGGGCAGGCCCGAGACCATTTCCCCGTCGCCAGAGCCCGACTCTAAAACCAGGCCCGGTGAGCCGGGGGGCCCAGGTGGGCCTGGCGAGCCTGGCTGGCCTGGGACGCCCGGAATACCTGGAGGACCCACTACTGCGTCACCCTGCAAGTCAAACATACAGGTGTTGAAAGTACAGGTAAGTTTGACATAATGCTTGGTTTGTAATGACAGCATTGCCCTGCAAAGACACAGGTATTGAAAGTACAGGTAAGTTTGACGTATGCATGGTTGGTTTGTAATATAGCTGCAGACACATGAAGGCATTGCCCGGCAAAGACACAGGTATTGTAAGTACATGTACTGGTTGTTTAATGACAGGTATTTTGTGGAGAAGTATGGCGATTACAATTGTGATGATTTACAAATGCGCTGATTACTGACAAAAATTCAAAGGGTACCAAATAGTTTGTGATTAATCCTTTAACTACAGTAAATGACAATCTTAATCATTGAAATGGTGAAATAAATATTCTATTTATAAAACAGGCAAGAAAGACTTTTGCAATGGTTTGCTCAAAATGGTACAGAAAACATTTGTACCTCTCATTTTACAAGATGTGGAACACCAATCATTACCTTCAATCCATGACGACCAGCTTCTCCAGGTGGACCCCTCTCTCCGGGTGGTCCGGGGATTCCTGGCAGACCGATTCCTGTCTCTCCCTGCTCTCCTTTGACTCCTTTGGGTCCCTGCTCCATCTCCGGAATGAAGTCCAGCGATCCTGGCAGACCAGGAGTGCCCGGTTCACCTGGAGGGCCGCGTACGGTCAACCCTGGCTGGCCCTGTTGTAAACCAGAGTGCAAGGGTTATTTGTGACAACTAATGTATACAGTGGAACCCATCTTTTAAGAAGACCTCCAACAATTTGAGAAAATCAGGTTTTAAATAGTCGCGTAAGGCGAAATAACAACATTTAGTCACGCTGTCGAACTCACATAATGAAACTGAACGCACTGCTTTTCTCACCAAGACCACATACTCGTAGTTTCGTCAGTCCACAGCTCGTGGCAAAGGCAGTGAAATCGACAAGCCATGCAGAATAGTGCGGTAGTGGTCGCGCTGAGCAGGATAACACGCTTTTCTGTATGTCTATTCTTTATAGCTTACTGACTTTGTTTTTAATCCAAACATATCATATCTATATGTTTTTGGAATCAGAGACCGACAAGGAATAAGATGAAATTGTTTTTAAATCGATTTCGGAAAATTATTTTTAATCATAATTTTCATATTTTTAATTTTCAGAGCTTGTTTGTAATCCAAATATAACATATGTATATGTTTTTGGAATCAGAAAATGACGAAGAATAAGATGAAATTATTTTTGGATCGTTTAATAAAAAAATAATTTTAATTACAATTGTCAGATTTTTAATGACCAAACTCATTCATTAGTTTTTAAGCCACCAAGCTTAAAATTACCAAAGTCCGGCCTTCATCGAAGATTGCTTTGCCAAACTTTCAATCAATTTGATTGAAAAATGAGGGTGTGACAGTGCCGCCTCAACTTTTACAAAAAGCCGGATATGACGTCATCAAAGGTATATTTCAAAAAAAATGAAAACAACGTCAACGTCCGGGTATATCATTCCCAGGAACTCTCATGTTAAATTTCATAAAGATCGGTCCATTAGTTTAGTCTGAATCGCTCTACACACACACACGCACAGACAGACAGACAGACAGACAGACACAACCACACACATACACCACGACCCTCGTCTCGATTCCCCCTCTATGTTAAAACATTTAGTCAAAACTTGACAAATGTAAAAAGGAGGGTGTCTTAAAATCTGAGTAAATTTACAGAGGCTATGTATGAACAAATAAAATGAGAAAATGTGGGTCTTAAAAGGGAGTCTTCAATCGGAAGGTCTTAAAAAAGGCCGGGAAGGGGGCAGGGGGGGGGGGGGGGGGTGGGTGGGTGGTGGTGTCATCGCCACCCAAACTGGACTAACTGTGTATCTGAATTAATTGCCAATGCAAAGAAGAAGACTGCAACGACAAAAGCAATCAAATCAACTTTTTATAGCCGCCTTTATGCAAAGCATAAATAGGCTATTTAGGATTCGCTCTGGTTGTTTGTATCTTGAAGAGTTTGGACTGTATCTCTGGTACTCTGGGGTCAATTGAGCTCAAATTTGGTGAGTAGCTTGGAATTGTAGCTTTACACGCTTTTGGCACCCGGCCAGGAAAAAAAATACCTGTAAAGCGGCTCGCATGAGGACACGCGTTTCAACCTAACACTTAATGTCAAAGTAATGTGCTAAGTGAGACCTAAAACCTTTATACATGAAGCATGGAAGCTTTTACAAAGCATGGGCGTGAACACTAGTCAGATAACATATTTTTTAATTAGTTTCAGTTGTTGTCAAAGACGTTTTCAACTTAATGTGAACGTGTACGTCATCGTGCACGTCTGGGGTTGAAACATCATCCCGCGGCGGTGTGAATGTGTGCAAGGGTTTTTATATACTCTAAGAGAGGCTAGATTTCGACGAGCTCACGATAGCTGAATCGTTTAGGGCGCTCATGTGGGAAGGCGTAGGTGCTGGGTTCGAAAATCCGCATGGTCAGAACATTTTTTAGTTTATTATTTTTGACACAGGGTTCCACTGCCCTATGCAGCTATTCTGTGAGCAGTAAGAAACAAAACAATAAAGAAAACAGAAGGACCGTCAAACAAACTGACAGACAGACAGACAGACAGACAGACAGTCAAACGGACAGACAGACAGACAGTCAAACAGACAGACAGTCAAACGGACAGACAGACAGACAGACAGACAGACAGACAGACAGACAAATTCAACTCACAGGATCACCAGGATCTCCCTTGTCGCCCTTATCACCGTCTTTGCCTGGTGTTCCAGGTAATCCATTCAGACCCGATTCTCCCGGTTCACCATTGAGACCTGGCAAGCCTGGGTCGCCCGTTTCACCTGTGTCACCCATGTCACCTGCACAACCACAGCACTTCATGCATGGCATCAGCACAACTTGTACAATTTGCAAAAAACGACAGTATCATTGCAACTTACAACATAAACAACACAAAATGCATGAATGCATTCAAATTTGAGCAATTAAATTATGGATGATCAATAATTATGTAGTACAGAGTTTTCGTTTGGCGCAGCCGCAGGCCGTCCGCGAAATTCCCAAACTTATTTCACATCACCCAAAATCAGCTGCTATTTTATTTTTTGTATTTTGTTAAGTCAGTGATGGTGATGGTAATGGTAAGGACTGCTTATAATGCTAAAAACTACCATAAATCGCCAAAAATTGTGCGGACATTGATTTTGACAAATTTGCTGAAGAAGCTAAATCCCAGCAACATCCCTATCAGTTCTAAAGGTGCCATCCTTGGATATTCTACAGTAATCCTTTCAAAATAAAGATCAAAGATTATGTTTTAATTACTTTCCTGATCTGTTATATATATATATATATATATGCATTATCTGTTCTCTGAAACTAAGATTTGAGAAAGTTAATCACTGGCACATTATTGAATGGCTTATTGCAGTTTCGAGAAAAAGAAAAAAAAAATTGTTAAAATGTTAAACAATATGTTAATTTGTTAAAAAGAATGTTTTTTGTAACATGCATATCGCAATGCAATTTTCTAACAAATCGTTGTATACCTACAGCAAAGAGAGCATTTAGTATACATAGGGCATACTCTTAAATAAATAATGTATGTACATTTGTAAGCCCTTTTGATCATTTTGGAAACACAGAAAAATATCACAATTCATGCTTGCAGTTTAAAGCTTGCTACCAAGGATATATATATATATATGGGTCCTTCCACAAAGCTGTGTACCACAAGAGGGTTATGACTTTAGAGTAAGATTTCGGAATGTTTTTCTTGCTTCTCGAATAATATAAGGATATCAACAGACTGCAAATTGACCAAAGAGATAACGATAAGAAAATCAAGAAGATTGCTATGTTGGTTTAGTGTTTTATATGAAAGCAAACACAGAAAATGACGTCAAAATGGCGTTTTTTTTGTGACATTGCTTACATCTTGTTTTTAAGTATCCGTGTGGCTGCCAATAAAATGCGACCATGAACCCCCCGATATACATCTTCGTTGTCTTTTGTGCTAGTGTTACATATGCACTTAGCTGTTTTCCTCTACATATGTTTACAGTGTGCATTTGGATCGTTAAGAAATAACGGTTGCCTACGTAACATTTGGTTTCCAAAACCAACCGCGAACTACGTGAACATGTCTATAACTTCTGCACGCACGAATATGCGACTGTGTGTATTATCAGGCACAACTGATGTGTAGTGAACGTGTTAAAATGTGCGCCGTGTCAATTTGATCCGATTTGAATGTGATTTTGCCTTTCGCGTGTCCCCACTAAGCTTCGTTTCTATTTGTTCTGGTTAAGCTGGATCGTTAAAAATGATATTTGTCACTTATCAACGCATCAAACTTGGTGTTTCTTTCGCATGTAATGTTCTTCAACATCGCTGAAAGGTTTTTCCATGAAAAAAAATCCATTCATTTTTGGAACGCAGCAGACGTGAAGCGTTTTATGAGTCGTTTCCAACGAGGGACGAATGTTACGTAGGCAACCTTTTGCGACTCTTCGCTCTTAAAGTTAATATTTTTTTAAAAGTTCGACATTTCAATGTTTTATTTTGTGATAGACGTGCTCGGTGTGTCTTTGTCAAGTCTTAGGCTATTCTTTGTAGTCTAGTCCTGTTCAAGTTGTAAGAGTTTAGGTAAAAAACCGTTGAATTTTCATCAAAATTGGAACAAACTCGACTATATTTTCTTTCGAAAAACGATAAATCGAAGAAAATCAGATTAAATGCTGTTGCGAAATAGAGAGAAAGAAATTCTGCGTTTGTGAAGCTGATTTCCTTGTTAGTGGGGATACAAAAAAGAGCAGTTCCTTCAAACTGCCTGGTGATACTTAGCTTATATATCCAGAAAGACTTGACTGGGCGAACCAAGCAGCCAAATTTAGCATCGGATATCAAATTATTTTCACTAGCTTACAGCATTTACCCTCCCCAATTCCTTAAAGAGCATTCTTTGTTAGAAATTGTGCGATTGTTCTTGCCAATCACACTTAGATTTATGGTATAGGATGAATAATGTCTCTGACAGAACCACTAAGAACGGATTGAATTATCGATCAAATATAACAAGAAGGCGCAATTGGTCAACTAGCTCTAAACAGTTGCCCATGTTGTTTATAATCTTTGCCATGTAGCTTTGAAATTAGCAGTTCATTGTTTTGGACATATACGCTGTGAAAACCCATACATTACATTGACTTTTTCGAAGCATGATCACAAAAAAATGGTCACAAAAATGAAGCGAATTAGCAGAAAAATAAAGTTTTTGAGGTAAAAATAATTGTGTCTGTTGGGTGGATAGTTTGTGTATTGTTCTGTTTCTGAGTTATTCCATTATTCAGATATAACACAATACAATACCAACGAACACTGTGTGTCCGACGTATCTCGAAGACACAGCAAATCATTAATAATCAAAATCGTTTAGTGTCTTGATCTGCCTTGTGTTAAAAACAACGCACCTAAATCTAACCGAATTTCGAGTCGCATCAATGACGGCGTCACCAAAACCAAAAGAATTCCATTCATAACAGTCATTCACAAGCCGGTTGATGACGCCAAGTCACGGACCAATCGAATCGTCACAGCACATGCTGACGTCAAGTGCGACGCGGCGCGAACATTTGCGATTTGTCGGCTGCTCCGTCATCCTGCTCAAGAGGAGAAACCGCAACAGTGTACATCTTGTTGCTACATGTTGACTCAATGTTATTTATTGACTCACACGAATGGATTTGTTTGTTACTTCACACAGACGATGTTTGTTTGTTGGTTGACACAACCAAAAAATACGTTTTTGTTACCTATAACTAGTTCAATTTGTTTTTCCTGACTGCATTTTGTTCGGAATAAGCTCTAAATGTGAAGCAAATAAAACTTGTTACTATATACTATGGCTTTTTGTTATCTGTTTTGTGTGTTTGGATCCCATGTTACGTTAAACATGTGTGATGTTACAGAACTTTCTGACCACCCCTCGTATCCAAAAAGCATAAACGTATCTTTTGTTTGGCATGGCAACGTTACATATATGTCTATATCTTTTACATAAACCGTAAAAACAACCTATTCAGACACTTTCAATTTTCACGAAGCATGTCACGCTTTTGGTACACAGCTTTGTGGAAGGACCCATATATATATAAATTACTAAAATTTCAGATTTGAAAACAAAACCAAAAACCAAACGCCACTGAAAGCTTGCTACGCTACCAGTTAAGGTTAAACAAAACCACAAACTTGTTACCTAGTGAAGGTCAAAAATGTTTGAGACAAAAAAGTGAAGAAAAATATGTAAGAAAACAAACAAAAAAAGAAGAAAATATGATTTTTTCAAATGAAAAGTAACTTTACACCAATAACTACATCAATATGTTTTTTTCTGATCTCTATAGAGGTCTTGCAACAAGGCAAAGCTCTTTCATGATAATAATATGCTTTCATGCCAAATATTGTTCAACCCCTCAGCAATGGGCTAAGTACAACAGATCTACATCATGCCAGCATAACTAAAAACCCAAAAGCTTCATACTACATCTCTGTCACACAAACAAATCAGTAGTGAAATAATAAATAAATGAATGAATAGATAAATAAATAAATTTGTGAACAAATTCATCAATAATAATAGATCAATCGATCAAAAAATAAATAGATAAACAAATAAATAGATAAACAAATAAATAATTATACTAGTACTGTAGTAGTACTGGTCACCAGAGCTACAAACCTGAAAGCTTACTATATCTATCCCACATCTACAAAGAACACAGATAAAAATAAATGGAAAAATAAATTATTAATTGATAAATCAATAAATAAATAAATAGAAAAATAAATAAATCAATAAATAAATAAATAAATAAAAAACCTAAAAAATGTATTGCTAGAAATATAAACATACATAAATAAATAAAATAAGGATATATAAACTTAACGCCAGTAAATCATGGCATCATCATGCATTCTATTTTTGAAGCTGTAGCGCAGTTGTGGAGTCTAGACAAGATGCCTTCAAAATATAGTCCTGATACATTTTGAACACATCTCCTCTACTACAAATAGCTTCGTGGTCCATTTCCGTTGTTAGAGTTAGTTTTCACAGTTTTTAATCAGAAATTAGTGTTAGTTATCACAATTTTGAATCAGATATTAGTGTTTGTTATCACAATTTTGAAAAAAAAATGTTGTAAGAAAGGTAAGTCCTTAGAAAACTGTGTTTTAGAGTTTGTTTTAGTAACGAGCTAGTAGAAGTTACGAAAAAGAACTTGACAAAATATTGTGAGTGTTAAAATTTTTTTTGTTAAAAACGTAATTTTAGAGCAAATTATTAATGTGTAGTGTTTTTTTTCTACTTTCCAGTTAAATCAATTGAGTTCTAAACGAGATGTTAGTGACACAAAAAAAAAACAACAAGGGAATTGCCAACAGTTCCCACGCCTGATCTTGTGAAAAAACAATGATACCTTTTGGTCCACGAAGCAGTTCGATATCTGGGGGAGGGGGGGTAATGGGGGGTGGATGCGTCATGCCGGGCAGCCCCTGTTCACCCCTATCGCCCTTTTCTCCCTTCTCACCAGTAATTACTTCACCGGGACGTTCCTGCAGCAAAGTCATATGTGTCAATCAAACAAATACACAATTCAGCAAGTGATGCACTCTGCAGTGACAGTCAAATTTAAGTGGAACAAAAAACCAAGTAAAACTAAAAGCATGCAAAATCAATAACAGTAAAGATAAACAATACAAAAAACAAACAAAAACAAAATCAAACAAAAATAGCAAGCTTAAAACAATTTTTTAAAAAGAAAGGAAAAACAAGAGGCGAAGCCTTCAAGGCTCACGTAAGAAATCGACAAACAGTAACACAAACTCAATCACTCCGTCACACATACACACACACACACAGTAAGCATAGGTGACACTGTGCAAGAAAGCGAGACACTAGATCTAGATCTGTCTGTCTGCATGTAGCCTACTTACAGACACGACTGCCAACTAGTCTCGGCCCGCTCAAAATAACAATGACCGAGACATTCCTTCGCGTGACGTCTAACCCTCTTACGCCATAATGTGACGTCTTCAAATGACGAAATGTTAAAGTTTCTACCACAGACATACACACGCACGCACATACGCACGCACAGACAGACAAAGTTACGATCACATAGGCTACACTTCGTGAGCCAACAACATCTTGACTTGTGTTCAAATACTGTATTATTTGTTCCTTTTCTTGTTTTTAAAAATAAAATCTGACGCTTCTAAACTGCAAAAGAGTTGTATACACACTTCAGTCATATATAAAAAAAAATCAACCTAAAAAAACCTACCTCATAAAAAAGACAGACAAATAGACAATAAAATGAGTGCATGGACACACATACACACAAACAGGCTGACTGTTCTCACCCTTGGGAATGGAGTGAGTGTGGGAATGGTTGGCTGTTCTATAACAACGCTGCCTGAACCTGATCCACTCATTTCTGGCTGTAAACAACACAATTATTCATCATCATTAAAAAATCACATTTCACAATTTCTCTTTGAATCTGTCAATGTGGATTTTGACTACTTGTCTGCATCTTCCCACTGATCTGCCGCCACCAAGAACCAAAACTCCCTGGGCAAGAAATCAACACAACAACAGTGGTTAATTCCCTTGCACTGGTCTCAAGCGTTTTCCGAAAATGATAAAAACGTTGTCTTCTTCTTCTTCATCTGCGTTCGATGTTGATGAGAAAACGTTGTCAAATTTTAGAATTCTTTTTAAGCCAAAGAAATGTCTTCCCTTTGGTCTCCTATTCGTGTTTTTCTTCATTTTGGTTTAGTATTTCCTTGAAAATGTTAACTTTTTAAAGCTTGTAACTCTTATTTATTATCAAGAAATGAATTACTAAGGGGGAAAAAGAATACTCACAAAATCACATTCCTCGTCTTCTGCATCATTTGGATTTGAGGATATTTTTAATTCTTGTACACCACCCTGAAACAAAAAGAAAATGCCTTTAAACATTGGAGAAAAAAAAACCCACCACGAACACAAAAAGTGATATAATACACACATTGACACAGACATGGACACATGCATACCCTTTTATCCAAGCATACATGGCCGGGTTTAAATTCACACATTAACCTGAAGTCCAGTATTGAAGTCGGCCCGGACACTGGCTGACGCCCAAATGATATTCTACAAAAGACAGGGCTTGGCCGCCAACCACGGGACACTTGGGACTATACAACACTCAAGAGTAGCCAACATCTGCACAATCAATATGCTGACGAAGTGCCATTCATTTAACAAACTGCAAGATCGGCTTGGACTAGGGGCAATGTATTTAAATCTTAGCAGCTTGCATGGAACAAGCTGAAATCTTAGAAATAACTATTGTGAGCCAATTCAAGAAAGACCTGCATGTACGTTCATCGATTGTCTAATAGATGTAGGCCTACACGGAGTTACCGCCACCTGCTGTTCCGTCCGACACCTCTTTGGCTGCTTATAAGACAACCAAAATATGTCACTCTTCTTTTATCCACAAGCTGATATGTTGGACACAAGGCACACCTATTTGGCAGTTGTGTTGAAGAGAGAGAGAGAGAGAGAGAGAGAGAGAGAGAGAGAGGCAGGTATACAGACAGACAGAGAGAAAGAGAGTGAGAGAGAGAGAGAGAGAAAGAGGGGGGGGGGGGGGGAGCATATAGCCTAAATATATGGTTCCAGCGAGAATGTTTGGCCCTCCGCACACTGACGCAATGGCAAGTCGTCAACCACATTGGGAGAACTGAGAAAGAGGTACAGGCACCTGAATCACATGCATTGCTCTTCCGTTCTCTCTCTCTCTCTCTCTCTCTCTCTCTCTCTCTCTCTCTCTCTCTCTCGCTCGCTCGCTCTCTCCCTCCCCCCCTCTCGCTCTCTCCCCCCCTCTCTCTCTCTCTCTCTCTCTCTCTCTCTCTCTCTCTCTCTCTCTCTCTCTCTTCACATAATCATGTGAATCTTACAGTTCTGTCTAATGTATACTATATTAATATTACTATATAATTATTTATATTCACGTCATATTACATATTCATAGCATATAGTATTCATATTGTTTTACTTCGTATATTAGATTTTGTGTTTCGTGTGGCCGTGGTGCTTATGCTTATTTACTGTACATTTACATGTTATGCCTATATGAATTCATTATATTATGTTGTTTATATGCGTGCGGATGTGTTAGTGTGAATGTAAAGGGCACGTTGTAAGATTAGGCCCTTGGCTTAAAATGTTTACCCTTTATGTCAATAAAATGTTCTAAGTCTAAGTCTCTTTTATGGGCGAGGGCTGTATGCATGACGGCCTAAATCCACCACATGGTCCATTCCTTAACGTGGTGTGGTGGTTTGCGTGTCTCGGTGACCCTAAGAGCTATGCCAGCGGGAGTGTAAACTCCTGGCAGGGCTTCCCAAGCTGGACAGGTCGAAGGGTAGAGGCCAGACTAATATGGACCAACCTTGTGCTCACAGGGCAGGTCCTCGGGTCATGAGCTAAGGGTGATGTAACCCTGACAGAAACCTCGAGTGCTGAAGACGTATTTGTTGGGCCGCACGGCGCACTCCAACCAAAGAGTGTAGAGCCCTACGGAAATCCGTAGGGCTACACTCTTTGTTCCAACAAACCACAACACTACGCATCAACTGCCATTATGACACTTGGAGACTGCCTAAATGACGGAGAAAAACGACCACACACGTATAATGGGGTGGACGGAGGAGGACAACGTTTATCATTTGAAATAATAGACCTCAAGGTAAGGATAACACCATGCACTAAACGAACAACACTTGCTTTCGTCATGGACTTCACACACATGTCGAGTGGGACAGACAAGAGTTCACTGGCACAAACCGTCGAATCACTTGATGCAACATGAAACTCTGAAAACCCATGACTCGACTGTCGGTTCACATTTCTCTTCAATTCTTGTTCCTGCCTCTCCTTGCCTCGCCAACCGACAGAAGCCGGTGGCCCAAGCCACAAGTACAATGCAGTCTACATCATGCTGTCTGTATGAAAACAGAGTACACAACAAGTCAATCTTCTCTCAAGTTCTAGCAAGTTATCTCCTGGACAGTTCTGCCAAAAATCGCACACGCTAAGATGTACATAGAAACGGGTGGGATCAAAGCCACCAATCAGAAGTTCCCTAACAAGACTGACATCGCATCTCATTGGTCAAGGCAAGTAAAGAAATCACAATCTGACAAACACGGCTGAACAAAAAAACATGAAAGAAGAAAACGACATTCTAACACCCTCTTAACGAGGCTTTGATCGGAGCGCATCAATCATCAACACAAGAACATCCTCCGGGAGGCTTCACCCGGCTCGGTCATAAAAGTTGCGTAACGGACCACTTGCTTGCCCGATCGAGGTACCCGTCTCTCTGTAGGAGGGGCGGCTTTAGCGTAAAAGGATCAAAGACTAGCTCTAGTGGCTGGACACTGATAGATAAGCGCGTCTACGATGTCTGGACAAGTGCATCTCAAAATGTAACTGAGAACAGATAATGACATTAGACAAAACAAAAAAGTGATAGACAAAACTTACACAAGACACAAATGACAACAACAACAACAAAATACCATTATGGTGATTTAGTAGCCAGTCTTGCACTTGGCTACACACGTAAAAGGCTACTTGTGCACACACAAAAACGTGTACCTGGGAGCTGCAGCCCACGATCGTTGAAGAAAAAGAAGAATTCGTGAAAAATCCCGTGGACATAGACTTTCTTTCATGCGCCTGTGCTTTGAACTGACACGATGGTTGCGAAGGCAAACACTCGTGCCCCCTTACCCACCCCCCACCCCCTCTAGCTCACACACCTTGGTTAGCTTCACTAACACCTCTATAAGTATTAACACCAGTCCTGTACGCCAGACATGCGCTCGGGACCGCCTCAATGTGTGTGTCCGTGGTGTGTGTGTGTATGTACCATAAGTAGGTACGGTGTTGACAGGGACAGAAAAGGTGTCAAGTCGTGTGCGTGAGAATGGCACAGTTTGTGGGCTGACACATAAACGATATTATTTTGCAAATACAAACATTTTATGACTGTGGACACACACAATGTTATGTACAGGGGATACATGAAGTTGGTCTTCATGAGTAAATCCTGGCAACTGTTGGAAGTCGGTCCGCATCAGAATGAATAAATGTATGCGTGCGTGTGCGTGTGCGTGCGTATGTGTATGCGTGTGTGCGCGGGTGTGTGTGTGCAGTGCTTACATTTATGTCAAAGTGGCATTAGAGAAATATTACGCATGTTGCCGCAAAAGCAGATATTTATGCGACATGCCCCTCTCACGGCCTCCAAGCCACACACAAAGGTCGTGCAGTTTAATGGTCTACAGCTGCATACAAATGACCAGTGTCCGGTAACTGAGTGGTCAGGGGCAGGGGTCAGAGGGCAAGAGGGTACGAAGCCATTTATTACACATAATGTTCACACATTTAGTGACATTTCACAGTTGTGGCAATTTTCTGCACTTTACAGGTTTCAATAATGATGTTTCGTAATTGCTGATTTGGCCAGACACAGGAAATGTCCATTCAGTCATCCCTTTTCTGGTCTTTTGGCTGGGCGGATGCTGCACGTGTCTCGACTTGTCAACTCCTGGGCAGATCTGAGGTGGTGTACAATAACTGCCTGCACGACGAGGAACGTATCTTTATCTCTGCACGTTTTTAACGCGTTTTGGGGGATAGTTGTTATTTTTTTCCTTTTCTTTTTAAAGCGCGTTCTTTCATTTTCTCTCTCTCTTGAATGTGTGTCAGCCACTGGTCAGTTACTTCAAGCTTCACAATGAACACATTCATGCCAGAACTGCTGGGACACTTCCTCCTTCTTTCGTCCAGGTGTCTCTGTGTGTGTGTGTGTGTGTGGGGGGGGTGTATGTCTCTGTGTGTGGTGTGTGTGTCACTGTTTGTATGTGCATGTATGTGTATGTGTGCGCACGAGTAGTTCCACATCCTCACATCAGAAACTTCATGAACAAGTTAGACTCGCGTTGAGGAAAAGGGAGGGATGGGGAGACAGAAAAGGCATATTGACAACTGCACAAAAATGCATCACAAAACATCGCAATGAATACGTGGAAGCCCAAGCACCGCTAAACATGGGGCTTATGCCCATTCCCCCTGTGTCTCCCAGTGATCAGTGGTGTCTCCATATACAGGGTCACGCAGACGGAAGCAGTGGACAGGGGTCAAGCCGAGGTTTGTCCATGGCTTTCGTGCTGCTTGTCCACTGCATTCTCTCCCCCGCAATCCACTATCTGTTTGACCAACGGCGTGCGTCTGTCTGTATGTCTGTCCCGTGTGTGCTGTCTCTCTGCGCGTGTGTGCATGTGTGAAGCGTTCACTGTAGGGCTTTCAATTGGCATGAACAAATACCCACGAGAAAGAGAGAGAGAGAGAGAGAGAGAGGGAGAGAGAGAGAGAGAGAGAGGGGGCGGGGGGGGGGGGGAGGGTGGTTGGAGGGGGAGTCCCTAAAGCATCAGTCACACGCACGACTCAATCGTTGAGATTCAATCGCGCGATTCAGTCTCAAGCCGATCGCACATCACATCGAAGGCCATTGACCCGTCACACGGTGAACAATAGACGAACGATTGACGAACGATAACTCCACGCGAGCGGGGCGGAAGTGACGTGTCACAGTGAACACGGCAAACGCGTTTTGCGAGAGCAGACGCTAATGTTCGAACATCGCTCTACTTTTCTGAAAAATACCTTTCAGCATTACGCCTTTGCGAGAAATAAAGTTCCCAGACAGTTGCAATTAATGTTTCCCGACCGCTGTACACGCCTAAAACGTCTCCTTTATATCTGAATAAGAAACTGTTCTTCCAAAAAGTTTTGAATCGACGAGGAGACGGGCGCAGTGGCGTGTTGGTAAGACGTCGGCCTCCTAATCGGGAGGTCGTGAGTTCGAATCCCGGTCGCTGCCGCCTGGTGGGTTAAGAGTGGAGATTTTTCCGATCTCCCAGGTCAACTTATGTGCAGACCTGCTTGTGACTTAACCCCCTTCGTGTGTACACGCAAGCACAAGACCAAGTGCGCACGGAAAAGATCCTGTAATCCATGTCAGAGTTCGGTGGGTTATGGAAACACGAAAATACCCAGCATGCCTACTCAACGAAAGCGGAGTGAAGCTGACTATGCTCTCAGAGTATAGTGTGGGGAACGCAAATGGGCAATCTAATTCCTATTAACTCGATGTTCTTTAACTATATTTATACATAAATGCATATTGTAAAGCAGTATGCATTGTTAGAGGATCTTCTAGTAGCAGTGTTCAAATGTCGAAGCTGCTTTTCCCAGTTTTACCTAAGAGACCGACTGTATATCGTGTTATTGTATTTGTCAGACTTGATTGTACCAAGTCCCTACACAATCATGTTGTAATGCGCTTAGAGCCAAATATTTTTGTTTTTTGTAAGGGATAGGCGCAATATAAATACACTTTATTATTATTATTATTATTATTATTATTATTATTATTATTATTATTATTATTATTATTATTATTATTATTATTATTATTATTAAACGAGCTCACACGTCACCAGACAATTCTGGAACGCTGAAGAAGAAGAATAAGAATCGACGAAGAGACGCAGTCCGCCACTGTCCGCCATTATTTTGCGTCACGGCGTGAAGGCCGCAACGACGCGTTCTGATTGGCTCTGCCCATGCGATTGACTGACGACTGGGTCGCAGGAATAGAACAAGTTCTTAAGCTCAAAGCTTTCTTTCTTTATTTGGTGTTTAACGTCGTTTTCAACCACGAAGGTTATATCGCGACGGGGAAAGGGGGGAGATGGGATAGAGCCACTTGTCAATTGTTTCTTGTTCACAAAAGCACTAATTAAAAATTTGCTCCAGGGGCTTGCAACGTAGGGGAAGGGCCCCTAATATGGACCACTTTTTGTTTATTGCTGATAACTAGCTTGTTTTCTTGCGAAGAAGTTTCATTTTGTGGTTGGTAGTCCTTCTCTCTTAGTTAACCGTTAGGCCTAATTAGAGTGAAATAGCTTTGATAGACCTTCAGCAAAAATTAAATACACAAAAAAATCACAAATGGCCCATATTAGGAGCCTGGGCGCCCAATATGGACCAGTGAAGCGGCCTTCACGAATCACTGTAAAAAGCCCCCTATATACTTCAAAATAACATGATACAACTTAGTGTGCAAGTCAGACTAATTCAAATATGCTTTAGATTTAGGTGTTTCGGGTTGATGAGAGCATTATTTGAAGCACACCAGGAAACTGAAGAAGCTTATCAAAAACAGAGTGAAAATAAGTGAAATTATCAACTTCCACCAAAAAAAAAAGACTTCTTCTTCTTCTTCGTCGTTCGCTAAAAAAAAAAAAAAAAAAAAAAAAAAAGGACTATTTGTTATATTTTTTTGGAAATCTCGAGGGCTAGTTATAGGTTATTTTCAGCAAGCTTCTCAATGAATTAATTAAAATTGCCTTTATTTATTTTTTTTTCTTCGATTTGTTGAAGGTGGTCCATATTAGGGGACTCACACATACTTTGAGGTTTTGCTATTATTTTTTGTTTGCAGTAGAAACTTGGGGCACACACTGTTAAAATGTAACAAATACTGTCTTAGCTGTCATAATTATATAGCCATTTTTGTGTTATGACAGCAAATTTAGAGTGAACGCTGCGAATGAAATTGTTTTGAGCGCTCTAGCGCCGTTAGTTTGTCAGAACAGGAGGTGGTCCATATTAGGAGCCGGTCCATATTAGGAGCCTTTCCCCTAGTACAATGTATTACCTTACTGGGAGAATGCAAGTTTCCAGTACAAAGGACTTAACATTTCTTACATACTGCTTCACTAAAATCTTTACAAAAATTGACTATATTCTATACAAGAAACACTTAACAAGGGTAATAAGAGAAACAACGACATGCTAAGGAGCATCGGGTAAATTCTTCCCCCTAACCCGCGGGGGGTAAGATCAATACAGTCTTTACCAGCTGCCCCGTCACCCTATGTCCGTTATGACTGACAGCTACAAGGGAATCGCATGAGACTGAGTCGCAGACTTGTCTTACCTATTTTCCGCGACTGAGTCGCCCGTATGACAGGGTAAATCGCGCGATTGAGTCGCGTGTGTGACGGCCCTCTAAGTGTGCAATCCACTCATCAACCTTCGCCTTTCGTTTTGGAACCCACATTTACGATGGCCCACAAAAAAACAAAAAACAAAAAAACAAAACCCAAGACTAGAAACACATTTATTGTTGACTTGTTCGAGACCTCCGCCAATAATTTTTCCACCCGTACCTTTCATGTTCAGTTGATACCTTGCGAGACTGTCCATCATTGCTGTAGCTTATTCCCCGACAGCTTGGTACGGTCTTACATGTTCCCCCTTTTAGTGTTCCCCTCGGAATTTTACCTTATTTTCATACCTGTTCGAGAGTGCCTCTCTACGTACCTGTACTTGATAGAAAAACTAAGTTTATTTGCTAACCTATTCGAGTGTCTCTGTGCTTATCTGTACTTAATAGTAAAATAGTAAAACAGTGCCTCGGAGTCCTTGTCATACCTATGGATATTACATATATCTGCTTACTTGATTAAATAGTAAGGCAGCACACCGTTTTCCTAGTATAGGAGAGTGTCTCTCTTGACCTGTAACCTAGTTTTCATGCCTATTCGAGCGTGTCTCTCTGCTTACCTATAACCTCATTTTGATACCTGTCCGAGAGTGTCTCTTTACTTACCTGTGCTAAATAGTAAAAACAGCTTTGCTGAACGGCACTGGCCAGGTGGAAGGAACGAGAAGGTTCTTGAGTAACCTTTTGTTCGCTTCGACGATTCAAATCCCATTGAGTCCCTCCTTTTATGAATGGGAATGAGACTTTGACGAAGCTAGTGTTTACAAACAGATCTGGTTCGATAGGCGGCCTTCAAAGACAGCCGGGTTGAGACTTCAAGGGCCTTTTACCTGTATTGTCAACCACTGCACTCTGTACTTGTGTTTTTAATCACTCTGTACTTGTGTTGTCGAACATGAGTGGCTACTGGTTCCTTAGATCTTAGATTGTACAGTCGCGGACATTAAAGTCTTTTTATAAGCTATTCCCAATCACTTCAACTTTTGAAATTCTTTATTCTAAAAGATGCGAAACTAATCATAAAATTATACTACGTACTAGAAAACGTACACTGGCATGTGCCCACAACAAGGAAACTTCACTGGTAAGGGACGTCGACAAAAGAACAAAAAGACCAGAGCTTGTTCACTGCATGTTCACCAAAGACTGCGCCCAAACACTAACACACGTTTTTAGAAAGGTCTGTGTTGAGAACTAGCTGTGCTTGTTATTGTAGGGGCGCAAGCAGGCCAGACACAGCATCTCTTTCTATTCCTAGGGTCCCATCCCGGTGACAGAACAATACAACGACACATGACAGCCACAAAACCAGGTACAGGGCGGGAAGCAGGGAGGGAAGGAGCAACGAAAGAAGGGACTTACCGGTACAGAGGTGAGACAAAAAGAGGCTGACGACAGCTCAGATGTTGGAGGGAGAGAGAGGGCAGGGGGGCGGGCGGGGGCGAGAGGCACAAAGACACTTAGTGTAAAATTTTAAAAGAGCGAGCGAGAGAGAAAGAGAGAGAGGGAGAGAGAGAGGGGGAGAGAGAGGGGAGAGAGAGAGAGTGAGGAGAGGAGAGAGAGAGAGAGATGAGAGAGGGAGAGAGAAAGGAGTGAGAGAGGGAGAGAGAGGATGGAGAGATGAGAGAGAGAGAGGAGGGAGAGAGAGAGGAGGGAGAGAGAGAGGAGGGAGAGGGAGAGAGGGAGAGAGAGAGAGGGAGGGAGAGAAAAGGGAGAGATCAGGAGGGAGAGAGAGAAGAGGGAGAGGGAGAGAGAGAGGGAGAGAGGGAGAGAAGAGGGAGAGAGAGGAGAGAGAGAGAGAGGGGGGGAGAATTACACTGGTCATGCTGTCACACCTCCTCCGTCTGCAAACCTCCCCTCCCTAGACCCCACCACCACACACACACACAAGTTTCGTGGATTAGGTCATGTTTCTTGACGTCTGCTGCTGTTCGGTGTCACATCTCAGCGCGGGACGGAGAATTCCTTGTGTCAGAGCAGATCTTTCCACCCCAGTAAGCGACACACACCCGATCTGGACCATCCTTGTAAAACGTCTTTTCAAATAGACAAAAGCCCACAAAAAAGTGCTCGCTCTCCTCCTGTGAAACCGCTTACCGATGTAGATATTTCAACAAAGTGTCACAGTGCCCTTTGCCGTGGAAAGACGAGAAATGGGTCGGTCTTTCTCTGTCTGGGTTACATTGCCCCCCCCCCCCCCCTCCCGGCACCCCTTTTAAGACTTCCCCTCTTTTAAGAATTTACTCCTCTTAACAAACTTTTATCATCACCACTCCGGCCCACCCCGTCATCCTCCCCTCCTTTCTCACTTTTACCAGCTTTTAGCGTATCACCAACTCATGTTCCTATGTTCCTAAAAGGAAAATTTCCTGTGAGGACGTTAAGGACCCCCTTTTCTTTCAAGATGCTTCTTTTTATATTTAGTCAAGTTTTGACTAAATATTTTAACATCGAGGGGGAATCGAAACGAGGGTCGTGGTGTATGTGCGTGTGTCTGTCTGTCTGTCTGTCTGTGTGTGTGTGTGTGTGTGTAGAGCGATTCAGACTAAACTACTGGACCGATCTTTATGAAATTTGACATGAGAGTTCCTGGGTATGAAATCCCCGAACGTTTTTTTTTCATTTTTTTGATAAATGTCTTTGATGACGTCATATCCGGCTTTTCGTGAAAGTTGAGGCGGCACTGTCACGCCCTCATTTTTCAACCAAATTGGTTGAAATTTTGGTCAAGTAATCTTCGACGAAGCCCGGACTTCGGTATTGCATTTCAGCTTGGTGGCTTAAAAATTAATTAATGACTTTGGTCATTAAAAATCTGAAAATTGTAAAAAAAAAAAAAAAATTTATAAAACGATCCAAATTTACGTTTATCTTATTCTCCATCATTTGCTGATTCCAAAAACATATAAATATGTTATATTCGGATTAAAAACAAGCTCTGAAAATTAAATATATAAAAATTATTATCAAAATTAAATTGTCCAAATCAATTTAAAAACACTTTCATCTTATTCCTTGTCGGTTCCTGATTCCAAAAACATATAGATATGATATGTTTGGATTAAAAACACGCTCAGAAAGTTAAAACAAAGAGAGGTACAGAAAAGCGTGCTATCCTTCTTAGCGCAACTGCTACCCCGCTCTTCTTGTCAATTTCACTGCCTTTGCCATGAGCGGTGGACTGACGATGCTACGAGTATACGGTCTTGCTGAAAAATGGCATTGCGTTCAGTTTCATTCTGTGAGTTCGACAGCTACTTGACTAAATATTGTATTTTCGCCTTACGCGACTTGTTGAGTTCTTCCGTTCATATCATATCGTCTGTAAATTAATCTCGATTCATTTTCAAGTCTCCCTCCATGTTAAGACCTGCTTTGTCTCACATTGTTTCGAGGTCCCAAAAGGTGGTTCTCCCTTTATTCATGTAGCGTTGGAGAAAATAGTTGAGAAGATTGTCAAAATACTGCCCTCGTTTTCCCAAGCTGAAAGGGATACGATTTCCTTTCAATGAAGCGATCCTCTTTTTACTCAATGGCTTCGTTTGTTACACAGGAATTGAGAGTGACAGAGCATGATATGAGACTGCTTGACTACTTCAGTCATTAAAAGTCTGTACAGGTTTCAAGTAGGTTATAATCAGTGGGATATAAACTCTTCAATATCCACAAGCTCATTCACGATTTTTTGTTAATTTGGTTTAACGTACTCAAAGGACTAAAAACATTCATTGTACCTCACCAGAGACATGCATGTATATTATATATATGCCAGCTGAAAAGTTGTCTGCATCTATAAATGCTGCGATGCGTGTGACAACAACGTCAACAGCTGCATCTGGACAGAACTTTCCAATGTCTTGCCCTTGTCGTATTGTTATTTAGCTCTAGAATACTGATAAATTGCGCATGACTCCCACTTACCAATACTGTCGCTATTTAGAGCTAGCTCTTGCTACCCTTCGTTAAAAGACATTGCCATTGGAGCTCTGTCTGACTTCAATATAATTCCTTTATATGTTTCTGCAGTGAGGACTACTTAAATCTACCGATAACAAAATTATATAACTTTTGAAACATATTTAAATGATTCCGAGTGAGGGAACATCTGTTTAAGTCAAAGTTAAGCCAAATCAAAATTATTTGCGCTGAAAACGAAAAAAAAAGTACTTTGAGGACACTGCATGATACTGTCACTGACAGAATGTGTGACTTGCTGCACTTGCAGAGTTCATGACGTAACGAGACAACACAAAGCTCACGAGACGTCTTACATGACAAGATGTTGCACAGAAGATACGTGACAAAGTATGGACACATGAGCTGACATAAATATCCACATCCAGAACATTAACGTCCAATAGCGGTCATAAAGAGACTATCACTGGGCGGAGATGTACAACCACGTCTTCCCTTACCTGATTTAAAGCCAGAGACATGGAGATGCGTTTCAGTCTTGGGGCTAGCAAACACACACACACACACACACACACACACACACACACACACACACATGCGCTCGCATACGGCGAACTAACACGACGAGAAACAGAAAGAGATAGACGGGGGGGGGGGGGGGGGGGGGGGGGGGAGCGAGGGTTGTTGGGGAGGTTGAACTAAGTTTGAGGTTCCAATAAGGTTTCAGGACAGCTTTCTTTTGGTATGCAAAAGTTACAATAGTATTCAGATTCCACATTTTATGTAAGTCTCGCAAGGTTATCACTGTATTAATATAAATTAACGAAAATATACCCCAAAACTGATGAAAAATATTTCGGCGAAAATATATATGAAAAATAAACCAGCCTGTTTCTTCAGTCCAGTTTTAAACTATTTTCTTCTTTCTTCCCCATTCTTGTCTTAGTTCTCTAACTTCACGAAAAGCACCTCACATCATGGGAGGGGGAGGGTCATTCCCTCATCATTCTTCCCACGCGTGTGATCCCCTGGACTGTTAATACTGCGAGCCCCCCCCCCCCCCCCCCTTGCTCAGCTCCCCCCGTCATTACCTGTCAAAGTGCCATGGTGACGAGCCGACTCAGGTAAATCAACCCCTACCTGCCTCACAATGCCGTGTCCGGCGCTGTCAGTCATAACGGACATAGGGTGACGGGGCAGCTGGTAAAGACTGTAATGCATGCATGGTATATGCTTCTTACACTGTCTTGTTGGTTGGCTGGGCCAGCCTGTTACCCTCACACTGTTACCCACACACAGCCCTGATTAACATACTTAGAATATGAAGGCATAATGCAATGAACAACGTGCTGTAGCTCATTGGTTGGGCTGACTGGTGGATTTTAAATTTTTGCCTGCCCCCCCCCCCCCCCCCACAAAAACAAACAAAAAAAAACAACCCACCAACTAATGTACAAATGGGAAAATGCACCACACGAATTCCTGCAGGATTTCATCATCAAAGCTACACTTTCACAAGCACAAATCAGCAAAAGACCTGAAGTTCCAGCATAACAAGTCTGCCGTACCAATAAGCCACTGATACTCCCACATCCACAAATAATACCAGCAACCCCGGTCGATTTTTGAGATCCTAGTAGGGGTAAAATTCCAATGCGTCCAAAGGCTAAACGTTGTACACAGAGTGACACATAACTACATTCTTGATCATTGCTATAAAGGCACTGACCATTCGTCAAGGCTGAGCACAACAAAATCTAAACATTCAACTGAGTGTTCCCCTTCCTCTTCATACCTCGAAACGGGTCACCAATTTTCACTGGGGCGGTAATGGACGTCAGAGGAACTCGTCAAAACTCTCACCCTGTCGACAATACGTTTATAGATGTTTGCATGCCACAGTAATGATGGTCAATTTTATTGTGAGTCACGGTTTGAATTGGTCCAGTGGGGGCAGTTACAATGTGAAATGACACCTGTCTATCACATCGGTCAGAAAAAATGGTCAAAGATTGAGCCACCATTGTCATTTGCTGTGATTTAGTTATGCTTTGATTCCACTTTGTATGTGTGGTGATATCCAAGAGGTCGTCCTTAAAGGAATGACAAAGAACGTAGCTTGACCTTTACACGGAAGACAATCTTACACGCCTGTGCAGAATCAAAAGTGTTGTCCGAGAGACGGCCATTTCTTTCAATGGTCAGAACTTAACAGTTGGACATTTCTGCATAAAACTCAAGATATCATTATCACACTTCATGACTTGTGGAACTACATCTGTTTTTGACATCCCGTTTATTCAAACTAGCACACAAACCACTTGCTAGTATTAACACATACCCCGGTTGTTTTTTGTGTGTATATTAACAACAGACGTTTTGCAACCAGCAATGGCCACAATCGAACAAAATACAGGGTCTTCAGCATCGTTACTTCAAGTGAAAAATGTTTCCAAGAAGTGGGTCGCTGAGGATTCGTACTTCCGCTCCCTACACTGGTTTGATACTGATGATACACATTTCAGCGGCCAGTAGACAAGACGACAACTCCGAGAGCGAGAGAGAGAGAGAGAGAGAGAGAGAGAGAGAGAGAGAGAGAGAGAGAGAGAGAGAGGAGAGAGAGAGAGAGAGAGAGAGAGAGAGAGAGAGAGAGAGAGAGAGAGAGAGAGAGAGAGAGAAAGAGAGAGAGAGAGGAGGGGTGTACTTGAACTATTTTTTATTTATTTATTTACGAGGATTTATATCGCGCACGTATCTCACCATACAAGGCGACTCAAGGCGCATGTTACCTATTAATGCCGTGTGAGATGGAATTTTTTTTACACAATATAAAATTATCACGCATTCACACAACTAACATGCTTATAAATCCCGCTTAAAGGCGAAGGCGCGAGAAATACCGGTTAACACGATGGAATCACTTACATGTCGGTTCTTTTAAAGGTCAACTACCATGGGATCAACAATCAAAATGTCAACCAGCCGATTTGTAACTTAGTCGCAAAAATTGTCGGAAAGTAATAAAACTCTGTTAGAAAGTATAAGGTGAGGTTAGGTCAGATAATGTCGATTTAAGTTACTTTCTTATTCAGTACAAGCCAAACATGTTCTGTTTGATTAAGGGTATTCAGCTGGTATTTCCTTGTTTTTACTACCTATTTTATTCATGTTTTTATTACTTAATTAGTGGAAGAATCAGTTGTAATGTATGTTTGATGGTGTATGCTTTTAATCAAGCGTTGCTGACTATGAATGTAGATCTATGTAAATGCTTGTATAACTGTGTTTGAATTTTTAAATGTGTCAAGCGCAAAGAGCACAATTGTAAAGTTATGATGTTGCGCTATATAAATGCTCATTTATTATTATTATTATTATTATAAACAAATGGCACAGTTTTGTATTACATAATTTATTTAAGTGACTATATTAGAATATGTGGGTAGGGTTAATATCACATACCTATTTGTAACTTTACCGCAAAAAAATGTCGGGAAGTAGTAAAACTGTTACAACAAATTTTCTACGTTGGTTTCTTATTCAGCACAAGGCGAACAGATGACATATTTTTGTGTGTGACTTCATGAAAACACGAGGGTAAGGTTAACATCACCAACCTATTTGTAACTTTGTAATGAACAAAATGTCGGAAAATAACAATGGGTAACAACTAACACTCGGGTTGGCGGAGTGGGTATAGTGACTATATGAAAGTTAACGTTAGAATTTGATGTTAATTCCCCAAGCTATTTGTAACTTTGCCGCCAAGTTTTTCGGAAGGAATTGTGAAACTATTCCAGAAAGCAGTTCTTTCTTAGTCAGCACAAGGCAAACAGATGACATAGTTTTGTGTAAAACGTTGGATATTTTCCCCTCGGTTCGTAATAGTAGGTAATGGGGTAAGTGAGTGGAAGACAAGGAGATTACAAGTGTAAGGTTAACATCACAGCCATCAGTCATGTCCGTGACATTTAGTTTATGTGTCGGCAAAGTCAATGATTCAGCAAAGAAGAACCTAGCGTCTATAAGACAGAACCGAACACTCGACCCCAGCAGCAAATGTTTTTACATGCACGGATGACAGAACGAAGTGGCTCCCACGCAATTAATTTTAAAACGTTTGCTCTGTAAAACTTTGGGTTACAGTCACATTTTTTTTATTTGACGCGAATTTGGTAGCAGCTCTTTAGCTCTGTGTACTGACTGACACAGTCAGGTTTTAACGACGATGTTTTAAAACAAGGAAAGACTTGTTTCGCAGGATGCGGTACCTGTTACCCCCACTGTTTCTCTGCGTTGGCCTCATGCTGACAACAAGGTCCTTGTTCTAAGACCATGTGAAAAAAGAAAAGAAAATGACACGTACACTGCTGTTACTTGAGCCCTATTTCCAACACGCCGCCGCCCCCTCTCTCTCTGTCTGTCTGTCTCTCTCTCTGTCTCTGAAGGCTCTCTCCCTCTCTCTCTCGGCTGCTTTCTCTCTCTCTCTCTCTCTCTCTCTCTCTCTCTCTCTCTCTCTCTCTCTCTCTCGGCTGCTTTCGCTCCCTCGTCACTTCTTCTTTCATAACTAATCGCTTGTTCGGTTTCTCTCTCTTTGCCTGCCACAAACGTTGTTGTGCACCATTACCATGACTGCAATAGAGTGTACACAAACACCTGTAGTTTGGGGCAAGGCACCCACTTCCACCTCTCTATCTCTCTTTCTCCCCCCCCCCCTCTCTCTCTCTCTCTCTCCTTTTCTGTTGCCCCCTCTGCCGCAACAACAACTACACAAACGAAGGAGAAGCAAGACTGCAACTACAAACACACCGTAGTCAAGCGATCGAGCCTCACAATGCCCCCCCCCCCCCTTTCACACACACACACACAAGTGTCGGCGTTTCCCGTCAGATCGCTTTACAAAGCCCTCCTTCCTTCCAAAAGTCAGCCCTTCACCATTCGCTGACCTCGGGTCGCGGGCGGTCAAAGGTCAGCAGGGGTCAAACGGCAATCGTGTCCTTTGCGGTATGGTTCAGCAATTTTCTCTCTGTCCTGTCCCGCGGCTATACACTTATAGTCGTCTGACTTACTTACTAAGGACAGACTGATTGACAGTTCCGTTTCGTGCGTGTAGCTCGTGAAAAGTTGGGAGGGTTAATCGAGTGTTCAATTAGAAAGATAATCATGCCAGGGGTCATTAGGCCCGTGATGAGGACTTTAATGTCCATTTCCATTTATTTAGGTCGGAGTCGTTACCGGTGGATCAAAAATGCAACGTCGGTGGTAGCTATGTGTCATGCAGCTTCGCCTGGCTTACCCAACCCCACCAGCAGCCCCGAACCATAAGCATAATCAGACGCAAATTAACGTTACCTGAACATTTGAAATATATTCGTAATTCCAAAGGTTAAACTTTCAGAAAGGTAAAGATGAACCGGCCAGTTTAGAGGCCTGAAGTTTCTGTGACTTTTTCTCTGGCAGTAGAACAATATCAGTGTGCCCGTCGTCAATGCTTATTTTGTTTTGCTAACGTAAACAAAGTTTCGATTTCTATGGACTTCTTCGTGTATGTTGTTTTGTGAAACAGGTAGCCCTAACGCCGCTACAAATAATTATGACAAGTTTGTGAAGTTGAGAACGTCAGAACCAGTGAGAAGTCGAAGCCGTGAGGGTGGCCGAACCATCATTCCTTTATCCCCCTCCTGCTCTCCATAAAAAAAAACCGGCTGAATGGACAAGTAAATCTGGCTATGATGATATGGTGGCGGGTGGTTATTGTCGTCCCTACACAAAGACACGCTTGACCCCCCCCAAACACTGGAGGGGGAGAGGGGTGGGAGGACTGAAATGGCGAGTTGGATATATATGATGAGGTGGAGTGGTGGTGTTAATGGTTTCCACAATGACATGTCAGAGACTCAGACCCATATAAACGGGGGTCTGAATGAATGGAAACCGCGGTGTGAATGTGGACAGGACACGTGCAGGTGGATGCAATGTTAAAAGGAGCTGCTCAACAAGTCAACAGAAAGAGACCAAAGTTGACGGAGCTGTTCACCAGCCCATGCACGTCAAAAAAGACATCAATAGATTTTTTTTACTTGGGTGCACGAATCTAAAAGGTGCTTTTTCTGGTGTGTTTGGAAGAGTAGGACGCATCTCACACCTTTCCCTTCTAAATAGCCCCTTCCCGCTTGTGTGGGTCCCTTTCGTGTCTCTGCTATCATTTTCCGACTTCAAAGAATTCCGAAGTTTTACAACAGAACTGTCCAAAAGTTGCTCACACTCAAACTGTTTTGTAACTATATGTACCTAGTCGCCCCATGATTATCTCTCATCAGTTACAACTAAAAATAAACTCAGTGATGACCAATCTTGCCTTCACCCCTCCCATAGGGTGACGGATTTCACAACTTTCTACTGATGAACAATGTTGCCTTCACCCATCCCATAGGGTGACGGATGTCACAACTTCCTGTGTACACAAACTGATGACGTATTTCACAACAAAATGGCGCTGCCCATGGTCAACCTCGAAACTATCCGTATAGAATGGGGGCCTCCTGGCCCCCATAATGACACGTGGTAGCATACCACATCTAGTTCCTTTAAAAACCGACAAGAATGCTACTGACACCTGAATGAAAAGATTCCGCTCCGCTTCGGCACAATGTGATCTGAATATGATGAGGTGGTAGTGGTTGAGGGGTGTTAATGGTTTCCACAATGCCACGACTGACCCCTAAATGGACCGCAGAACTACCCTGACCCACGAGGTCTTCCTGCTCCCTCCCACTTTGCAGGAAGGGAACCTCTCATTGTTTGTAGAGAAAATAATCGTTTGGCGGAAAACACGATGTCACTGGCGTTTAGATCAATTTCCTTCCATTGCAGGAATGAAATAGGCAGGGTGGGGTGGGGGCGGAGTAGGAGGAGGTTGTGGAGAAAGCGAAACAGCTACCAGTGTTGAGACATTTTGATATTAACACAGTCAATGGTGGCAATATCAGGAAAAATTACTTTGCCAAAAATCCTCATAATTATGCTTACCAAAAAACAAAAAAAACAAAAAAAATGTGTGTTGGTTTTTGCTGCGGCTACTCACCCGACATACATAAATGTACTAAAAAATAATGTTGTTCAAGGATTTAATGCATTTAAAAAAAAAATCGTCAGAAATATGGTAATTAAGCTGCATAAAACCATCGGAGGATTAACTGTGTGTTGCTGCTCAAACTACTGTACTACTAGACTATTTCTGCACAATCAGGACCAGATCTTGGAAGTCAGGGAGACATTCCGCTCTGCAAGACGGGAGCCACGCTAAATCTGCTGACTCGTGCAATTCTGCAGGAAATAGGCTAGCATATATATTATTAAGTAATCACCATTAATACTCCCACGTAGAAGCTGAGAATGCAAAATGCATCACCCCTATAGATACAGATGCGCAAAAAGTGCACACAAAGCATTTATGATACAGCCTACGACTGTGCCACAGATATTGAGTAATTACCATGAATGATCAGATAACTCCCAGTCAGAGGCATGGAAAGCAAAATCCATCACCCTAGTAGATACTAGTGCATCAAACGTCCTCTTGTAAACTTTGCATATTATTGTCTGTGTGGACAGTAGTTCTCCCATTTTCCGACCACCAACAAATCAGTAAAACGCAGGTCTTCGAAGGGGTGTTTTAAAACGGAGGCAAATTTGCAAAGGTTATGATCAGAAAACCTGAATAAACGAGATCTTTAAAAAGAGGAGGAGGAGGTCCTTAAATCGCGGGCAGTCTCAAAAGTTGGTTCTATCAAAAATGTGCTACTGCTAAGCTGTGGAATATAATATTTGGTTCCACTGCACAGCAAGAGTAGCAGTAAACTATACAGACTCTGACTGCACCAATTGCATCAACTGCACCAACTTCCCCCATCTTATCTATTACTTGGAAGAGGCGCAAGCTGCAGATAATATCGCCTGCAGCACTATCAAAGTCTTCACCGCAGGTACCACGCTATCATGTGTGGCGTGAAGCGCTACTGAGTCAAGATCCTGTTAGCGGCCCTTGAAAACCCGACCACACCTGGCTGCATTTGCACCTGCCCAGGTAAGCTTTGGGGAACATTCTTCGGGAATTCTTCAGTGACTGGCGTTTCTGGTTGCATTAACTTCAGTGTAGCACCTGAATCCCGACAAGCTGAATGATACTGTACTACTTCCAAGATCTTGCCAGAAGACTTTCATGAGTGCTGACAGGGCAGGGCGGTAATTATAAATTTGCGGTGAGGGCTAAGGTGGTAATTAGAGGCCTGCAGTGATGGCTTAATTTGCGGTCCGTACTTGGTTCGCAGTAAATTCCTAAAATTATGAAAATGTTGTATAAATTATGCAGATTTTGGGAATGAATGGAATGGTATTCCCGTTTAGCTGAGTATGGTATGTACATTTTAACGGGTGATCTAATGATACACACTCGCCGAATGTTTCATTCTATATACTGAGCCTGAACACGTCGAAAAATTACGATAGGTTAACAACAAAAAGAGACAGACAGACAGACAGAGACAAAGAAGGAGGGGGGGAGGGGTAATGAGGGGGGAGAGACACACAGACAAAGAGGGAGGTGGGTGGGTGGGCAGACAGTCACACGGATAATGATCCTGACTCGTCCATGGGCCCCTAACACACACAAACAAACTTTAAACAAAACTATTAAAAAAAACTTTAAAAAAACTTGGGAGGCGGGGATTCGGGTGTGGAAGGGGTGGGAGGGGTGGGTGGTGTGAGGGATGTGGGAGTCTAATTAATGTCAACAAACACCAACACCGTCTCCAGTTTTAAAAGCAAGTCGGCTATTGTGTAAATGTAACAATGCCATTTTCCTCTCCCCTACATTAAAAGCAGAAAGTGTGTGCACAGCTCTTTATGCAGCATTCCTGCCGACAGCCGCAGTCGCCTGTTTCCATAAATCTTCAGGAACTAGGTCGCTGCTAAATTAATTGCTGACTATTGTGTCACGTTATCTGGGGTCAGGAGAGGAGTCCCCTTACATTAATTAGCCGCGAGCTTTGTGTCCCTTTGCCCGGTACGCGGCGTCTAGACAGGAAGAATGACTAGACTAGAATCTTATTTTCTCATTATCCCTGTAGCTGCACTTTCTGAAGTAGTATTATCGTTGCTCCTTTTGTAGTGTTAGTCAAAAATGGTGCTTGATATCGCAGACAAGAAGTTTGATTGGCTACGGGGCACAGCTGGTGCATGACATGGCTGTACAGCATCGTCTCATTCGGTTATGTTTAGACTGAGAGACGTCTGCCGAAATAAAAATGAAACGAATGGCAATTGGTATAGGGCTGAGAGGGGTCGAGGGTAAGGGACTGAGTGAAAACTGATGAGAAAAACAAGAGTCAAAAGGTTTGTACATCGTTGAACAGAAGACGGCGTGATTGGTGGGGTAGGGGAGGCCGGGTGAGGGTGGGCGTGGGAGATCAGGTGTTTGAGAATGGAGACAAAAAAAGCACAAGCTCTGTACACAAATGAACAGTGGTAAGTGAGAGAGATGGCGAGGGCGGTGTTGGTGGTGGGGGGTGCTTGAGAATGTGAGGAACAATAAGCAAAAGGTGTGTAAAGCGATGTTCAGCAAGGGGGTGCTACCTTGCTAGCTGCAATGGCACGCAAGACACAGGTGGAACAAGGCTAGCCAGCAACGAGCACCACGTGCTTTCACTGCATTTGCACAGGAACTCCTTCGGTCGATAGCCACCCTGTGTGAATGGCGAACGTTCTGTTCCGTATTGGGAGGAAATACAAAACTGCTGCGAGCTGCAAATAGCAGAACGTTTTCGCCGGTGACGGTTATTTTCTCATTCCCGAAAAACGCTGACTTTAGCACAAGATTTTAAGTATTGCCTGAAATGATCGATCATGACTGAGAAAACAAGCGCCACAAAACCCCAAACTTCACCAGAAATTCTTGAGCTTTAATATGCTCTTTGAATCCCGGGATGATTATTTTTGCCCTTGTGCTTGAGAAAAATCGTCGTTAATAATATTAACAAAAGCGTTGCGTATCGTCACGTATGCCACACAGTCCTCATGAGCAGCTCACGGGCATTTAGCCCGCAGGACTAAAAATCCTTGTTCTGCAGTAAAACTTGATTGCCAGCCAAAGACACTTTAGAAAACGAATCTGACACACAGCAAGCTACGCTTCAAGTATTGCATCAGTCTTTCAAAAACGTCAACAGCTGTCTTCTACAAGTTCTTTCAACGTCACTGTGTGTACCCATGTATTCGGTATGTAAACCAAAACCCTTCCAGTTCCAGAGAGGTACAGTGCAGGTCTGGCACAGGACCTGGTAGATTTCCTGCAACTGTGCCGGGCGGAGGAAGTAGGGGAAGTGGTGGTATGAAAAACACCAAGTTCTCCCTGTGTCTGGGGTCTGCTTTGAGGTCTCATACCTTGCTTTCACCCCGCGTAACCTACTGGGCAACTACTGCCTGTTTGGCTTTATTGCATCGCTTCGTCTTCCAGTCTTTGAAAGAAGGTTGATTACTCACTGTACAAAAAGCTTACAAGGTCTAGATCTCGTACTAAACACCAGTTCTCAGAGTGTCTGTGGTCTGCTTTGAAGTCTCATACTTTGCTTTCACCCCGCATACTCTAATGGCCGAGTACTGCCTGTTCGACATTATCGGATACTGTACAGTGCGCACATGCAGTCTCTGGGTTTATTACACCGCTACGTCTTCTCTTTGAACGGAGGTTAGGTTCTCAGTCAATGTCCAAAAGCTTGTACAAAAACTCATTCACAAAACAAGACAGAGTGAGGCGGAAAACAACAACAACAACAACAACAAAACACTCGGATACACGAAGAACATTTAGTCCTGTGACTACACATTGGTACTGTAGTGTAATACATGGCAGTCAGTTATACAAACGTACTCAATCGGACACACACACGAAACGAACACCTCTGCAGAACCATCCTCATGCTGACACTTCTGACAAACACTGCACGTGCATACAATACATACACATAAAGGCGAGCTAACAAACAAATACACATACAATTATATACCAACCAACAAGCAAACGGATCACTATAAACAAGCACAAACAGAACAGAAACAAACAAAGGCAGGAACAAACGCACACAAAAACGTACATACAAATGCACAAACACAAACAAACAAACACATAAATAAAAGGATCCAATAGCCCATGGCCATAATCTCCTCCTTCGCCCTTTATGGCATGGGGGGGGGGGGGGGGGCAGAGAGGGGTTCGCGCCCCACAACGACTTCACTCTCATTCACCCACCAAACAACCAGCTCTCTTCCACACTCACCTCAAAGTTCGGAATGGTTCTCATAAAGTTGGGTCCCGCCTGGCCGACGTAGAGCGAGGAGCCGGGCTCAAAGTCATACTGCTCCTGCGCTCGGAACCAGTAGGCCGCCTCATACTCCTGGCAGTTGTAGTAGAGCACAACTCGGTCCCTCATCACCTTGAAGGCCAGCTTATTCCACTTCCTCACCATGGAGGGCACGGTGAAGTTGGCGATCACCACGGAGGTCTCCGCGATGCGCGTGTTGGGCGTGAGGTAGAGCGCCACGTTCTGCTGGGTGCTGTCATACTCCTCGATCTGCACGCCGAACGAGATGATGGTCTGGTACGGGTTGACCACGGCGAACACAAAGCCGCCCCTGCTGGTGTAGGGCTGGACTGTCAAGGTGATGGCGAACTCGCTGTAGAGCGGCTGCCTGAAGAACAGCTGGGCGGCCTCGCGGATAAAGGCCTTGGAGGTGATGAGGAAGGTCGGGTAGCCATCCAGCCCCGCCGTGTACGTCACTCCCACCCGTGTGTCCTCGGGGATCCCGATGGCGCTTAGCAGGTCGATCTCCGACGCGGCATCTGGAATACAGAGTGGGAGAGTTACAACTTTGTGTCATTGTGTGTGTTTGCGTAACAAAAAAGCTTTGCGTCATGGAAAGCGCTTTGCGCAACAGAACTAAAGTGCTTTGCGTCATGGAAAGCTTTGCGTCCTTGAAAGAAATTCACGTCATAGAAAGTGCTTAGCATCGCAGATATTGGGACTGACTTGTTCTGAAGAAATGCCCCAGCAATTACGAAGAATCTAAACTAGGGCCAGCTATTTGTGGTTTTAATTTCGAAGATGTCATGCTGTGTTAAATCGTACGTAACTGTACATAGCGCACAGAAAGTCAATGATGAAGGGTTGACTAATTTGTTGACTGATGATAGATTGATTGATTGATTGATTGATTATGAGTAAGCACGAGGTACTTCATTCTGCCTTCTTGCTTTACAGACACATTCAACCTAACTGAAGCCAGCCTTTCTTTTCAGCAAAGGTATACACACAGCCACAAACATCGAGACACCACAGACACAGACTAGCACTACGAGGAATGCATGAGTTAGGATTTAAAACGAGAAAGGAGGGAGTGGTGAGTGTTGGGGCGGAGGGGGAAGGGTGTTGTTAGTGTATACATGGACTTGTCTCACGTTTAAAGTACATTTCAAGGCACCAAATGTTTATTAAATTAAGGAAGTGTCACATTAAATTACGATTATCCGGTGTTAGGTCCGCTCATGCAAGAGTCTACACGCATAATACACACATTACATCCAGCCATACTTTATAACAGCTCAGGTATACATATAATGTAATGCTTCTTAATGCAAAGTGTCCCCCCTCATTTACAAAGCCTGTCTGCTTGCGTGCTAGCGTCATAAATATGCGACAGCCGATGCAGTGGCGCTGTCTCAAGCAGACGGACAAACCGGTTCCTCGTCAGAATTATTCGGATATTTTCGGCTCCTTGAGAGGTGGCTGAAGAGTCAACGTGTTCTCGGGTCTGTTTCGGTATGCACAACGAACATAGTTATAATGTGCTTTAATGAGTAGTGATTACCCCGGCCAGCACAAGTTTTTTATTTTATTTTTTTAGATATCAGATTTTAACTAGATTGAAATTAGCCTACTTACTGAACATTGAAAGAATCTGAGTTTTAAGGAACCTTCCGCCTTTTACTGCGGTATGCCTTAACGGCTCAGTAAGCCTCCCGTAAACCACCACAGATACTGTCAGGCTTTTACACACAGTACAAACAACCTTTCATTTAAACACTCACCGCTTGAGAACATCCTAGGTGCCTAAAAGTTAGGTCTAGCGCCAAAACGCACCACGGTCCGATGGTCTCTGACACAATCCGCAAAATTAATTCTTTAAAAATTGCTCGCTCTTTACGTAGGTCAAGTCAAGTCAATATTTATTTCAAAAACCCCTAGGGTTACATGAATAAAATAAAAATTGCAATAAACACGACAAAAAAGATATATGTATTAATGAGACACAACACTTCTAATTAACCGAAAATGAATCAAGCTTAATTCATAACAAAATAATTGTAATCATACTTTTTTTTACAGGAATGTATATGTTTCTGTGTTTGTTTTTGTTTTAATAAAAAACAAGAGGCGAACCCTTCAAGGCTCACGTAAGAAATCGACAAACAGTAACACAAACTCAATCACTCCGTCACACATACACACACACACACAGTAAGCATAGGTGACACTGTGCAAGAAAGCGATACACTAGATCTAGATCTGAATGGCCGATTTCGAAGAAAAAAATAGTCTCGGCCCGCTCAAAATAACAATGACCGAGACTTTCAGTAATTCCTTCGCGTGACGTCTAACCCTCTTACGTCATAATGTGACGTCTTCAAATGTTGTGACGTCTTCAAATGTTAAAGTTTCTACCACAGACATACATACATACGCACGCACGCACGCACGCACAGACAGACAAAAGTTAGCATCGCATAGGCTACACTTACGTGAGCCAAAAACACGTGATCAAATAATCAGAACTCTTTCAAAATACTCTTAATAAAATATATTAAATTCAATAACTTTCGTTTCTTTGTTAATTCAAATAAATGTTTAAATTTGACTGCATTTGAATTTCTACAAAAATACAATGACACTGAAATATATAATGAAATTCATCCCCGAGTTCTCCAGACTGGCATTTAACACATATTCTTTCGTTATGTGGTATATTTAACATTCGGCCTTTCTGTATTGGTAATTTATGATTTAATGTTCTAAAACGTAAAAAAGAGAGTGCTAGGTTATTGGGTTTGTTTGTTTGTTTATTTGTTGCTTAACGTCCAGCCGACTACGCAGAGCCATATCAGGACGAGGAAGGGGGGGATGAAGGGGGCCACTTGTCAAGCGATTCCTGTTTACAAATGCACTAACCCATTACTTGTGTCCCAGCAGGCTTTAGTAAAACTAAATTAATACCTACTGGAAGATTACCAGTTTCCAGTATGTTAAAATAGGCTTAACCTATCTACTGCTGGACTTACATCAGAACACTAACAGATTAAACTATACATGAATCGCGAGACAAGCGGCAAGAGAAGAGATTTTTGGAAAAAATACAGGTGAATGAGCAAGAAGGCAGAAAAAAGAAAAGAATTCATGAAGAAAAAGAGAGCATGACAGGAAAGAGGAACCAAAAATCTACCTAACAGCAAACTAGAAAGCTCCTGCGGTTCCAAAAACAGGAGGGGCCTTTAATTTCATAACCGCAGTGCCCCACTGCGGGAGGTTATTGGGTAAAATGTTCAAATAATTTTCAAATATAAATGTATCTTTAAACAATCTATAATTCAAACAAGTTTCTTTTTCATTTAATTCTGAAAACCACGATTGTATATATTGATCTTTTAGGCATTGCAACGTTTTCAATTTAAACCATTTTTCAGAACATCGTAAATTAAACTGGTCATGCCAAAAACCACTAAGACCAAGAGCATTTAAAGTTGTTTCAACATGTTTTAAATAGGGTGCTTCATATATGTTATTTACAAAGAGGCGATGCAAAAAACGGTACAATACATTTGAAAACCTATTACTATTATTACAATCCACCAATTTGAACCAAAAACTAAATATTCTATTTTTTACGAGGACATCTAATACCTAATACCTAATACCATACACGTTGGGGTCGACTTTCTCAATTTCAAAATAATCTTATAACAAGTCGCGTAAGGCGAAAATACAATATTTAGTCAAGTAGCTGTCGAACTCACAGAATGAAACTGAACGCAACGCAACGCAGCAAGACCGTATACTCGTAGCATCGTCACTCCACCGCCCGTGGAAAAGGCAGTGCCCGTGGAATTGACAAGAAGAGCGGGGTATTCGTTGCGCTGAGAAGGATAGCACGCTTTTCTGTACCTCTCTTCGTTTTAACTTTCTGAGCGTGTTTTTAATCCAAACATATCATATCTATATGTTTTTGGAATCAGGAACCGACAAGGAATAAGATGAAAGTGTTTTTAAATTGATTTCGAAAAAGAAATTTTGATAATAATTTTTATATATTTAATTTTCAGAGCTTCATTTTAATCCAAATATAACATATTTATATGTTTTTGGAATCAGCAAATGATGGAGAATAAGATAAACGTAAATTGGGATCGTTTTATAAATTTTTTTTTTTTTTTACAATTTTTAGATTTTTAATGACCAAAGTCATTAATTAATTTTTAAGCCACCACACTGAAATGCAATGCCGAAGTCCGGGCTTCGTCGAAGATTACTTGACCAAAATTTCAACCAATTTGGTTGAAAAATGAGGGCGTGACAGTGCCGCCTCAACTTTCACGAAAAGCCGGATATGACGTCATCAAAGACATTTATCAAAAAAATGAAAAAAACGTTCGGGGATTTCATACCCAGGAACTCTCATGTCAAATTTCATAAAGATCGGTCCAGTAGTTTAGTCTGAATCGCTCTACACACACACACAGACAGACAGACAGACAGACACACGCACATACACCACGACCCTTGTTTCGATTCCCCCTCGATGTTAAAATATTTAGTCAAAACTTGACTAAATATAAAAACGTAGCTGCAATTTTGTTGCTAAATTTACCGAATTTGTCCCCATACTTCACAGCCATATAACATAATCGGTGCAACTATTCTATCAAACAATTCAATTTGTATATCTATGGACAACGACAATTTTCTACACTTCTTTAACAAGCTAAACATTGCTCGAGAGGCCTTATCATATAACAACTTTTGTGATTTATTAAACTTATTATTATAATTAAAAAATAGACCCAAATATTGAAAACCGAACACGACCTCAACTAATTCATCTTTGTATTTGAATACTGGCAATGTTCGTATTTTACCTCTTGAAAAAACAACTATTTTCGTTTTTTTGGCGTTCACCCGCAAACTCCACAGATCGCAGTATTCGGACAACACATTAAGCGAGTCTTGTAATGCTTCTGGGGATTCTGCTAAAATGGTTGTATCATCTGCATATAATAAAATAAACATTTTAAACATCAGCTCAGCGTCATCCGGCTGTAAGTCCAACATGGCAACCTCTCTTTCAATAGTAGGGAGGTGTTCAGTTTTATCAAACATATAAGCTTGTAAATCATTTAAATACACAGCAAACAATGCAGGTGACAAGTTGGGCACCTAGGATGTTCCCGTTTGGTGAGCGTTCAAATGAAAGGGTGTTTGAACTGTGTGTAAAAGCATGACAGTATCTGTGATGGTTTACGGGAAGCTTACTGTGCCTTTAAATGTGAATACATGTAGTTTTTAAAGAGTTGGTCGAGAACAATACAGAGAATACAATCGATACTGAATCGGTATCGGATGAACCTCTGGGTTCTCGACACAAGAAATACCAACAACCAATCATTCAACCCGGGACGAATGGTTTGCACGAGCATGCTCAGCCATTAAAACAAACTCTCAGCGCTGACCTAAGAGCAACTGATATATTTAATGTTGATATAACATTACACTAATGTAATCTTAAACTACCATAGCGCTAAACAAACGCAGTCTATGCGATGACTGGGGAATAAACTTAAAACCTTGCAAACGATAAAAGTGAACCAAAAGATAGCAGTAACATTCATCGAAAGTTTGGCTCGTCTCGATCTTTGTCATCTGTACTCTCATTTTCTCCTTTTTACCGGCATGGTATCATTTACCTCGAAGTCCAAAGAAAACAGCACTATCTGCTTGTCGACAATAAAGAATAAGTTCAGAAGCCTGTCACATAAGCGTACAATGTATGGACCTATCGCATATTATGCAACGTTTAAATGTGGTGTTCTTTTTCTTTCTTTCTAACAGGTATTCTTAATATGCACATACGTTTAAAACAACAAAACCATACAGCATGAACTAAGAATAAGATTCATTGCGGCAAATTGGTCGCCCGTCATTAGAGAAGCTAGAAAGACTTTAGTGTTTGTGAAAACTGTTGAAAACCGGCTGACAGCGAATCTTAAAACCTATTACACAGGCAAGCAAATTTTGAAATGGTGACGCCAGCGTTGGTTGACATCATCCTATTGTAGCCTTCAGACTACGACAAGCGACAGTGACACTGTGACAAACACTCAGGGCCCTCAGTCTTTTCTTTTGTCACTGGAGACATTTGCATAATTCAGCCCTCGGCCTCCCCTCCACAATCAGAGACACACGCAGCAAACACACTCCAGGTTCAGAGTGTCACCTACCTTTCTTTCTTTATTTGGTGTTTAACGTCGTTTTCAACCACGAAGGTTATATCGCGACGGGGAAAGGGGGGAGATGGGATAGAGCAACTTGTCAATTGTTTCTTGTTCACAAAAGCACTAATCAAACATTTGCTCCAGGGGCTTGCAACGTAGAGTCACCTACCGCTGGTGGTGTGTTACGAGAACGTCTGAGGGTGTTCCATACTGGCAAACTCTATTAAACTGCGGTAATGGGGTTGTTCTGTATGCTTATTAGCATCGCAGGGAGCTCTGGGACCTTTCTGGCTTATACAATGAGGTGATTACGTTTTTGCAAGAACAGATAATGACAAGTTATTCAAAATCCAACTTTTAACGTCTCCACGACACAAATCATGTTGATACATAGAAATAAAGTGAGGTGCTCGCCGATATAGATGTATATGCTGTGGAAAGTGCCCAGGTGATACTACTTTATACACGCTATCGTAACAAATAACCGCCAAGGTCGCTTTATTATTCAGTGTGACATCAACAGTAAGGAACCCCAAAGGAACGAATGCCAGGTAGTCTCATGCAGACAAGTGCACCATCCGAACATTAAAACATTGCTGAGTCAGGCAGCTTGATAATCATACCATGATCATTCTCTTCAATTCTTGCTTAGTCTGTCAAAGGAATGTTCAAAACCTACATTGTACCAGTCTTTAAAACTCATTTGCCGTTAGGATCCTGCCTTACTCAGTACGGGCACGCCACCCTGCCGTAGATACACGAACAGAAATCGGCAGTATATTTTTTAGAACCTATATGCAAGCTTAAAATCCAGAAGAGCTATTGGAAAATTGATTTCGAGGAGACAGATGGTACTTTTCGTTTTAGTGATTCAGTGTAGAAAGTGTTGCTGTTCAGTGGAATGCTTCAAGGAATGTTCATAATGCACTTCTTTGGAGATCTGTGTCAAGAACTACAAGTCTTCTTTTCACACTGGACAACAGCCCTGTCACCTACACAAAGCAGTCGCAGTATTATGGCAACAACAGCTTTCCGCGAGAAGATAATAGGCCGTACGTAGCAAACTGGGGCCTGCTCGGGGCTCAGAAATTGAAGACAGAAAGACAGACAGAAGACAGACACAGAGACACAGACACACACACACACACAGAAAGAAAGAAAGCGGGTTGACTCTCTGAGCGTGGCGAAAAGAACATTCCGCCGGCAGATAATGGCTTTACACGGCAAATTGGGGGCTGGCCCTCCCTGTCACCTTGCGGTGGAGGGCGGCGCCAGATTGGCGCAGTCGTGCCGTTCGACCGTTACGCCAGTCTCCCTTCTCTCCTGACGCAACGACGGCTGACGGTTTTAGCGTCGCAATCCTGTCGTAAACAACGACTGAAGAAATAATGACAGAGAGTTGCGTAACTTCTTACTATAATTATTTTCGAGACCGTGTTTTCGGTCAAAGAAAGCTCCTTGGAATTTAACGAACAAAATGTGCCGACAACCGCCTCCGCCGCCAAAGCCTCGCCACCCTTTGCCCTCCCTACCCATCAAAGAAAAATGATTGCTCGATATTTAAAATGCCTTTCGCTGGCATAACTCATAATTTGTTGTTGCTGTTTAAGGAAGCTTATTGTTGCTACAACAAGAACAATATATCTTATAAAATACAGAATTATTTTTGGGTTGTGTTGATGACTTCGCGATGAAAGAGCTAATTCACTGTTGGCAAATGGACTCTCTCTCTCTCTCTCTCTCTCTCTCTCTCTCTCTCTCTCTCTCTCTCTCTCTCTCTCTCTCTCTCTCCCTCTCTCTCGGTCTCTCTCTCTTTCTCTCTCTTTCTCTCTCTCTCTCTCTCTCTCTCTCTCTCTCTCTCTCTCTCTCTCTCTCTCTCTCTCTCTCTCTCTCCCTCTCTCTCTCTCTCCCTCTCAGCGCAGGTCTATCTATCTATTTATTCGTCTGTCTTTGAATCAGCTTTTCAGACCAAGAGACAAACATGCTTTTACAAACAAAGCATGTCTGTTAACCAAGAGCCAAACCCCAAAACACGAGATTGAGGTCTTTTACACGGGGCCAGAGGCAGCAGTGTTTCCAGACACCCGATCGGGCCCACTGCTTCAACAAGTTCAAGCGCCTGAAGTCATTGTTTTGGAACAAAAGGCATGAGTACTGGTAATCGAGGCCTAGGAAGACGCTGCCTAATTGACCGTGCCAGGGGCCAGAATGGAACACTGGACACCACAATAGTGTGTTTTGGGTCCGGCAAATTCATTCTGACATAAACCGCACAAGGGTCATTGTAGTTTCAGCGAGACGCGAACGACAGACCTAAGCAATCTGCGTAACAATGGGATCCAAGATAGTTTTAGCACATGAGACAGGGTGTAATAGCCTTCTAAGGTTGAAACAGTATTCTGGAAAGATCATTGATTCCTCGCTTTAACAGTTGTAGACATTCATGTCCTTCTCAGGTGGCCGAGTGGTAACGCACTTGCGCTCGGAAGTGAGAGGTTGCGAGTTCGACCCTGGGTCAGGGCGTTAGCAATTTTCTCCCCCCTTTCCTAACCTAGGTGGTGGGTTCAAGTGCTAGTCTTTTGGATGAGACGAAAAACCGAGGTCCCTTCGTGTACACTACATTGGGGTGTGCACGTTAAAGATCCCACGATTGACAAAAGTGTCTTTCATGGCAAAATTGTATAGGCATAGATAAAAAATGTCCACCAAAATACCCGTGTGACTTGGAATAATAGGCCGTGAAAAGTAGGATATGCGCCGAAATGGCTGCGATCTGCTGGTCGATGTGAATGCGTGATGTATTGTGTAAAAAATTCCATCTCACACGGCATAAATAGATCCCTGCGCCTTGAGTCCGAGTCTGGAGATACGCGCGCGATATAAGACTTAATATATAATAATTCTAAAACTGAAAGTTAAAGGGCTTTCGTGTACAGTGGAATCCCCGTTTAAGACCTACAAAAATGTGAGTGTCATGTCTCACAACGGAGGGCTTGTTTACAAATGAGGGTACGTTTACAGCAGCAATGAAGAGAACAGCTGAAAAAAACGAGGCCTGAAAAGAGGGAAAGTCTTAAATCAGGGGTCTGTCAAGCGGGGTTCCACTGTACTGCAGACATAGAACCACGGTCAGGGGATGCGCTGAATAAAACTATGCTATACCAACGATCCCTTGTCGCAGTTCTGGTTTCAATGTCCTGCAGATAAGACTACTAGCAATCAAGCCTGCAACGATGTTATTAATTAACTCGCGCCCTCAGCAAGGCCTAACTGACCATTCCAGTTTGATTGACCACCCCAGACTCGTAGAAACCCCATCAGAAGCCAATGACTACAAGAGGAACCCTGCTGCAAAGCCACCTGCCCGTACAAGCACAAAGTCATTGCGCAATGAACTGTCCTCAGTCAATAACACAAAGCCATGGTACAATGAACTGTCCCCAGTCATATGGTCATCAAGTGACAGTGCAATTGAATTCTCGCCGTGCTGCTTTGATGTAACTTGCTGAGCTATGGTTCAGTGGAGTGACCAAAAAAAGAGTGAAGCTGGTGTGACCATGCGTCCTTAATGTCGGCACACCCTCGCCAGATGCCTCCTCACACTGTCGCCAACAAGAACTGTGCCTTGCCGCCGCAAAGTCGCTCGTCGTCATCATCAAAGGCGCTGCGGCATTGTCTCTGCTCATCCTTCTGGAGAATGGCCACGACAGTCAGTTGTGTGATCATAACAGTCAATTGCCGTCAATCACTCGTAGTGCAGAGATTGAATTTCTCTCGGTTCGTGAGCGAAGAACAAAGACCTCGTTTACCATCTGTTCATTCCCAACAGCTGCTGAAACAAAGTCAATCGTTCAGACCGACTTCCAGCATCATTTCCTGTCCATTCTGTGCTATAATAATCTCCTCCTCCAATACCATTTCAGAGTGTGTATACCAACTGGCATAAATATCGCAGCAGGTCGGCACCAACCATCCCTAACTCCGTTTCCTCTCACTTCTTTGTGTATATCAACGTCGGCATGGATGGCAAGGACTGCCACAACAACATTTGTTTATTTTCCTCCACAGCTCTGTTGTGCCATTCAAAGTTTGTTGACGACCGGCATAACCACCACAGCGGGGCAGCACCAAGGACCTATTCCTGATTTCCTGCTCATTGTTCGTCTGCGTCATCTGGCATAACCGGCAGCAGCCACAACAGCGACTGTCTCCCTTACTTCCTGACCATAGCTTGTGTACCTCGACGACGGCATCACCACCAGGGATCAGCACAACGACTTTAACCCCATGCACCTCGCGCCAGATAGTTTTGCTTCCCCCCCTTCCGCTACAATACGGAAGTTCTCCCGACCGTTATTTGCTTACCAATGCAACTGTTTTCCTGCGTCCCTTGCATGGGGTGAAAGGTGGGAGAAGCGTCTAGTCAAGCTCTGACACAGAGGGCACACATGGCCGCCGGGAAGTCCCCCTAACTAGAGGGGGGATCCGGACAGGTGAGAACAGGTAAACGTTGCTACATGCTCCTGTAAGCAGCCTGAGCGCCGAAAAGCAAACGGAATGGTGGGCACACATTGTGTGTTCAACCTTTCTGTGCGGCGGACCTCTGTTTGTGCTCGGCTTCCGACAAAAGCCGGGGGGAGCCGGGGGAGGGGAACTGTTTCCATTGGAAGTACGGTCCCCACTTGACCCCTGCAGCATTGCTTAGGGTACCCTCTGCTACCAAGATGGGGACGTAAGGCCACACCCCTGGCACTTTCATGGGTATCGGTCACGATACCCTCTACTACCAAAACGGGGGACCTAAGGCCATATCACTGGTACGCTCATGGGAATTGCTTAGGCTATCCTCTACTACCAAGATGGAGACCAGAGGCCATAGGGGAGGACACCTTCCACGAAAGAACGCCTTCTCTTGTCCCTTTGTCTATTAGACTAAGTATTTAGCGTGACCAAAATATACCTGTCAGGACAGACCACCTCGGGACACTTAAGGCCGGTGGCAAGGGTGTATTGCAGGTGCCACTGCCAGTAACAGAAGCTCCTTTGTATGGAATACTCCATTCTGAACAACAACTGAGTTAACTAGTTTTTTGTATGGTCTTGTATGTTCTAGATCTTAACGTGCTTGGTAGTCAATTCTATGGTCAAATGCTGTGTCATTGTAACTAGTTGATTTGTAGAATGTTAAGGAAACAGAGTTAAGGGCATAATCAGCGCAAAAATAGCCATTTAACCGATCATGAAATAGATATATAAAGGGCATTTAGAACATCGTCAGCTCAGTCTATTTCACATATTGGCCGGCTCGTCAAAAATATAAAAAGTCACATGACCAAGTCCGGGTCAGCATGACCGGTCATTTAAAAATCCAAAACGGTTTTGACCCATGACCTCCGCCTGGCCGATACACTGTGCACGCAGCATGCATATATTCTTTTTTTTTTATTCTAGGGACGAGCCAGAGAGCGCTAAATGATTCAACTAATTTGGCCAAACACCTCCAGGGTAAAGACATTCCCTCTTGTACATTGGCCACCACATTCGCTACATTTTTTGTTTCTGCTCTGGACACGATACCGCGAATACCGTTCTCACGGTGTCCTGTTACTGTGGACACTACAAAAAAAGGACAGTCCTTTTTGTTGGATGTGTGAACGAAAACACGTACCGGTTGCCCACCGGCGAAAAACTTGCGGTCTTTGCTGTGTGATGCTTTTATCAATGAACGCACATGTATGCTCCTCTGCTGGGACAGGAAAGAAAACACCTTTACTGTCCACCCGCAAAAAGACCGGCGGTGTTTGCTGCGTTTTGCTTTTATCAATGAAAGAACGTGCTTCATTGCTGGCACATCCCGCCGAGAAACATGAGACAGGCTGGAATTACAGGCGTCAAAAGATGTTCACATGGTCCGTATCGGCGTTAAAATGACAGTCGATGTTAGCTTTTTTGTCAGTTTGTGGTTCTTAGTATGTCTTTATTGGCTTACGCTCTGCTGGATTTGCCTTTTAAAATACTAACAGTAACACATACACAACTCCTGATTTCTATCTTGCTGTACCAAGCATGTCTTTATGGACTCAAACGCTGCAGGGTTTGCCATTTAAAGGTACTGAACTTGTCAAATCCAGGTGCACGGAGCCCCTGGGGCTTTTAGTCATACCTCAGGCAGCTATCCGTTAGAAGAACTACCAAGTTTCATTGACTTGCACCCAAAGAGTCAAGAACTGCGATTTTTGTACGAATTAATTTCGTACTCGGACCCGGCTGGTCTTGACCTATTTTTGGATCTAAATTTAGATCAGGTAGATCACCACATCATGCACAAAAAGACACGTCACTAGCAAACTATGTCAGACGTCATCATGAGTTTGTGTAAAACAAAATGGAGGCCGGAATCACTCAGTTGAATCGAACTCCGACCAAACACCACGTAATAACTAGGTTAATGTATGCACTCGCGTGAACAAGAAACTGTCGAGCTTCACAGATGTCGTCGTTGGGTAGTTTTGGGTTTGTTTTACTAGCATAGGAGGATTTTTGAACTGTAAATGCACTCAGCTGCAACAAAAACGCAAAACGAAGCCTGCGAGCTTCACTGTGCCTTTAAAGTATAACAGTAAGATTTGCCCTTTGAGCTATAACGGCAGCAGACACAAAACAACGTAAGCTTAGGAGTTAAGCTGCTTCCTCTAAATCAGTTTTTAGTGGCTTATCGCGACAAGACTTGCTTGTAAGAATCGGAACGTTTTGTTAAAGCCGTGTCTGGAAAAGGAACTGGTTCATCTAATCTGATCTTAGGAAGCTTATCACACTTGTTCAAGACAGTCGAAAACTTCCAACTTTCGGTCAACCTTGAAAATTAAAAGAATCGACTTAAAATAAAAACTGGTTTTTTTCCAAAGAAGTCTTCATAAAATTATAGTGGCTCGCTCTGGATACGGGAGGACTTGTTCAAGCAAGTCGAACGCTGCTTTCGAAGTTATCTAGAATTTGATTAGTCTAATCAGCTCTTTTGGGCTTGGAATAAGAAGACCTTTTCATGGGAATCAAACAATTCTGTAACAACATCCTGTCGACTTGAGATGGGAGTCCAAGCCGATCTTCAGTGGGTTGGCAGGGAACCACTTGTTCAAATACTTCCATGCAGCATTCTGTCGAAAAACTTCAAACAAGAATCCACTCAACAACAAAAAAGCTGCCCCATGTAATCTTGTCTTTGAAGGCTTGGAACGAAGAAAATTTGCCCTTGAATTACGAGAGTAACAGACACTGCATTTCTTATCTCTATGCCAGACTTCTTCAGGGCCTGGTTGCACTCGAAAGTGTACAACATAAGCAGACATGAATGGTTAATTTATTTGCTTGTTTGTTGCTTCGGTGCCCTCTGCACGCTGCTAAAGATCTTGCTAGCTTGCGCATTGCAGGGCATGTCCTTGAGAGTGGGTCGATTGCTCCGGTTGCTGTCAGCTGCAAAAAAAGCAACTCCACACGTCTGTGAGTAACATGTGCTTAAAATTGCACGTGTTCAGTGTGTGTGTGTGTGTGTATGTGTGAGTGCGTGTGATTGCGTGCGTACGTGCGTATGTCCTGGCATATTCTTTCTTTGCTTGTGCGAGCGTCTCGCTGTTTGTCTGTGTGTCTGTCTTGAGTAAATACACTGCAAGACTGAGAGACGTTCGTGGATTAAGCTGCTGTATTGCAAGACGCGCCCTTGATAGCATGGCTTCAATCTATAGACAACCTCCCTGAGTTGTTCCGACAGTCACCTGCAAGCCATCAAATAAATTATGCAAGAGACATACTGAAAACCAGTGGGTTTTTTGTGTGAATGGAGTACTTTGTACATAGTAAGAGCTAATATGTTCAGTTTTTCTGTAGCACACTAAGTCAGTTTAATTCAGCTTCGTTCAAGCAAATCGTGCAGGAACTTTAAAAGTACAGGGAAACTATCAAACACTAGGAATTGTTCTGTTCTCAGAAAGGAGTAGATCTCTTCTGCTAATCTGCGTTAACCTACTCTTTGTCCCAAATGTGCGACAGGGCCTACTTCAAATGGTCTACTGTAAAAGTGAAAATCTATCCAACAAACGGGCACTCAGAAGTAGCACATAAACTAACAAGATACCTATCGGCCTGTCAAAACCTCGCTCCCCAGACTTATCGCCTCTCCCATCGAAGAGTCAAGCATTTGCAAAGCAAACCTAGGGGTCCCACTGTGCCAGCCAAAGCTATCGAGTTTCAGACACATCTCACTTCAGACACTACATTGGGGTGTGCACGTTAAAGATCCCACGATTGACAAAAGGGTCTTTCATGGTAAAATTGTATAGGCATAGATAAAAAATGTCCACCAAAATACCCGTATGACTTGGAATAATAGGCCGAGAAAAGTAGGATATGCGCCGAAGTGGCTGCGATCTGCTGGTCGATGTGAATGCGTGATGTATTGTGTAAAAAAAATCCATCTCACACGGCATAAATAAATCCCTGCGCCTTGAGTCCGAGTCTGGAGATACGCGCGCGATATAAGACTTCATATCTATAAGTCCACCCATGCACTCTCACAGTGGGACCCTCCTTTTATATATAAGACCCAAGGACTACTAAAGGGAGTCCTTGATAAGACCTAAAACAAATCTAAGAAAACCAGGTCTTAACAGCGAGGGAGTCACTCTTACAATGGAGGTAAATAACATGAACTAAAAATCTGAAAAAACCCTACTAGGGACATCAAAGGGAGGGGTTCTTAAAACGGAGAGAGAGTGGGTTTCTACTGTTCCCAAGAGAAAGCAGAGACGGTACAGATTGACCACAGTCACTGGAGAAACGCACGGCCCTTGGACAATAATAAACTCTAGAGAGAGTGGACACGAAACCAGGGACACGAGTCACACGAGTTTCGATGCAGGATAATCCTGTGTGGAGGCACTCGAACACGTCAAGACCATGACCGGCCACTGTGCCACCTGTTACATATTTGCCCAGGCTTTTATTCAGGATAAGGCCATCCATTCACTTGAATACATACCAAAAATCAACATCCCGACTGCTTCCTGTGCAAAGTCTTTTTTTTTAATATATCATTTTTTAGATTAACACTTGTGGCTTTAGAAGAAATTGATGTATTGAACAGACCAACACTAGTTCGTTTTGATACGCGTCGAATTGGTTTTGTCGAATAAAAATGGAGGGATAGTCTTATAGTTCTCACACCGTAAAAGCCTCGCCAGGTCTGAAATAGCGCACCGAAATAGTTTTACGCGAAGGAGTGTGCCTTTTATCTCCTGGTCAAGAGACTGAGCGCTTCACACACAAACTAATCGGCGGGTACCTAGTAGTTCTTGGCACGAACATTGCTTGTAAACTGTAAACTCCCGCCCAACAGTGTTTATCTTCATACGAGAAATTCCCGACCGTGATGAACTGTCCAATCGTAAACCAAAAGGTCATAAAACGCACGGCTTGGTCAAAAAGGGCGAATGATTTAGCAGACCGCCGACGGAGCACGCTCATATTGTAAACTCGGTGAATATACCTGGTGTAGATGTAAGCTTACATGTATGGAATGCTGTGTCCGAAAGATGTAAACAATTCGGGGAGGTATCGCTGTGTGAGTCAAGTGACAGTAAACAAACACTCCCCAGCGTCCTGTCACTGGTGAACAACGACGTCGTCTTGAAGAATGTTTGCACGAAGCATCTTTTTTGCACCTGCACCGGTGGGTATTCTATAAGCCTGTTTTAAACCCAATCATGAAAGCTCATAAACTTCATAGAAGGAAGTGTGTAGAGTTACAGTCACCTGCTATTTTGGGCAGCGTAGTCGACGCAACAGAAGACACGCGGTTGAACGTAAGTGCATCTGTTCCTGAGAGCCCAACTACATTTTGTTGTTGTTAGGGAGAGAGGGGGGGGGGGGGGAGGATAAAAAAAATCAGTAACAATACTTCATTCATCCTCCGCAGGACTTAAACCTACATAACGACTGACCTCAGTAAGATTATTAACGAAGGACCAAAAGACACGGACCAGCAAAACTAAAACTAAAAATAATAATAATAATAATGGTGATTTCTATAGCGCTTTCGAACACACAAAGCGCTTTACAAAAGCAATAACAACATCATTACCAGAATGACGCCATTGACGGAATAGAACACAATCATAAACACTTTACAACAAAAACCAAAAACAAAACATAAATGTTACAAAAATCCAGAGGCTCTTACAGGAACGAACTCTCAGTATACACAACAATTATGATGCACACACACACACACACACACACACACCCACACATGTCCACACACACGCACACCCACACACACACACACACACACACACACACACACAGTAAACATTGTTCATCCGAAAGTGCACATTCACAGGGTCGCGACAACTACATCATCATAGAATGCTTCTCTGAAGAGGTGAGTCTTGAGATTTGCTTTGAAAGAAGGCAGAGATGGACTGAGACGTAGAGACAAAGGGAGTTTGTTCCAGATATGATCAGTTGCGACTGAAAGACAGCGGCCACCATGATCGTCCCTCTGATACTTAGGAGCTTTGACAAATTTATTTTGGGAGGCAGAACGGACAACCCTTTCAGGATTGTTCTTCTGCACGAGATCGGACAGGTACTGTGGAGCCGTGCCCGCGGCAATTTGATAGAAAATGCAGCAAATCTTGTATTTAATTCTTTGTTCCACTGGAAGCCAATGTAGCTGTTTGAGTAGAGGCGTGACGCTTTGTTTCATAGGTGTTCGAAACACGAGTCTAGCGGCAGCGTTCTGGACTAGTTGCAGGGGCTTGGTGACAGATTTGGGACATTCAGCGAGCAGTGAATTACAGTAGTCTAATCTAGAGAGTATGCCGGAACAGACTAGTCTTTTGGTTGCGTCTTCGGTAAGGTACTGTCGAATGGAACCTATACGCCGGATCTCCATTCGCGCTGCTTTACATGTTTGGACTACATGCTGTTTCATGCTAAGATCTTTGTCAAAAAAGACTCCGAGATCACGGGATGTATCCGGAGATAAAAAAAAAATTTTGACTAGCACTGCAGGAAGAGAAAAAGACTACCATTGCTTTTTCAGTAGCCCACCAAAGATCAAAGCTTGAGATGGAACAAGGGCTGTCTGTTGTATCCACTTGTGCAGACAGAGAGAGACGACGGACCACAGACATAGAATAGACTTAGGGCTTGAGGTGAGAGAGGTCTCAGTTCAAGGGTGGGTCAGGGGGATCGAGTGTCCTCCACCTCACTAAGCTCAACGAGTCCGCAAAAACGGATTCTTCTCTTCTTCTTCTTCATTCTTGGCATCTGTCCCGCATAAATATGTCAGTGTGTCACAGCACTCGCGGAACAACATCATCATGTGCTGAACTCTCTGTCGCTGCCAACATCAAGAAAGCAAAGTTCGGCGAGGAACTGGGAACTATTCTACTGTAACAGTGCAATCACTACACCTTGCCAGAACGGCAACATCAAAGGGACTAATAAGAAATAGTAGACATGGTAATGGTGCCTGACAGTGTGCACCTCGAGCTTTGAAACTAAGCTGGAATAGTCAAACGACTCTCAGGACATGTAAAGACAAGTGAAACTAAGAGAGAGAGAGAGAGAGAGAGAGAGAGAGAGAGAGAGAGAGAGAGAGAGAGAGAGAGAGAGAGAGAGAGAGAGAGAGAGAGAGAGAGAGAGAGAGAGAGAGAGAGAGAGAGAGAGTGAAACAGACAGACTGACAGATATGTCAACCATTAGATGGACCAGCACTAAATAAAACATTGACATTTCTTTTGTCCTCATTAGACCTCAAACGGAACACAAAATACATACGTGTACATTGTTACGTATAAGCAAAGAAAAACATGCCCACAACTTTGCCTTGTGTCCTTCTTCTTCTTCTTCGGCGTTCCAGGCCTTGTGTCCATATACATAGTCTTCTTGTGACAGTGATTCAAGATCGACAATGACAGTTTAAGCACATCTCTGTCAAAAATGACTCATTATCAGGCAGCATGGAGATTGTTTTATACGAAAAGAAAGCTGACACTTCGATCACTCAGCCTACAGTCATAATTCATAAATACACATTGACAGAATATGACATATTCTGAACTTATGACACCGCTTGTCACAGAGGAGGACGCATCTGCGGCGAAGATAAGACAAGTACGTAACATAAAAAAAAACCATATTCAGAAGATAACCCTCATTAGTGACATTTTATCAAGGCAAACCTGACGTTACATGTCGATTCGGCATTAACTGAAACACATTGGGGCGACGGACGTGAACGAGCAGAAAGAACAGGGGGTGGAGGGTGGGGGGGGGGGGGAGGGGGGAGGGGGGGGGGGGGAGCGGAGATGAGGGTTATCAGAATTTTGGGGCTTAGCTAATTAACGTATTCCCTCTGTTCATGTGTGTGTTTGTGTGTGGGGGGAAGGGGTACTCATGGTTTTGGTGCTTGGCTTAGCGACTTAACCTATTTCCCCTTTTCATGTGGTTGCTGTGGTTGACATCAATCCTTTCCCAACGTCTCTGAAACGGCCCAGGAACTAAGAAAGGTCGGCAATGAACAGAGCTCTGTATATCAAGCTAAAGGGATTACCGGCCATTATCCATGCTTCTCGCTGTAGAAAAAAAACGTCTGATCCCCCCAAGAAAAGCGAGTCAAGGCGCTGAGGTCAACCGTCAGTGGGAGGGGGAGTCATTGAGGGGGCCAAAAGGTCGAGATTGGAATGTATTGAGAGCCTCACCCCAGGGCAATACCGCTCGAGGTACCTCTTGACTGAAAACCCAGGTAGCCGTGATATTTTAGAAAGCTTTTTTTCTTGTCGCCGGCTCTCCTTGGATATTCCCCCCAGACAAGACCTGTAGAGTGGCCTGGTTATGCTTCTGCTCACTATGTTTACCGAAATGTACACAATCTGGTACCTGTGTCACATTACAGCTTTCACAACTCTTATTTCAAGACTAGGAGGTCTGGTCATGCATTGAAAAGGAATGTTTCAAAGAGGGGAGCGATCCAACTCAACAACTGGTGTCCGTATCACATAACAGCTTTTGCAATTTGTTTTTGAAGAAGGAGGTCTGGCTTCACTGTGACTTTGGCCAAGGATGTTTGCCAAAGTAAAGACCGAGTTCAAAACAGGGCACTAGTATGAACTTGCAGCTTTTGATAGGAAGATCTGGCCATTGCTGTTTTGAACAAAAATATTTGTTCAAAGTCAAGCTTTATCTAAAGATAAGGTACCAAAATCTAATTACAGCTTTAACATTCGATTCAATGTAGCCAATGACCTGAAACTTTACCGTTCTCTCAGCCATACCATAGCCCCTTACACTTGGGCTGTGGTGACGTATAATGGAGGATTCACTATCAGAGGTAACAAAGGTCTTGGCCGTAAGCAGGGCATAAAGAGGAAGAAAGTCACTTCTGCTCATTAATAATTCATGCGAGAGAGGAAAGACAGAGTTGCTAGTCGTCAATGAGGAACGGAGCGCACAGAATAGAGTTCCCTTGTCAGCCAAGGTTAAAAGGTCCATTTCTTCCCGTGTAAGCGATCGCGGTCACTACCACATATCTGTTAAGGGTTTTAGATGGGATAAGGGCAACCTTCAACGTAAAGACACAGTTCTTCCCGTGTAAGCGATCGCTTCTAGAAATCCCGTCGAATCTCAGCTATGCGAGTCTAAAGGCGTAATATTCCGATCGCGGTCACTACCACATATCTGTTAAGGGTTTTAGACGGGATAAGGGCAACCTTGAACGTAAAGACACAGTTATTCCCGTGGAAACAGTTCGGCTCACCACCTCTGATCTGGCCAGGTATTTGCATAGGGTAAGAGCATCCTTTAACTTCAAAGCCAGGTCCACATATAAATAAGATGGTGAGCTGAATCGTGTGCGCCGCGGACAGGGCGGTACCTTTAAGAGTGTGTCGTTTGAAAAGGCTGTGGGTATAGAGTGAGTGTATCACGTCAACGCTTTATAATACACAACTAAACACCGTCTCGTTTTTACCGGGATCGGGAGGAGGAGAACATTATCCGTGGGCCAACAGTTTTGTATTCATTCATTGTGCTCTGATTTCAACACACACACCAGCGAGCTTCCATTACTTCCCGGGGCTTTCTCGCACACAGACAGCTGAACTGAATGAGTTTTATAGTTAGAATTCGCTCATTGTGCTTTAACTTCAAGACACACACATCGACGAGATTTTATGACTTCCCTTGCTCACACATACAGCTGACCTTATAGTGTGTTTGCTCTGAGTAATGAACCATGGCGTCATTTTTAGATGCTGTTCACTGGCGCGTGTCCTTGAAGATGAAAGCATTGGAACTACATAACAATTAAAGAAGAAGGGGGAAATCCATACCACCGTACCTGTAGGCTGTGGCATTAATATCTTGAGTTCGGACAGCCAAAGATACTGAATTTGCGCCCACCATCCTGAGAGAGTGAAACCAGTTCTCATGTTAGAGGCACACTCCTCTCCGTCAAAACAGATTTGCTCAGAGTCTCACTGAGATCTAGTCGGGCTTTTACATGGGATAAGATTATCCATCCACATATATATATGCCAAACAGCAACACCCTGGTTGTTCTCCAGTAGGGATTTTGTGGTAAATTAATTTTTAAAAATTCAATTAACAACAGCACGTAGATGGAGAAAAAGAAAAAAAAAGAAAGAGAGAGAGAGAGAGAGAGAGAGAGAGAGAGAGGGGGGGGAGATGAGAGATATAGAGAGACAGACAGAGACAGAGATAAACAGAGACAGAGAGGGACAGAGCGATATAGATACAGATAGACAAAGCACAAAGCCACTATCCAGCCCCATCTTCCAAAAACAACACTGTCCACCCAAAACTCTGCCATATCCACAAACAACAAGACAATGCATTGTACTCCCACCACAGCTGTATTTTTTCTATCTCTCTCTCTCAGCCTCAGATGAAGATCAGCAGGGGAACAGACAATGGGGCACCCGGCACAAAAGCCTTCTTTGAAGCTGGGTGTGTTCAGGACTTTGACCATAGGTCATCCTTTGTCCATCTCTCTCTCGCCTTTCGCATTCAGCTCATCATAACAACGACCTTAAGGTCACGCGGAAACGGGTCAGTACGGGTGAAGACATTTTTGAAACCCTCCCATTCAAAAAGCATTACTAATTTCGGTTCTGGTGTTTACATGGCTTTAAGGAAGCATACCTAGGTACACAGCTTTTGTGTAAAAGCTTATAATATATACACATTTGTTTCGATCGATGTCTTTAAATGGAAAAAACATATTTTTTAAAAACCTTGCAACCCAGACCCTTCCAGCCAATCTAAGTGTGCATTTTACTGGTCTCATTGCAACTTTGTTGAAGATTAGCCGACGTGCATAACAGAAATCGATCATTGCTGATCTTCTTCTGCGTTCGTGGGCTGAAACTCCCACGTACACTCGTGTTTTTTGCACGAATGGAATTTTACGTGTATGACCGTTTTTTACCCCGCCATTTAGGCAGCCATACGCCGCTTTCGGAGGAAGCATGCTTGGTATTTTCGTGTTTCTATAACCCACCGAACTCTGAAATGGATCACAGGATCTTTTTTGTGCGCACTTGGTCTTGTGCTTGCGTGTACACACGGGGGTGTTCGGACACCGAGGAGAGTCTGCACACAAAGTTGACTCTGAGAAATAAATCTCTCGCCGAACGTGGGGACGACCTCGCGCTGACAGCGGCCAACTGGATACAAATCCAGCGCGCTACCGACTGAGCTACATCCCCGCCGATCATTGCTGATCACCTTGGGGAGTGAAAATGAAAGCATAAGTCCAACTTTTTCTCTTCTGAACGCAGAGCCCAGATATGTGTAACTGATACAACTTAATATTTTGCAAACAATAATGCATTAAACATGATTTTATTTAATTACCCAACCGGTCCAAAGCAGACGAATCTTGACAGAATTTTATTTCTTATGGGACCACTTCTAAGGAAAACTGTTGGGCTGACTTAACATTCAGGTTGAAAAACAAGGAGGGAAGAGAGAAAATCGGAGAGGGGAGGAGCGGAGAATTGGATCCATCTGCATGATGAAGCTACTTACTGAGTGAACCTCCCAGAACACACACACACACACACACACACACAGTGGGCTCCGTTCATTGACCTTTTATTCGCCCTGACCTTTGACTAACGTTCGACTTACCTGAGGTAATCTGACAGAACAGGTAGGCCCCCGAACACTCTAGGGTTTTCCCCCCTACCTGTGTCTTTTCCACCATTATCTTTCCTCTCCTGCCACCTGCAGCTTCCATGCTTGCTTCACTACTAGTTTTCTTATCGTCTTCAAGTCCAGACTGCACGCCCTAGGCACGTTCTAACCTTTTCACGGATAGCCCTAACCCACCACCCCCCCCACCCCCCGCCCCCCACCCCCCACCCCCCACCCCCCACCCCCCACCCCCCTCCGTTTGACTGAATTGTCCCCAAAACAAATACCTCTAAAATATGAGAGGTACCAACACAGAAACCTTACTACTCATATGTTAGACTTGCGCTTCTTGAAAACTTCAGCCAGGACGAAGAAAACAACGACAACAATGACAGAAGCTGAGAATTGGGGTGTCTTACTGTCTGTGTAAGCTAAGTAGTGATGATGATGATGATGATGATGATGATGATGATGATGATGATGATGATGATGATGATGATGATGACGACCAAGAAGGGGAGGAGAAATACATGATCTGTTTAATCTATATAATACAAAACGTATTATCATTTGCTGCCTCTTTTAACGGCACGATATAACGACAATACTTTCCATAACACTCGCTTTTCTCTTCCTAACAAATCTATAGATCTCTTTCTCTCTCTCTTTGTCTGTTTCTCTCTCTTTCCCACAATGTTTCTTCTTTCTCACAATAATTCGAGTTGCATCGTATCCAGCTGCGTAGTAAAGAAGTGAGTTCCTAGGTGTACACACTGGACACAGAGTGGAGATTAATGCCCCCACTAGGGTGTCGTCTTCAAAGCCATAGCTCACCCAAAGCCGTGTAACCTGTCAGGGACATTATTCATTCCCTCGTCTGTCCAGCGATAACAGAAACATCCCAGACTAATGTTCAACCAGAACGACAATAAAAGGAGACGGAGGACTGGTTGGACTGAATTTACGGAGCACACAGAAAGCTTTCCTCTTTCACAACACATTGACAAACGTCCGCTCGGGTGTCTATCGTCAGACCTCAAATGGTGCAAGCGTATTTACTGAGTATTTCTTTGTATTGCAAAGTTTTGCTCAAATTATGTTTCACTTGGGCAGAAAAGTCAAGTTGTGACTTCTCAGTTGCACCAAACCTGTCCAACTATCAGATTTGCTTAAATTTTGTTTTAGTAAGGCAAATAAATCCAATTAGAACCTCTGTTTCACCAAATAAGGCTGACTAGCAGGATAATCTGTCTTCCTTCCAATTCAATTCAATTTACTGAGGACTCAGCTTTGTGTAACCATACATATTAGTGGTAATGTGATGTTTTTTTCATGTCTGGTAAAAGCAGACGATTGTCGTTTGAACAGGACAAGCTAAAAGCACCAGGTTGTTGTTTGTTAATGACTACCAAATCACACAACACGTGGTGCCTTAACTCAGACGGAGACGTCACAAAAACAACACAGCCGCGGCACCGGAAGTGCTACTGCGCGCAAGATCGGAAGAACTACTGCAACCGAACGCAGCGCACTTCCATGGGCAACATTATCAAGTCTTCAGTTACAGGAAGCATCGGGGAACGCGCGCAATCATTCTTCCGGAAGAAAACAAAGACCACAGGCTGACGCAAGTAACAATGAGATCGTGAGATCTTCCACGATAGAGTGCAATTACAGGAACGCACCGACTGCTGTGGATGCTGTTGGTGTAATAGTTTCAATACGCCAAGGAATCTGTTCTCCATATCAAGTTTGCAAAAGCGCTGGCATTTCACCCAACTGCGCAGAGTACAAGTTACACGTCCAATCGCATAAATATGAATTCATCTTTGTCCAGATAGTCAAATCTTGCTGTAAATTGCAACAAGAAGTTAGCTTTACCGCAACCTATGTCTTTTTCCTAGTAAATTAATATTTTCTCTCCTAGTTACAGACAGCTTGAAGCTGAGAACAAAGTGCCTTGCTCTGATCTGGACTGGGAAGTTGCTGTGACTCCATACCGATTCGCCAGTGTCTGTCACGATTTCGTTGCGCACGTTCAAATGTGTATACTAGTTGTGTGCACAAGTGACGACCGACTGTTGCAGTTGCTAACACTTTCCAGCTGGTGCAAGAAGGATAGACTCTTTTGAAATTGAAGCGTTCTCATGCAATGAACGCGACAGTTTCAGTGTTACACTTGAATCAAGACAGCTTGCTGCTAAAGGGTGCAGCCTTGAAACGGCACGTCTGATTTGCTGCGACAAAACGTCCATCCGTGAGAGTTGTATCAACATCAAACTCGCCACCTGAAGCCGCTCACAATATTTTGCCGCCTCAGCGCTTTGATGTGTGCAGGTAAAGGTAGGCCTATTTAGTTCGTGCACCAGCGAACGGCCAGGAAAGTCGCGGCATGAAATAACAGCGGTGCAGAGCCGTGTCCACATAATTTTGCATGGCTGGGCAGAGTCAATTGGTCCACCTGCTTCAGGGTCCACGGTACGTACCTCCATCGCCCCGTCCACTTCACGGCTATTATTGTGGCTGAGGATTAGCGAGGGCAGTCTGTAGAATAGTATCCGTTCTACTGACCACGTGGGGACACTTATTCCATTCACTGATTTCGTCCGAGTGGTTGTTAGTTTGAAGCAGCTGACCAAGCTCATTCCCCGCCAGCCGGGTGACCCTTCTCAGCTCAAAATGTAGAGATTTTACTAGGAGAGAACTGAAACGAAGTCGCGAAGCTCTAAAAGAGATAAGGAAGACTGTCTGTTCAAACGACTGCTCGGAAGATGCTATTTTGCAAAGGACAGAATCTATCAATGCAGTTGATGTTTTCTATGAGTCAACACGTCATTCAAAGTGACGAGCCCACACCAAAGAAGGTGACTACAACGTGACTGATTAGTTTAACGTCCTCTCACGACCACTTAGTATATATACTTATTGGGACATGTATTGATTATGCGCTGAGAATGACGAAAACGCAATGTTCAGATGCCCCATGCGTCATGCGTTCTGCGTACAGCATACAAGACGTCCTTATTAAAAACATTCTAGACCGTGAAATAATCAGATGTCGTTGTCAGGATAGCACGACACATAATAACCGTGCATGTAAGCAACCCTGCCCTGCGCCATTCCTGGGTTCTATCTGACCCTGAAAAGAGCCACGTGCAACCCATGATGATCTGAACTAACGATTAGAACAAGGTCTTCTGTGTGCAAGGTTTCCCCCAGCTGGAAGGTATACAGTGTTGATTTACGTGAAACGTGCCTCAAATGGTGTGTATTCAGTGACTGGCAACAATCATGAACACAAATGCTTAGCACACTCTCCTAACATGTTGCTTTCACTGGCTATAAATGTTTATGTCGCCTCCTTTTGCTCTGAATTGTTACTCAGGTATTTGCATAACGCTCAGGCATCCGTTCGGTGTCGCTTTTTAAACTATAGCATGTGGTTTCTAGCCATGGAACGTAATTCTGAGCTAAAAGTAACGCATGATTTTGAGCAATCACGCCCCGTCACGACGAATCATAGTCCGTCATTTTGACATCACGTTATGGCTCTTGCTACATGCAGACACTCTTTGCTTACGTTGAGTAACAATCTGACATATTTTCATCGGGTTTCTTGTTCTGTGTCTGTTACATAATTATAATGCCAAAATGTCAAAAACGCGCGTGCGCGCGTGTGTGTGTTGTGTGTGTGTGTTGTGTGTGTGTGTTGTGTGTGTGTGTGTTGTGTGTGTGTGTGTGTTGTTTGTGTGTGTGTGTGTGTGCGCGCGTGTGTGTGTTGTGTGTGTGTGTGTGTGTTGTGTGTGTGTGTGTGTTGTTTGTGTGTGTGTGTGTGTGTGAACAACTACTGAAGCTGGTTGATATACTCGACTTCGCGTGTGATTAGTGTAAGCTGTTGCTGAATTATTGTCCAATGTTTTCTTTCTCGTAAATAACCTAGTCACATAGCAAAAGCGCGGAAGGTGCTTAAAGAGATGAATGCTTGTGACCGAAAATAACCTGCTGGCCAAAGAACCAATTCCTACCGTTCAAGGCTATAGCGAGGCACATACAGACAGACATGAGTGAACAATCACACACATCCTGCCCCCAAGACCCACCCCACCCCATCCATATTTCCAGCGTGACAAACCCATAACCTGCAGGTGTTGAGACGTCCATAGCATCTCGCTGTGTCGGTTACGGATGTCGATAATTTCCGAGCTTGTGAAGACGAACAAAACGTGGATTTGTGTCCCTCTTATCTACCTGCTTGTTTGACACAGCTACAATGACTACCTTTCATCTCCACCATCTCTCCCTGCTTTTGACCCCTGTCAATGTTACGGCGGGACAGGTAGACCAAGGTATGAATGTGGAGTGTACTTCTCTCTCCTCCGATCCTTTCTCTATTACGTCCACAAATCAGACAGGAAGAGAGAGAGAGAGAGAGAGAGAGAGAGAGAGAGAGAGAGAGAGAGAGAGAGAGAGAGAGAGAGAGATAAAGAGAAACAAAGAGAGAAAGAGAGAGAGAGAGAGTGTGTGTGTGTGTGTGTGTGTGTGTGTGTGTGTGTGTATGTGTGTGTGTGTGTGTGTATGTGTGTGTGTACGTACGCGCACGCGCGCGTTTTTGTGTCTGCCTCCCTGTCTGTCTGTGCGCGCTTCTGGATATAATGGACCACACTGAGTATCCACAGCACTGTTTGCGCGAGAGAGTGCTTTGATTTTCATCCTCATTAGTCCTCCACCTCAGACCACAATGGCGAGGGGGGCAACTGGAATTCAAACATCAACATTCCCGGCGCACGAAGGCAAACTCGCAGCCCTTTTCTTCAAATAAGCGTCAATCTGAATAGAAATAAACTCCCTCACTCACAGGCAAGAGGCTGCTGTTTAACTTAAACCAGTTTTCGGCGACGTTGCACTTTTTGGGATGAAAGGAATCCGATGTTGAAGGGGGGAAATTCCTACCCTATGAACCTTTCTAAATATCTATATATATATATATACGACTTGTGTGTGTGTGTGTGTGTGTGTGTGTGTGTGTGTGTGTGTGTGTGTGTGTGTGTGTGTGTGTGTGTGTGTGTGTGTGTGTGTCCGCGATGCACGGCCAAAGTTCTCGGTGGATCTTTTTTAAATTTGGAGACCGTATTCAGCTACACCCCGGACACAACCTCATCGATGAGATATTTCAACACGTGCTCTCAGCGCGCAGCGCTGAACCGATTTTGGTTTTTCTCTGGATCCATTCCCAGTAACCAGTAACTCTTCCTTATATAAGGGACTTTGCTCTGTAAATCTCGGTCCCCCTTGAGGAGGGTCTGATGCTCCCAATAGGCTGTCTGCGAAGGGATACTTTCTTCTCTCTCTATCTCTGCTAAGAGATTTTAACAAATCTCGGAAGAAAGTCTCTGCTGACTTTCAATTGTTTCTTTCACAATTTCTGATGTTTTATAATGTGGTCACCGTGAAAGTTGCATCGCCTTTAAAGCGATCCAATTGAATAAAGCAGAAAACTTCTTCTTTACCAAGTCCTGTGTTGAACAGCAGTGAAAAGTTGACCGCTTTTCCTGTTTAACCTTTTCAAAATTAGATCTAACTTGTTCGCGTATCCATTTCTGGATCTGCAGGCTGGTACAGAGTTACCTCCCTTTAGGCTTTTTCAAATTTCCCTTGTTTTAACCTAATTTCTTGGTTAAAACTTGTCTAAATTTCTAAATTCTTTCTTAATAAGTATCAATTCTACACTTTGGCCTTAAATCAAAGTGTTTCCCTTCACAGATATCCTCTTGGGGTTGTCAGATGAGGGTAGTCTCCCATGCCAACAGAAGCTACCATTCAGAGAATGGTTTGCTTCTTAGTTGGATACCATGGGTTGACAACTCTCGCCATCAGTACCACCTGACCACTGATGAGACACAATAGTGTCGAAACACGTGTCTGGTCTAGGTACAAATACAATGGTCCTCCTCAGGACTAGATTACCTTGCGATACGTCCCCCACAAAGGGACTTTGCTCTGTAAATCTCGGTCCCCCTTGAGGAGGGTCTGATGCTCCCAATAGGCTGTCTGTGAAGGGATACTTACTTCTCTCTCTATCTCTGCTAAGAGATTTTAACAAATCTCGGAAGAAAGTCTCTGCTGACTTTCAATTGTTTCTTTCACAATTTCTGATGTTTTATAATGTGGTCACCGTGAAAGTTGCATCGCCTTTAAAGCGATCCAATTGAATAAAGCAGAAAACTTCTTCTTTACCAAGTCCTGTGTTGAACAGCAGTGAAAAGTTGACCGCTTTTCCTGTTTAACCTTTTCAAAATTAGATCTAACTTGTTCGCGTATCCATTTCTGGATCTGCAGGCTGGTACAGAGTTACCTCCCTTTAGGCTTTTTCAAATTTCCCTTGTTTTAACCTAATTTCTTGGTTAAAACTTGTCTAAATTTCTAAATTCTTTCTTAATAAGTATCAATTCTACACTTTGGCCTTAAATCAAAGTGTTTCCCTTCACAGATATCCTCTTGGGGTTGTCAGATGAGGGTAGTCTCCCATGCCAACAGAAGCTACCATTCAGAGAATGGTTTGCTTCTTAGTTGGATACCATGGGTTGACAACTCTCGCCATCAGTACCACCTGACCACTGATGAGACACAATAGTGTCGAAACACGTGTCTGGTCTAGGTACAAATACAATGGTCCTCCTCAGGACTAGATTACCTTGCGATACGTCCCCCACAAAGGGACTTTGCTCTGTAAATCTCGGTCCCCCTTGAGGAGGGTCTGATGCTCCCAATAGGCTATCTGTGAAGGGATACTTTTTTCTCTCTCTATCTCTGTTAAGAGATTTTAACAAATCTCGGAAGAAAGTCTCTGCTGACTTTCAATTGTTTCTTTCACAATTTCTGATGTTTTATAATGTGGTCACCGTGAAAGTTGCATCGCCTTTAAAGCGATCCAATTGAATAAAGCAGAAAACTTCTTCTTTACCAAGTCCTGTGTTGAACAGCAGTGAAAAGTTGACCGCTTTTCCTGTTTAACCTTTTCAAAATTAGATCTAACTTGTTCGCGTATCCATTTCTGGATCTGCAGGCTGGTACAGAGTTACCTCCCTTTAGGCTTTTTCAAATTTCCCTTGTTTTAACCTAATTTCTTGGTTAAAACTTGTCTAAATTTCTAAATTCTTTCTTAATAAGTATCAATTCTACACTTTGGCCTTAAATCAAAGTGTTTCCCTTCACAGATATCCTCTTGGGGTTGTCAGATGAGGGTAGTCTCCCATGCCAACAGAAGCTACCATTCAGAGAATGGTTTGCTTCTTAGTTGGATACCATGGGTTGACAACTCTCGCCATCAGTACCACCTGACCACTGATGAGACACAATAGTGTCGAAACACGTGTCTGGTCTAGGTACAAATACAATGGTCCTCCTCAGGACTAGATTACCTTGCGATACGTCCCCCACAAAGGGACTTTGCTCTGTAAATCTCGGTCCCCCTTGAGGAGGGTCTGATGCTCCCAATAGGCTGTCTGTGAAGGGATACTTTTTTCTCTCTCTATCTCTGCTAAGAGATTTTAACAAATCTCGGAAGAAAGTCTCTGCTGACTTTCAATTGTTTCTTTCACAATTTCTGATGTTTTATATATATATATATATATATATATATAGAAGATATGACTCTATAATGGTTTGGTTTGAAGGCTGCTTAGCTTTACAACAGCAGAAAAGGAATGAATCAGGTAAAACACGTAAATAAACAAGGACCAATGAGGATGGCTAGCCTTTGTGATAAGAGACAAAAAGTTCCACCATAAAAAAACACCGACTCTATTAAAGTAGAATTTTTGCCATCACTGCCATTCTTTGGGATTTGCAGATGAGAAAGCCAAAGCTCAAATACATGTATACATATACAAACTCCTAGCATCGTTGAAATACCTGACATCACATCCAAGACTTAACAGTTGATGTTGCTCGTTGATGAACACTCTTCCCTTTATTCGTTCATTCACCATTCACATCACACTCAAGTCTCTAAAACTTCAACTGCTGTGTATCCCACTTGTGTTGTGCTATGCTAGTGACCTGAACCCCCCGAACCAAACGGGAGGGGGGAAAGCCAAAAGGACCAAATAGCAGGAAGCCATTAAAGCTTCGGGACCGTTGTGTTTGTCTACCTGGTTTGACTAACGGTTTAGACTTCCAACGCGCACACACAACTGCCACTACAGACCAATTTACTCTTCAGTGCAAGAGTAAAAGAAGAACTTTGTAGTTGTCTTGAGACTCAACTTTGATTGACCCGATCCAAAATTAAAGAACCGCGGCACCAATAGCGCAAAGGGTGACACAAAAAAAACAGATCTATCCCACCAAAAGTTTAATATTTTCTGAAATAATCAGCCGATTCTTTTATTTTTTCAGGTGAGCCAAGCTGAAATGATGTTCTAACAGCCCACCAAGTTTGAGCTTCAAGATGTCATGGACAACGGAGCATAAGACATTTATAGTCGAGGCCTATTTTCGGTCGAATTCTATCCAGACTGGTCAGCCGCAGATGTGACCCAGAGTGGTCCCCCTATTCACCGGACTTGAACCCCCCAGATTTTTATCTGTGGGGGTACCTCAAGGACAGGGTATATGGCAACAACCCCCAGACCATCCCTGATCTTAAGGCAGCAATAACAGCAGCTGTAAGAGCGATCCCACATCTGCGGCTGACCAGTCTGGATAGAATTCGACCGAAAATAGGCCTCGACTATAAATGTCTTATGCTCCGTTGTCCATGACATCTTGAAGCTCAAACTTGGTGGGCTGTTAGAACATCATTTCAGCTTGGCTCACCTGAAAAAATAAAAGAATCGGCTGATTATTTCAGAAAATATTAAACTTTTGGTGGGCTCTGTTTTTTTTGTGTCACCCTGTATGACCTATGATTGAAAGGCTGTTACCCACCAATGAAGAGTTATTTCTTTAATAACAATGTATACTTGGAAGTCAAGTATAAGTGTTGGAATACTAGTACCAGAACGAATGGAAACTTTCAGCTTGCCGGCATAGGTCAACAACAAAAAACCGTGTAATCGCTGTGGAACGGATTTCTAAAATAAAATGATTATGTGATGTGTTCGCCGAATTCTATGCTACGCTTGTTTATTACACTAAAGAACAGTGAAAACCATAGTACATGTGTACACGCTTTTGCATCTACACACCCACGTACGGTACCCCTCCTCTCCTACACACACACATCTACTCACACAACGATCTCTTAAACCAAAACAAAACTCACACACACACAAAAGTAGCCCATTGTGAAGATCGCAATGCTAACAGAAACACAGACTGAAGCATTCCCGTTCTCAATACAAGACAAACCATCCCGGCACAAGCCCTAACGTGAACGTATGCACTCAACCTACAACATACCTTTTGGAAACTACAGCTATAGTTTTTGTTGTTATTGGTAATGATGGAAAACACCTGTATGCCAATTATCACAGCGCGTTTATTTCTCTTGGAGGTAATTAGGATGAAAGCCGAGTTGCAGGCGTGTCGGGGCAATGTCTATGTGGAGGGCGAGTGGAGCAGGTGGGGCTGACAGTGCGAAATGGGAATCTTAAGATCCTCCTGCACCATTGCAAGGTCAAGCTTAGTTCTTCCTGGCAGATGTACATGATATATTATTATGCGCTACGTAGAGAGAGAGAGAGAGAGAGAGAGAGAGAGAGAGAGAGAGAGAGAGAGAGAGAGAGAGAGAGAGAGAGAGAGAGAGAGAGAGAGAGAGAGAGAGAGAGAGAGAGAGAGTGAGCACACAAAGCACCACCACATGGCCCATTCCTTAACGTGGTGTGGTGGTTTGCATGTCTCGGTGACCCTAAGAGCTATGCCAGCGGGAGTGTAAACTCCTGGCAGGGCTTCCCAAGCTGGACAGGCCGAAGGGTAGAGGCCAGACTAATATGGACCAACCTTGTGCTCACAGGGCAGGTCCTTGGGCCATGAGCTAAGGGTGAGGTAACCCTGACAGAAACCTCGAGTGCTGAAGACGTATGTGTTGGGCCGCACGGCGCACTCCAACAAACCACAACACTACGCATCAACTGCCATTATGACACTTGGAAACAGAATTGACAGTAATGGTGCTCGCCCTGTGAGGATCCACCAGGCAGGTGCAGCGCCGGGCTCCGCGCCTCAAAGGAGTCCACCCTCAGCTACTGGAGGTCCCTTCATCTCGTCTTGTGGAGCCAGGGGACGAGAAAGGAAAGCGACTGGCCGGAAAAACAGCAGAGCCAAGGACAACCCCACTATTAACATCATGCATTGGAATGCAGAGGGGGTATCCAATAAGAAGGAAGAATTAGAGCACTTCCTCTATGAAAACAGCATCAACATCTGCTGCATTCAGGAAACACACCTGCAAGAAGGGAAGCCCTTTAAGATCCGAGGGTACCAGGTGTTCAGGAGTGACCGACAAGGGAGGAAGAAAGGAGGAGTGATGACTCTGGTCAGGAACAACATAAATGCCAGTGAAACCAACAGATACATGGAAGAAGCAGAGTACATAGAAGTCAAGATAACGACCAATGACAGCAAGATGAACATCGTCAACTACTACTGCCCCAACGACAAGATGCTGTCGCTTGACACAATCCAGGTCCCTGACAGCGGCTTCCTCGTCGCTGGAGACTTTAACAGCCAGTGCCAGAGTTGGGGATATAAAACACTAGACAGGCGAGGAGAAGACATTGAATCTTGGCAGGACGACAACCACCTGATCCTTGTCAACGACCCCAGAGATCCATCTACCTTCTACTCGCGCCGCTGGCACTCAACAACAACACCAGACCTGGCATTGTGCACGGATGACATCCACAAAAACATCTCAAGAAAAGTGGATGAACAGCTGGGTGGAAGCGACCATCGCCCAGTTCTCCTTACCATCAGTAGAGACTCAGCATCTGAGCATCCACAACACCCGAGATGGAACTACAAAAAGGCAAAGTGGGGACTGTTCAACATACGAACAAATGAGCTGACCAGAGCCATAGAAACAGAGGGGAGAAACATCAACAACGTGATAAAGGAATTCAATGCTAGCATAATCCAGGCAGCCAAGGACAGCATCCCACGTGGAGTGAGGAAGGACTACATCCCATACTGGTCCGATGAGCTGCAGAAGACGCACGATGCACTCACAAGAATGAGAGAAGAGGCAGAGACGAACCCTAGCCAGGAGAACAACATCAAACTCCAAGAAAGCAAAGCAAAACATCTGAAGACAAAGCTAGAGTGCAAGAGAAGAGGCTGGAGAGAAAAGACGGCAGGGCTGAATATGGAAAAAGACACAACAAAGCTCTGGAAACTTACAAGAGCACTGAATGAAGAGGGCAACAAGGGACAGAAGATCACCCTGGAGGAGGAAGGAAGAACACTCACTGGAAAAGCCGCTGCCAATGCTTTCGCCCAAGCATATCGGGGAGAAAGCGACACCACCATACCCCTGCCTCTACAAAAGGAAGTCAGAACAGAAATTAGAGAAAGAACAGAAAGAAACGTCCAGGATGCCATGCAACAAAACATCACCATGGCCGAGCTGAAGAATGCCATCAAGAAGCTCAAAAAGAAGAAGTCTCCAGGTCCAGACAACATTACGAATGAGATGTTGCAACACATAGGCAACTCGGCCCTCCAGAAACTACTGGGCATCTTCAACCTCAGCTGGAGACAGGGACAGGTACCTCAGTGCTGGAAGGAAGCCAGGATGATCCCAGTTTTAAAGAAAGGGAAAAACAAGACCAAAACCCTGAGCTACCGACCCATCAGCCTGACAAGCTGCGTATGCAAAACCATGGAGCGCATTGTCAACCAGCGCCTGCAGCTGTACCTGGAATCAGAAAGCATCATCGTCCCAGAACAAGCCGGCTTCCGACAGCACAGAAGTACGGAGGACCAGACAACACACCTTAGCCAGGTCATAGAGGATGCTTACCAGGCCCAGAAGGTCACCCTGGCCACTTTCATTGACCTGCAGAAGGCCTTCGACAAGGTCTGTAAAGATGGACTCCTTGTGAAGCTCCTACGTTCCGGCGTCAAAGGCAACATGTACCAGTGGACCAAGTCGTACCTGCACAACCGAAAGGCCAGAGTGCTGGTGGACGGTCACTGTGGCCGAAAGGTGCTACTACGCCAAGGAGTTCCACAGGGAGGAGTACTCTCCCCCACGCTATTCATACTCTTCATTAACGACCTGGTACCAGAGTTGCCCAAGGGAGTCCAAGCGGCACTGTATGCTGATGACCTTGTTCTCTGGTGCTCGGAAGAGTATGCAACCACAGCAACCTACAGGATGCAACTTGCCCTAGAAAAGGTTGCAGCGTGGGCGGAAGACTGGTGTGTGACCATCAACAGGGAGAAGACCACTGCCACTCTCTTCACACTCTCTGCCAAAGCGACACCTGGCAAACTGACCTTGGGTGACACACCCCTGAAATTTGAAGACCAGCAAACATACCTGGGGGTCACCTATGACAAGCGCATGACCTGGAAACAACACATCATAAATGCAGAGGGAAAGGCCAGGAGAAAACTAAACATCATGCGGAAGCTGGCAGGATCACACTGGGGTGCAAACGAGAAGATCTTGAAATCAGTCTACCAGGGGACTGTACGACCGCACCTTGAGTACGGATCAAGCTCTTGGGCAACAGCAGCCAAGACACACCAGCAGGCCCTAGACAAAGTACAGAACCAAGCGCTGAGAATCATCACGGGCGCAATGAAATCAACACCCATACAGAAGATGGAACAGGTGACTGGCATTCCTCCACTGAGCAAAAGGCGAGACTGCAAAACAATGGTACAAGCCACCAAGTACCAGTGCACTCATGACCATCCAATGAATGACAGACTCAAGAAGATGTCCTCAGGCAGGCTGAAAAGATCAAGCTTCGCTCTTGAGGCAAGGGCTTTGCAGAAGAAACATCAAACAGAGATGCCAGAGCTAGTGGAGCCACCATCTTTCTCCCTTGACGCCCCACCCTGGGAAGACAGACAAGGAAACCTGGACATACAGACCAGTGTCCCCTACCTCACAACAAAGGACGAGCAGAGCAATGTGATGAAAAAAGCCCTGACTCTTGCCATGCTTGAAGAAAGGTACCCCCAAGAAGCATGGATACGGGTGTATACTGATGGGTCAGCCACAGAGGCCGTCAAAAATGGAGGAGCGGGGGTGTATGTCCAGTACCCCAGTGGAGAGAGGCAAGCAGAAGCTATACCAACAGGCCTCCACTGTACAAACTACAGAGCTGAGGTACAGGCACTGATCCATGCAGCATACACCATCAACGACAGAGTCAACCATGACAACCAGGTGGTCTTCCTGACTGACGCTCTGTCAGTACTACAAGCAATGACCAGTAGCAAACTGCCTCAGCTGGAACACGCTCTACACAACATCAAAAGCCTGAGGACAGTACTGCAATGGATCCCCTCCCACTGTGGTGTACAGGGAAACGAAGAGGCGGACAGGATGGCAAAGCTGGGTGCAGAAGATGAGCAAGAGAACAACCCTGTGAGCCTGACAGAGATGAAGACCATCATTAAGTCTCTGCACAGGACGCCCCAGCCACAGGACAGCTACCACCTGCTATCCAGACCACAGCAGGTGGTCATCTTCCGCCTGAGAACGGGACACAACAGACTTAACCAGCATCTCCACAAGAAGCTGCATGTTGTGCCCTCCCCCATGTGTTCTTGTGGGGAAGCAGAGCAGGACACGGCCCACATCCTACGAGACTGCAGGAACCACCAGGTGCTGAGAGAGGAAATCTGGCCAATGCCGGAGTCCCTGCACAACAAGCTGTACGGGCCAGTGGCTGCGCTGCAGAGGACCACTAATTATATCTCAAGATCTGGACTCCAAGTGTGATCGGCGATCGAAAAGAAGAAGAAGCACACAAAGCAGAGTTTCACATGCCAGAAGCTATCTTTTTCAACTTTTCCTTCCAACAGCAGTAGGGTAGGTCCGCTCCTCCCGGCATTGAAAGGAATAGAGCGGTTCATTCATACACAGTTCAGACGCGGTCCAGTCCAGACTCCCTTATTTTTAAGGAAGGGAGAACTTGAGCCCCTGTCAGTCACTCCAGAACACGCGTTCGGAATGCACGATAAGCGCGCGTGCTGATACGGTTAGTTAAACACCTCCGGCTTGGCCTTTGGAAATTTGACACTGAGAGCCGAAGACGCAGCTCTGCCCAGTCCATAACTGATAAAACAAGAGGCACATACAATACACGGGGCCACGGTAGAGGAGACGAAATAGGTGAACAAGAATAATCAGATTTGTAATAGTTTTACTGCATTATAACAAATATTTAGTGTTAATGCTGCTACATTTAAATTAAAGCCATGTTTTTTCAAGGTGTTGTTCTTTGAGCAGTCGCTGTTATTCAGAATAGTCCGGCGCCTGTGGGTGGACATGAATTGCGAAAGCTGTTCCGAGAAAGGTTTAAAAATATTTATCAATTTTAAAAGGAATATAAAAAGGAAAAACATCAACTGTAGTTATCTGTCTGTCGTGAAAAAAGGTCAATGTATTCAATGTTTTCCTTACACACTGGGTGTAAATGAGAATTCATACATATATCTCAGCAACTTTTCAGTAAATGCGATACATGCAGATACACACACGAAATCAGCGGCAGCATGAACGAAAAGCCGAATTTCAATCACAATTTCGAAGTTATAATTGAAAACAATGAGAGTTTGAAAGGAATGAGCTCTGTCTGAAAGAAATAATTATAGACTGCTCAGTTATTTTGCTTTCGTTGGTAAACATTTTCACACACGACAAAACTAAATCCAAGAAGTAGTGTTTAGAAGCCGATCAAGACTGGGGGGTATGTCAGATAGCTCCCTACAAAGCTCACCTAAGCAATAAAGCTCCCCCACCCCCTCCCAGTGCAGGGGATACATGCATGCTTCCTGTTTCTAAGTGCGGGTAGACAATCAGACTAGTGTCGGAAAAAGCGGGTTATAGTTCCTGCATCGCCACAACACCTGGGGTGTTTTGGTGTACCTTCTCACAATGTCTTTAGTCAAGTTATTAGTCTTTCGGAAAGATAGCATCTAGGCTTATTACCCTGCTAAATTGTCTGAACAGCGAGGCGATGTGTTTGCAGAATTAGTGACACTCTCATGCAAGGATAAACATGGGGTTGTTTTATTCTTAACTTGACATCGCTAAGTTTTAATGCTTTTTTTTGTTGTATCGTGATACAACTCATACAAACACGGAAGACATTTAAAGCATAATCTCAGTGTCAGAAGCACGTGCACGCACTAAAGACACGCTCCCCGATACTGTTGTAATTTAAAGTCATACCCCTATCCCGTCCTCATTTACCTCCTCGAATTGTGTGGGGGTATTCTTTACTTTGTCTTACATTCCTACTAAGGGTATAAGCCATTTTATGACCTTGACAGAACATGAAAAACCATTCCTTTCTAGATGTACATATGTATAGGTGTAGGCTTTAAGTGTGAGCTTAGCTTGTTGTGTTATATGTGTGTATATATATATATGTGTGACTGTGTGTGTGTGTGTGTGTGTGTGTGTGTGTGTGTGTGTGTGTGTGTGTGTGTGTGTGTGTTATTGCTGAGCATAAGTCATAATGATTCAAAAAGTTTAGAAAGCCTGCACTTGGTCAGATATGTATCTTTCAACCTTTCAGCTGAGTAAACTTTGATCAGTCTTTCTGTGCTCGAAGTTAAAACAAGTCGCGTAAGGCGAAAATACTACATTTAGTCAAGTAGCTGTCGAACTCACAGAATGAAACTGAACGCAATGCAACGCAGCAAGACCGTAATACTCGTAGCATCAGTCCACCGCGCACGGCAAAGGCAGTGAAATTGACAAGAAGAGCGGGGTAGTACTTGCGCTGAGAAGGATAGCACGCTTTTCTGTACCTCTCTTCGTTTTAACTTTCTGAGCGTGTTTTTAATCCAAACATATCATATCTATATGTTTTTGGAATCAGGAACCGACAAGAAATAAGATGAAAGTGTTTTTAAATTGATTTCGAAAATTTAATTTTGATAATAATTTTTATATATTTAATTTTCAGAGCTTGTTTTTAATCCAAATATAACATATTTATATGTTTTTGGAATCAGCAAATAATGGAAAATAAGATGAACGTAAATTTGAATCGTTTCATATAAAAACATTTTTTTTTACAATTTTCCGATTTTTAAGGACCAAAGTCATTAATTAATTTTTAAGCCACCAAGCTGAAATGCAATACCGAAGTCCGGGCTTCGTTGAAGATTACTTGACAAAAATTTCAACCAATTTGGTTGAAAAATGAGAGCGTGACAGTGCCGCCTCAACTTTCACGAAAAGCCGGATATGACGTCATCAAAGACATTTATCAAAAAAATGAAAAAAATGTTCGGGGATATCATACCCAGGAACTTTCATGTCAAATTTCATAAAGATCGGTCCAGTAGTTTGGTCTGAATCGCTCTACACACACACACACAGACAGACAGACAGACACACACACACACACACACACACACACACACACACACACACATACACCACGACCCTCGTCTCGATTCCCCCCTCTACGTTAAAACACTTAGTCAAAACTTGACTAAATGTAAAACAAGTTGCGTAAGGCGAAAATACAACACTTAGTCAAGTAGCTGTCAAACTCACAGAATGAAACTAAACGCAATGCAACGCAGCAAGACCGTATAACTCGTAACATCGTCAGTCCACCGCTCACGGCAAAGGCAGTGAAATTGACAAGAAGAGCGGGGTAGTAGTTGCGCTGAGAACGATAGCACGCTTTTCTGTACCTCTCTTCGTTTTAACTTTCTGAGCGTGTTTTTAATCCTAACATATCATATCTATATGTTTTTTGAATCAGGAACCGACAAAGAATAAGATGAAAGTTTTTAAATTAATTTCGACAATTTAATTTTGATAACAATTTTTATATATTTAATTTTCAGAGCTTGTTTTTAATCCGAATATAACATATTTATATGTTTTTGGAATCAGCAAATGATGGAGAATAAGATGAACGTAAATTTGGATCGTTTTATAAAAGAAATATTTTTTTTACAATTTTCAGATTTTTAATGACTAAAGTCATTAATTAATTTTTAAGCCACCACGCTGAAATGCAATACCGAAGTCCGGGCTTCGTCGAACAATACTTGACCTAAATTTCAACCAATTCGATTGAAAAATGAGGGCCTGACCGTGCCGCCTCAACTTTCACGAAAAGCCGGATATGACGTCATCACAGACATTTATCAAAAAAATGAAAAAAACGTATGGGGATATCATACCCAGGAACTTTCATGTCAAATTTCATAAAGATCGGTCCAGTAGTTTGGTCTGAATCGCTCTACACGCACGCACACACACACACACACACACACACACACACACACACACACACACATACACACACACATACACACACACATACACCACGACCCTCGTCTCGATTCCCCCCCTCGATGTTAAAACATTTAGTCATAACTTGACTAAATGTAAAAACGGGCCTGGTTTGAGCAGTGACACAGGGAAATCTGTAGCCTGCACCAAACCTCTGCAGCCCTACACAGAGAGAAATTCTCTCCACAGAGTCCAGAGTCTTCGGAGTTGTCAGCGTTTGGAAACTTGATAGTCTGCTACCGACGGTGGGAAAGTTCTTGACCGCAGCATGGCAGGTCAAAATAACACACTGGGACCGAAGCCGCGGTGGAGCTTAATTGATACCGACATGGTTACTGCACAAACGGCTAGCTAAGCCCCTCCTCCTACTGCCACGTGCGAAGACTGCGATGGCGCGTGCTAGGACTGCGCCTAGACTGTACAGGCGCACAAGGACTAAATTAGAAGAGATCTTTCCTTTTCATTCACTCCATGTATGACTGCGGGAGCGTGTGTTCGTGTGACGGGGAATGATAGGGCGGAGGTGGGCGGGTTATGATTATCTCTCTGATTTATAGTGGGGTTGAGAAACTGAGGAATCCTTGTGACGAAATTTTACGACGTTTTATCCTTGTGACGAAATTTTACGACGTTTTATCCTTAAGTTGTGTGAGGTTGGGGTTGTGTAACTCGCATATTAAAATCCATGCCATGAATTATCCATCTCATCATCATTCGTCAGAATTTTCATCAGAAAACTGCAGGATTGCATATTAAATTATCCTGTGTTATGACAAGATTGGACGGCTGCACTAAGAGTTATGAGCCCTCCGCTGGCCAGCCCCAACTGCAAAAGCAGACAACCTCGCATGGCCCCAAGCTCTGAATGGTAATGTTGATGCGGGTCTTTAAGTAAACACGTTAAAGTTTTAAATGCTTCGTTTTACAGCATTTTCAATTTACTCTACATCCGTCCTGGACACATTCAGTTCTGTCCCCCACCCCACACCCCGTTTTCATGACCTACTCCCTCCTACACCCCCGCCCTTCCGCGACCCCCACCCCACCCACCCCAACAGTGACACGTACAAACTCTACTCCCCCTTTCTTATATTCATCCGGAACAGGCTATCATTTGGCTCTCAGTGGTTGTGCATTTATCTGATTCATGAGTAGCTGTAGGGAGTGACACATAATAACTTTCATGGACCACATATTGAGATTACATAAATAATACTTCCTTCTCCTAACCCGTCAGTCTCATGTTGAGAGTCACCGTGACATTTTAACCTATAACCTGCTGTAACCGAAAATCCCCCTATAGCCCTCAGATGTCCAGTGTAAACCTGTGATCGTTGGACCCCCTCCCAGTCTTTTCATATTCTCTGCCCCGCCCCCGATTTCAGACCACATCCCCTCCCTTCTTTGCAGAATGCTCTTTCTTAGATTTGCTGTTCATATCACCTGCAATTTTACTCCATCTCTTTAATGTAAGATCTGCCCCCCTCACCCCCCCCCCCCCCTCCCGATTTTTGGGTGATATTAAAGGAAGGTACCACAGTTATTCGCAGGTGACCCTTGCAGGTGTTAGAATGCGGTGAATGTTAATCCAGACTGCGCATCCCCCCTCCCCTTCACCACTACTACTCCGTCGCAAGTGTGGTGAGTTTACCTGACTGAAAATAGAAACGTGAAAGTAACCACACGAACTCGAAACTGACTTAACGTCAGCAGAATAGGCCACAGCAGTGTCGTTGTGAAGAGAAGCCGTCAGCAAGCTGCAGCATTAACACAGCCTAACCAGAGACACATAATTATGATACACAAAGCATCGCAGAAAAATACAATACAATAACACGTAGTGAAATACAAGGCACAGTACACTGCAACACAAGAGTATACAGAGACATTCAAATTCATGCGTTCTTTTCTTCATGTCAGGCATCGTACAATACTTGTAAGAACAAATCTGTGCACTCAAAACATTGCATACAGTACCCGAAAAAAGGGTAACAGTTTGTTTAATGGTAAAGGAGTACTGGGCAGAGTAGATAGTATGGGTAGGGTAGGGGTGTCTTGAGACGAGTATAGGCGACACTTATGAGATGCATAATTCAACAGGATTACACGACCGCTTGGCGACAGTTAGGAGTGGAAAACCTGTCTGCACCTTGAAAGATTCTCTTTCTCCTCTTTGTTACTCCACTGTTGAAAACACTCCTGCTGATAGAAAGCATTTCTTTGGTGTACTCTTGTGTTACTGTTATGTCTGGGCTGGTGTTGTTTGTATAACCAGTCACAATTTAAAGCATCATACTCAGCTGTCTTCACTCTGCACTGTGCAAGTCAAAACAGTCGTTACATAAAGACACGGTAAAGTCGATCTGCTTCGGCATGTTCCATCTGCTTTTGCGTCAAAATCATGACAATTTTTTTTTAGCAATAAAGTGCTGAGAATTGACATGCTACGACAAAGATATATCTTTATATAATATTATAAGTAGGGTAAAACAAAACCCACAACAAACAGACAAACAACTCCTAGATCCTGACCAAATTTGCTTTGTCCAATTCACCTTTCCCTTGTAGGGTACGACGCTTTAGCATAATAAACAAAACAGTTTAAAAAAAACATCTTCGCCAGACATGGGGAAAACCCGATAAGAAACAAGTAAGTCACACACAAATAACTAACACAACCCCTGAAGGATTCCCGGGTGATTATTTAAGACTCAACCTCAACTCAAGTGTTTACTGCTTTCAGCCGGCTGAGTTCAATGTGACCAAAGAGTGTATCCCTACGGTCCGTAGGGATACACTCTTTGATGTAACCCATTGGTTTCGTACAGCTCAGTGATTCAGCCATGCTCCAGCCACACGCACCTCTGAGCCGCAGTTTCTGCAGCGTGCCAGGTTACGTCACCAATGGCAAAACCAGCCGATGGCAGCAGAACAGAAGAATTCAACCTTGACTCCCAACAAACCGTCATTAAACAGAATTCCAGAAACCCGACCCAGGGGAGTGAGAGGAGTGTTTCACTGAGTCACTCGAGAGTTTCTGAGCTGTCCTCTGCGAGCCATTCGGCCAATACAGTAGAATAGACCCTATCGGTATTCCAAGCTCTCGTGATCTCTCGCAAACTTCAGAGCATAGCAAAGCATGCGGTACGGCGATCTCGTGCGAGCTGCACAACCCAAAGTTCGAAGTTCTCGCGATGTTCAAAGCATAACAAAGAGCGTGTCTCGCGAGAGCTGCTCAGATACCGAAAAGGTCTATTAGAGAAGACTAATCCCAAAGGCTTCGCAAAACGGAGTGCCACAGACAGCCTCCTACGCAATCAGTGTTTTTGAGACCAGCCGCCGGCCGAATCATGTGACCACTTCAAAGAGAGGACACCCACCTGTAAAAAGCACATGCTTAATTGATCCGCCAACCAAACTGTACATGTATCTAATCTAACTGGCATTTGTCTCGCAAGGCTCAGAAACTCTGGATAGCCTTCCCCAATCCCGAGGCCCCTATATATACGGTTATCAGTAATGTTGTCGAGCATCCCACATTGCCATTAAGGGGCAAACCCACGTAGGGGTGCTGATTAGCAGTTGCTACACTGCTTTTTATTATCACTTAGCTGCAACGAAAACAGCGGGACTCCCACAAAACGTGGAAAGACGTTGAGTCCTCCAAAGGGTTCAATTAGCGTGAAGCGTTAAAACTCTGTGGCATCCGACATCCACATCAAGGGGCAACAACCACGACTACGTGATGATGAATGGTAGCAACACTGCTATTGGCAAACTGTTACGAAAACAGCGGGATCGACGCAGAACTTGGGGAGGGGGGGCCTACACAGGGTCCAGGTAGCGTGAACCGTTTCAAATCTTAATGCTGTGGCATTGCGCATCACCTTCAAGGGCCAAAATCATGCGATGATGTGGTGTTGCATAACTGCTATCAATAAGCTGTAACGAAAAACAGCGGGAGCCTCACGGAACATGGAGAGAGCTTGATTTCTTCAGAGGTCCCAGATAGCGTGAAGCGTAACTCCCCGTGTAGATACTAGGCTTATTTAGTACAGGCATTTTTTAAACCAACCACATTCATTTCGTGCCATATAAGGAAGTGCTACGTCACAAATGTTGCGTACACGTCATTTCCGGTTGGCGGTGAAACGAAGTTCACACCAAAAACACAAACGACTTTCGTTGATTTGGGCGATTCTACGAATCTACTTTCGTTGACTGTGTAATCATGTTTTGGTTATTTCTGTATGGAAACCTTAAATCTATTGGATATAGGTTACCTGATCGTTATTTTAACTGTTCATATCTTCCTACTTTAAGGTCTGGAGTGGACGCCTAAGTCGATCTTTCACTGCATTTCTGTAGCATACATTTGCCTAGGTTGCGCTTGGGAAAACCAAAGATGGCGGCCCGGAGCCGGTTGCCGCTTCACGACTTTAGAGTTCTATTTCTTCCCTAATATAAAAAGAATACTTATATTTCTGTCTCACTTTGAACAGTTATAAATTGTATGAGTAGAGCTTCGGGTTGCAAATTAATCGCACATAACACACATCGCAATTCGTGCTTCTTCTACGAACAGAACTTCTCTGCTGGCGTCAGTCTAAACCGCGACATTTTTTAACACGCACTGTTGAGTTTCGTTGTGCGCGCGCATCCCAGCGGGCAAGAGAAAATGAGGTGGCGAAGAGAAAGTGGTGGGCTTTGTTCTTCTCTCTAAATCTAGCTAATCACTGCAGGTGATGGCCAAGGAATTCTAATTGGAGGCAGCAACTAGTGACAGGCTGCACTCGACGCACGGCAAAGGGTCAATCAGGGCAAATCTTGCGGTCCATTGTGAAGAAATCAGCTGGTGTTGGCCCCTCGACAGAGAGAACACTTATCAACTAAGCCCATTGTAAATATAGTATTCTTGCAATGCAAGGTAACCTGCAACAAAAGAATACTTGTGGATGGTCCCAATGGTATCTGCTCCTCACAGGTACTATTGTAATTTTTGCTTATGATGCCTATGCTTAAAGTTCTCTCCCACCCCCAACCCTCTCAAAATCGACAGCTGCTTTACATTAGCCTTGTATACAAACCACATCTGTTCTCAAGAACTGCATAACCTTTTCACGACAATACTTCCAGAAACACACCCAAAAAGAAACAAGTCGCGTAAGGCGAAATAACAACATTTAGTCACGTCAAGCTGTCGAACTCACAGAACGAAACTGAACGCACTGCATTTTTTCACCAAGACCGCATACTCGTAGTCCACCGCTCGTGGCAAAGGCAGTGAAATCGACAAGCCAGAATAGTGCGGTAATGGTCCCGCTGAGTAGAATAACACGCCTTTCTGTATCTCTATTCTTTTTAGCGTACTGAGTTTGTTTTTAATCCAAACATATCATATCTATATGTTTTTGGAATCAGGGACCGACAAGGAATAAGATGAAATTGTTTCTAAATCGATTTCGGACAATTAATTTTAATCATATTTTTCATATTTTTAATTTTCAAAGCTTGTTTGTAATCCAAATATAACATATGTATATGTTTTTGGAATCAGAAAATGACGAAGAATAAGATGAAATTGTTTTTGGATCGTTTAGAAAAAAATGTTTTTAATGACAAGTTTCCGATTTTTAATGACCAAATTCATTAATTATTGTTTAAGCCACCAAGCTGAAATGCAATACCAAAGTCCGGCCTTCGTCAAAGATTGCTTTGCCAAAATGTCAATCAATTTGATTGAAAAATGAGGGTGTGACAGTGCCGCCTCAACTTTTAAAAAAGCCGGATATGACGTCATCAAAGACATTATAAAAAAATTTAAAAAAAACATCCGGGGATATCATACCCAGGAACTCTCATGTCAAATTTCATAAAGATCGGTCCAGTAGTTTAGTCTGAATCGCTCTACACACACACACACACACACACACACACACACACACACACACACACACACACACACACACACACACACACACACACACACACACACACACACACACACACACACACCACGACCCTCGTCTCGATTCTCCCTCTATGTTAAAACATTTAGTCAAAACTTGACTAAATGTAAAAATAACAGATTCGTGCGGAGCAGCCATTTCTGTGCCAACGGCGCCAGGTTTGGACCAAGTTTTCCTCCCAGTTTTGTCAAAATAACCCAATACAATGGCGTTCCCACAACCTGTGAACAGTCGGTGAAAATAAACCTGCATGTCAGAAGACATGTTTGCATCCATTGGAGACAAAACAAGTGAAGAGCAGAAACGTATACAGCTGCAGACGGCTTGCACACCAACCAACAAAATCAGACGGCATTCGCCAAGGCTAATGCAAAGGGCCTATGTCACTGAGTGCGCATGCTCTAATCGCATTGGATAATAAGGCTAAATTATTGCTCAATGAAAAGTCAGGATTCCAGTTTAATCGACGGAGCGTGTGAGGGTCCGTTAAATGATTGTCAGAGAAGCTAATGAAAAAACATTCGATTGCTCAAGTGAAAGATTTTATCATAAGACACACACACACACACACACACACACACACACACACACACACACACACACACACACACACACACACACACACACACACACACACACACACACACACACACACACACACTGTAGCATACCTGTACAATTACACCCACACTCATAAAAACACACGAATGTACGCATAATTGCACACACTGACATAATGCGCAATTACACACACGAACTTATGCACACGTAACGATTCAAGCCTCCACATGCATAATTATAATATTCAAGACAACCTTCGTAGAACCGAGACAGATAAGATTTCTGCTCTCTAACACCCAACTTAAAAGCATATCTTGCAGCCTTAATCGTTTCAGATTTTGCCTTTCGAACACACGTATGCCGACGCCCACCTTGTTGATGTTATCACCACATCCCGACATGCACCTTGGTGCACCGCGGGCGGGTGGGGGGGGGGGAGGGGGGGGTGAGGGGGGTGGGGGTTGGGTTTGGGGGAGGTGGGGGCGATCTCCCTGCCATCCGATCCCACAAAGCAATCTTTCTTCAAGCCTCTCTCATTAATTCTGATCAAGTATGAGCTGCCCTTATCACATCAAATCAAGCACTGGAAGAGCGACTCGATTACAAAGTTTACACTTCAAAGGTACATGACCCATACCCAAAGTGTTTCCTACTCAAAACTTCATGAGTGTTACATACTTGTAGCGACACTGCCGCTCTCAATCAGAGTTAATACTTTTAAGACATAGCACCCATGGCAAAACCGTCTCCTCAAATTTCATGGCTGTTATCTATTGCAGCGACACTGAAGCCACGAAACCCACCGTGGGTCTCCTACTCCTACTCAAAACACCCTACAAGTACAACTGCCACCTACCTGTAGCAATAGTACTTGATTGATTGGATAAGGATTAAAGGCACAGAATCCATTCCCAAAAGCAATTTCCCATTAAAAAATAAAAACACGTCACAGCTGTTATTTACTTGTAATTGCAGTGCTGCCATCATACAGAGTTTACAGCTTAAAGGCACAGAATCAATTGCAAAAGTGTTTCCTACTTTAAGAAAATTGATGTGTTATTTACTTGTCACGACTGAGCTGTCCTGATTCTGAGTTTGCACCTTAACGACACAAACCCTTTGAAAAAGTGTCTCCTACAGTACTGAAAACGCTTCATATAAATCATATCTTTTTATAACAACAATGCTGCCCTTATTCAGAGTTTACACAAAATCCACAGCAAAAGTGTCTCCTACTCAAAACACATTAGCCAGTCTCTGGAACAGCGAAGGTAATATATATCCGTACCTTTCAACATGTGGAAAGTACGAAAGTTAAGAGTTTGAACCTTTTTCAATGTTCATCAAGAGCGTCTGGCGCTGATAACAAAATTACAGCATACTAAACTTTCCAACAGAACTACACGAGCTCACAGCGTACTCATCACTGTCCAATAAAATAACTTGCCATGTACACTCCTTTTTAAAGAAAACGCGACAGAACCTACAAGCGTGTCATCGTGACCGAGAATGAGATAAGCTTCAAGATCTGTGTAAACGTCTTCCCCCCACCCCTCTTTGCCGGGTGAGCCGCGCTGTTTGCTCGCTGCAGCCGGGTGCACCGTCTACCCCGCCGCCGTGAAAAATACCCCGTCTAAATCGTCCTTGCCAGCGGCGAAACAGGGTACATGTCTGGGTGTCTAGGTCATCTGCATTTACATGCTTCAACGCAGCGTTTAATTCATGGTGCGAGCTTAATTCTCCGTTCTGCGTATTTTTATTTCTGTTCCCCACGAACGAAACTCAAGAAGAAGAAGACGAAGAAAAAGAAGGGGACAACAGAAGAAGACAAATAGCGACACAGAGCACCTCTCACAGTGAAATTTAAACATGCATGCAATATAGCACAGTGTGTATCAAACTCAAAGTGTCCATATATATATATTATATCAGAAGTTTTATGTTTGTCAGCACAGGGACTTTTGTTATTTGCTAAAGAGCAGTTACAAGGTTAGTTCAGCAAGATATTTTATGCACGTACATACTTCTCATAATACACAATATGGAGGAATCTAGAACAGCAGACATACATGCAGGAGAATGCAAGTTACAAGGTTAGTTCAGCAAGGCATTGTATGCACATTCTTCTTACAATAAACAATATGGAAGAATCTAAAACAGCAAACATGCATGCAGGAGAATGGCAAGAACCGCATTGCGTAACAGCAATCAACAATAAAAATCTCAGACAAGCAGCTATCTTAAATCTGTTATTCTTCAATGAAACCAAACTGAGCAACTGCGTTGTGTTTGTCGGGCGTCTTCAATACCAGAACCACTCACAACTTTGTTTAACTAACTAGTTTGTCCCCACTTGAAACCTAGTAGCAGCGCCTAGTGTTTCTTTTTTCCCAACAAGTAAAAGCACCTAAAAACTGCACAGCAGTGTACTATTTTAGATGAGCACTGTGTGTTTGAAGAGTCCAGGGATGTTTGTAAATGTCGAGGGCACAACGATCATCTATTTGCCAGTGAAATGGGTGTAATTCAGGAATAATGCCTCCCCTAACCTTTGCGAAGAGGGACGACTTTCTAGCACCCGCCCAAAATTTGTTTCAGATAAAACTGCTGTGCCAGCTTTCTGCCCTATCCGGGCATCCTCTTGTTCGGCAGTTGAATATACCGTGCTTCCCGCCTGCTCGATCATGTCTGCATATATCTCTCCAGGCTTTTACATGGGATAACAGCATCCTTTTATTATGCCAAAAATGAACTGCGTGGCTGCCTTCTGTGCAGAGTTTGAGTTATTTGCTGAACTGATTTAGCATATTGACATAGATGTCACTAATGAAATGAATTCATCAAAAATCTTATTCGGCACCGAAAAAAGGCGGGATGAAGATCGTTAGTGTGTCTAAGCAGAGACATAGATAGATATGTATGTCTCTGGTCTAAGGCCAACAAAAAAAAATTGTCTGTTTCTGGTCACCCGACCGACCTTAAATTTCGGCGCCGACCCTAAACGTTTCTTTTCCAAACTCAAAATTTTTTTAATTTTTTTTTGGTGGTAAAGGACAGGGTGAGAAAATGAACAACAAAAACGTGTGAAAACGAAAGTCCGCTGACGATTTGTAAATGTGTTGAGTGTCTTGTCTCTATGTATAGTGAATCCAGTCTCTTTGCGCGATTTTTAAAGTTAGTTTTATTGGTCTACATTTGGGGTTAAAAAAAACTTTAAAAAAAAAATAAAAAAATCCCGACCTACCGACCCTATTTTTTTTAGCCATGTTACCAGAAACAGACAATTTTTTTTTGTTGGCCTAAGTAAAAAGATGTTCTGATTCCGTGGAAAGAGTCCGGACACAACCCGCGTGGTGATGGACATGCTCGCGGCTTACACGAGGGAGACGGAAGGTTCCGAGTACAACTTGCGTCCCAGTCTTCCGACACTTTTTCTCTGTGTCAGTTAGTAAGACACTCAGCCAACATATGTACAGGAACTAAAAGTACTTACGCCAAGTTGTTCATTATCAGTAAAATGCATAAACATACTTGCTATTCTTAAACTTGCATAGATAGATTCTAAAACATAAAAACACGATTGATATCCCATGCGTTTTAAACCCCGGCTACAAGCAGACGCAACAACCTTCATAAGGAAAGAGAGAGGGAGAGAGAGAGAGAGTGAAGGCAAGACCGACAGACAGAAAAAAAGTGCTCACGGTGGTTTTTTTTTAGTGAAGTGTGTAGAGTTCAGATGGGGACGGGAAAGGAATAAAGTCAGACAGACAGCGGCGGAATTTCCAGCGCGATCCCGCTGCAAGTGGTACAAACCAGAAATAACCTGCTTTTGCTCCTTTGTGCATCGCGTCCACCGGGACCCTATACTACCGACGACTCCACAGTCAGGAAAAACTGAGAAAAGGCGGAGAACAATGGAACTACTTTGTTTAAGACTTCCGGAAGTTCCCCTTCTAAGACTCTTCTTTTCCAGACTGTTTTCTCTTCCTGCCATTACCTCTCACGGTAAACGTTATGACGGCTTACTAGTGCCAAAACCTCATAATTATAATTTTCCCTTGATAATTACCATTTTCACGTGTTTATTACTAATTTTCCCGGGAAAAGTACTAATTTTCCCGGAATGATTACTAACTTTCACCTGTTAATTAGTAATATTTAGTTTTGGCTCACTTCCTGACGGATTGCTAGTGCCAAAACTAAAAATTAGTCATTTTCCCGTGAAAATGAGTAACAGGTGAAAACAGTAGGGGAGACCGGGGCTAGGCCGCCTACTTTTATGCTTTTGGTAGCATAACTGGCGAGTTTGATGAACTAGAAGACTGATTTTTGGCTCACGTAAGTGTAGCCTATGCGATCGTAACTTTGTCTGTCTGTGCGTGCGTGCGTGCGTGCGTCTGTGCGTGTGTATGTCTGTGGTAGAAACTCTAACATTTGAAGACGTCACATTACATTGACGTCACATTATGACGTAAGAGGGTTAGACGTCACGCGAAGGAAGTACTGAAAGTCTCGGTCATTATTATTATTTTGAGCGCGCCGAGACTAGTTGGCAGTCGTGTCCTTGTAAGTAGGCTACATGCAGACAGACAGATCTAGATCTAGTGTCTCGCTTTTTTGCACAGTTTCACCTATGCTCTTTCTGTGTGTGTGTGTGTGTGTGTGTGTGTCTGTGTGTTTCTGTGTGTGTCTGTGTCTGTGTGTGTGTGTGTGTGTGTGTGTGACGGAGTGATTGAGTTTGTGTTACTGTTTGTCGATTTCTTACGTGAGCCTTGATGGCTTCGCCTCTTGTTTATTTTACATCAAGACAAATGTGTAGCTGATATCAATGTGCAGACAGTTTTTATGTGCGCATGAACATTTGTTGTACATACTGCTTTAAGTAGACCTACCCTAACGTAGGCGAACTTGCCCCAAGTCGGGGTAAGTCCACCTACAGGGTGGGGCAAGTCCGCCGCTCTCATCCCATAGTAGGTACAAGACTAGTAGTGGGCAAGATTTATACACACACGCACGCACGCACACACAGTCAGTCAAACAAGCACCCGATCAGTGGGAAAGCTTTTTTAATTCCCTTCAATATTTAGGTTAAAAAATGCCAATGACAAAATACAAAAGAATGTCGAAAGAATGTAACACAAATCGGCGTCAGTCTTTTTTAGACATGAATCTGCAATCTTTACCATCGAGAATAGATGGAGTCACCATCAGAGTCACAGTTATGGCAGATGTAAACTGGACTGTTTCCCACACCTGCACATTCTTCATGGCGAACATGCCCCATGACAAATAGGCGGACTTGCCCCCGCACGGGCAGGCAACTCTAGTGCCAGATAGCGAGCACAACATGGGAAGGAAGAAGCAAAACTTTCGTCAGAACTCGACCTTAATTAACGCACTTTCACTCGACACCAAGACTAAGTATTTGTTCTCAGAGGTAATGCATCAAAACCTAAGTCAACTCCTATGCATTCATGTTACAAAAATGAAGAAAAACACTTTTTGTGACCTGTCCTCACGATATAATTATGGGCGCGCAACCTCTGAACTTCTGCAGGATATGGCGGGAAGAAGGGACACCACTCTCACATGGTGTGAATGACTAAAAGGTGCAAACGTAAGAATAAACAGACAAAGACGGATGTGCCCCGAGGGCGGACTAGCCCCGGTTTCCCCTAACTGACAGCGTTAATTAGTAACTATCACGTGATAATGGGTAACCCCAGGTTTTGGCACTAGTAAGCCGTCACAGGGCTTACTAGTGCCAAAACCTCATAATTGTAATTATCAAGGGAAAATTACTAATTTTCCCTTGATAATTACCATTTTCACGTGTTAATTACTAATTTTCCCGGGAAAATTACTAACTTTCACCTGCTGATTACTAATTTTTAGTTTTGGCTCACTTCCTGACGGATTGCTAGTGCCAAAACTAAAAATTAGTCATTTTCCCGTGAAAATTACTAATTATCCCGTGAAAATGAGTAACTAACGAGTGAAAACAGTAACTGACAGCGTTAATTAGTAATTATCACGTGATAATGGGTAACCCCAGGTTTTGGCACTAGTAAGCCGTCATAAAACGTACCTTCAGTTTACACTACCAGTCTCATTTGGCAGATGTGTTGCGGGTTTGCCGGCGGATTTTGCGGGATTGCCGGCGGATGCATCACTCGCACCCCTCTGCGTTCACCAACAAGTCTCGTCCAGCTTCCCGCCCGTATGCATCGGGTTCCTCAGTCTTCCTCTTGCATCACGATGACGAATGCCTTCCTCGCACCACACTTTCCAAAAGTTACACAAGTCGTTTCTATTGCATCACAACTACTGAATAATGCTGCAAGTGAAAGGTTTAGTTCTCTTAGCTTACAAAAGTGCGCCCCCCCCCCCCCTGTCTTTATACAGTCTCTCTCTCTCTCTCTCTCTCTCTCTCTCTCTCTCTCTCTCTCTCTCTCTCTCTCTCTCTCTCTCTCTCTCTTTTTTTTTTTTTTTTTTTACCACGATGAGGGCTTTCTCGCACCACGCTGCGATCACCGAAATACTCTCTAGCTTTTCATCTACCTGGTTTCTTCTTTCGCTCTCTTACATCACGGCTTATGAATAATGCCTGCGCGCGAGGTTCAGCGATTTGCACATTGTAGCGACTGAAAATGTGGTCCTATTTCAATGTTACAGGAGACGATAAGGCCCTTTTTACCTTCCCTCTTGCATCAGTGAATAATGCTGCAACATATAAAAGGAGCATATCTTGGCCTTTTGCCTGCCAATTATTTCTTCCTGCTTGCATCACGGCTTATGCATAACGCTGCATGTGAGGTGAGCTGCACGTGTTAGCGGCATGCCATGTGGCCCGATCTGAATTTTACTGTGAGGAAAGGTAAGCCGGCAGTCAAGCGAAGGGTGGAAGGTGGGATCATGCTGGGAGGGCTGTCTTGTATTCATCATCAACTCTTGCAGTACAGTAAGTGCAGCAAAAACATATTTTCCACTCAGTGCTTCCGCCTGCGTTGAGTGTGATTCAAGTCGAGTGAGGTGTGGCCTTCAACTCTTTTAAACTCAGTTTGGGGGAATTCCTCGCAACCACCCGCCACTACTCTCTCCCACTTCATTCGCCTGTGTCAATCCCAACTCTCAAAGGATGTTTTTAATCACCGCTGCGTAATTAATAATTCGGTCCTTCATTTAAATGCGTGAATGGGTGATTTATATGGACAGAGAGAGAGAGAGAGAGAGAGAGAGAGAGAGAGAGAGAGACAGACAGACAGACAGACAGACAGACTGACGGAGACATAGAAAAACTTAAACCTTGAAATATTACATAAAGTGCACCGACGAGACACACACTCTCTCTCTCTCTCTCTCTCTCTCTCTCTCTCTCTCTCTCTCTCTCTCTCTCTCACTCTCTCTCTCTCTCTCTCTCTCTCTCTGCACACCCCGATCACTTTCCGCCACATTCACTATAACATTAGCCCTATGAAGTAACATCAAATCAGGCGGTGGGTAAACAATTTTATTAGAAAGATAGCCCTTATCACACGCACGTTTGGTCAACAGAATGAGTCAGAACTGGTCAACAGCACTGGACCATGTATACACAATGCACTGGTCAGCAGGTGCTCTGGACAGCAACGGAAACAGAGCACGGTTTACAGGCTGAAGGTTTATCAAGTTTGCAAATCACGAAACATACACATTGCGTAAGAGGCCATTTGCTGCTACTTGTTACAGCGTTCGCGATGTCGCGACAAAAGCCGCCCGCTCGTGCACTCCGGACGTCGTTGAGGAGAGCAAACTGGACGACCTAGGAATGCTTCAGAGAAGAACAGCAAAGGTGATTCAGTCCGAAGACATGACTTGAAACTGAAACTAAATGACCTAGGAGTTAACCTCTCACTGAGTCTCACTCTCGCGCTCTCTAAGTCTCTGTCTCTCTATTTGTGTGTGTGTGTGTGTGTGTGTGTCTCTCTCTCTCTCTCTCTCTCTCTCTCTCTCTCTCTCTCTCTCATGAAGACATATTGAGAGTCTACAGACCCCTAGAAGCCTTGAAGTCTCAACAAACTCCCCAGATCTGTTAAACAAATTCGCCTTCCCCCCCCTCTCCACCCCGGCGTTCAGACTGTACAACACACTGATTCACAACTGCAGCTATTACCGACACCCCCTCCCCCTGCCCCTTATCCCATCCGTGTGCCCTTCCTCTTCTGGATTTTCGCTCACACCCAAACTCGAAAATCTCTCTCTCTCTGTCTGTCTGTCTCTCTCTGTCTCCCTCTCTAGTCTCTCGTTTAAAATCTAACCCACCTCCGCCCTCCCTCCTACAGCTCTTTAATAACAGTATGTTCATAGAGCTGAGCCCTCCTCCACGCCCCCCCCCCCCCCCCGTTACACACACACACCTCCCCAGCCTCAGTCCCACCTTGCTTCTTCGCTACATACGAGGCCGGTTTTAAAATGCGGCAACAAACGGGGCAAAAACCTGACAGGCGCACAAAAAGTGTTGAGAAAACAAGTGTCTGTGTGTTTGGCGACCTGTACAGCAGAAGACGATGTTGCGGCCTCAACAAAGGTTGCATTGTTTGTTCCTCTGCCTGCCGACACCTACACTCTCAGTCACCGCAAATGCCGCAGTTCGAGAGATATTCTTTTTCTGCACTCAGTTCTGTCTCTTTTTCGTATTATCTTTTTCGGAGATCTTCTTCTTCGCTTTGAATCGCTCACATTGAAATGTTGATGACAGTTTATGGGGCTGTTCTCGTTCCTAAGTTTTATTTCCGCCGAGTCATTTCAACATCCACAGGTACAACCTTGAATATTCTGCTCTGATTATTGTTTGCAAAAACGTGCTCTTCAGAGTCTGTTTTCTCCTTTGTGTCTTTATATAATATATAATATATAATGCTCCTGCAGATATCTCCGGCACATTTAACTGACACGGCTATAAGAAAATACACAACTGTGTGATAATGCTAGCCGCCGGGTTTGTGCACCTTCTGATACAGCAGCAGAAAAACGATGCCGCATTCAGTCTGTACACGAATACCAGAAATACGTACAATAGAGTGAAAACATTTCTAGTGCGGTTTTCAGTATAATACTACAAACTTACATTGTACGTACAAAAATAGTTTAAAATGTGTGCAAACAACGCTTTAGTTGAATTCGTGCGCTACCCTTCAAACTATCAAATAATACATGCACATGATGCGAAAATACTAAGCTATTCCTTAATTAATACATGTGCTAATAGGGAACAACTTGTAGGACTTTGAAAATCCCTTGAACTGGCAATAAGAACAATCGATGGTAATTATTAATAAGCACTCAGCAGAGGCAACTCATGAATGGTAACAGAAAAAGGAAATGCGCAAGACCGCAGCAGAAGTATTCCCACCAATTATATAGGTAATCAGTCTTTAACGAGTGAACGCCGAGGAAATGAGCGAGATGTTCTCTGTTGAGCAAGATAAGCAAAGCAAACACTCAAGTCTAACCGCTCCCCCGCTATTTCCTACTCTCGGTGCCGTGAAACAATTAAACCCGTTTCAGTCTCTCAGCTGTGGCCGGTGAGAAAGCACGATCAGATTTCACAGATCACGATTATGGCAGCGGACAAAATGCGGAATCAGGTTTCCTGGCGAGTTTGAAAGGACACTCACTTTGAATGTCATCATTCAATGAATGGAGCCCCTCTATCCACACACCCATGAACTAAGATGCCTAACACAGAGAGCTTGTGCGGATGAAACTGAAAGGTGTTGGGGGGAAAAACCACATTATTCAGCCGGACAGAGTTTTTGAACTCTCTTCGACCACTACTGGGCCCGCCGGTAGACACAGCTGCAGACTACTTCCCAAGGTTCAGCACTGAATGATTTTTCACAATGAACAATTTAATTAAGACACTTTATTTTTGAATTGTGATACACAAGTCAATGGATGCAGTGAGAGGGATGTGTAGTGTAGAAATGTTGTGTATAAATTTAGCTATCGCCAAACAATTAGTTCCTTTGAATTACGGTGTCATAAAACTTACCTGTTCTCAAAAGTGACATTTTCCTTTCAACGTTTTCAGTCATTCATATATAATTGCGTTCCACTGAAATTGCTCAGAACCGCTGCTCTTGTGCATGTATGTGCATGTTCTACAGCATTTTAAATCTTCACGAAGAAATGTCAAAGAGATGCCGACAACGAAAATGAAGATGTACGCACTTTTAAGGGCGCCGATATAATGTAACCTCGACACAATGACATTGACACACGTTGTTACAGGTAAGGCGCAAAGTCTAACGCTACATCATATTTGCATCCAGAGCATACTTTGCTGACTAGTCATTAGTATGTGTAATGCAGATTTAATTGACACTTACCTGAGCTATCACTGTCGAGTCGCTGACTTGTGACCGCTGAAGTTAGTATCCCCACAACTGCCAATAAACGCAGGTAGTACCCGGTGAGCCACCGGGGTTCCATGATTCTGTCAAACGCACGCCACAAACCCGAACTGAAAACTGTGCGTCGTCTAACAAATATCTTCAAGTTCGAAGTTTATTCCATGGAATAAGTAAAATTCCCTGACACTCGGTAAACCCTCGGTCCCAAATCGACGTTTGTTGCGAGGCTACACAGGTATCCTTACGAATCTTTTCTCAGTGAAAAAAAGAAAACGAAAGTTTCGCAAGAAAATGCGCACACGTGTGGATCCTACAACATCCAATCAATGTATTGAAGTTGCACTGCACAGTGCGAGAATGAAAGTACACTCAATTCTCCTCCACAAAAACACACTAGAAAGTTGTCCTGAACACACTGATCGTCGGGTAAAAACTTTCCTCCAGCGCAGATCTTCTTGTCAGAAAACTTTCCCCTGCAATCGAGCAGGCCAGCGAGTTAGCATAGCCTGTCTCGCTGAAGCAGACGACACTCGGGCTTCGGAAAGGTAAACACAAGCCCCGACACCGGTTGTAATGTAAAGTAGGCGAGTTTAGCACAGGGACTGGGTCAGTCTATGAACCCTGGAGCAAAGCATGTCTACCTTCGCGCCATATCCCCACCGTTGCGCTACAAGCCGTTTGAGCGACCAACACGGAAAAAGAACGAGCGAAGAGCGTCGAGTCTTTTAGTCACTGGGGCGCTGCGGCGACTACTGCCATACATACAGCCTACCCCTGCGCCAGACGATCAGTAGACTGCACTCCCCGCCCGCACGTGTGAAACCCGACTGGGCGAGTCGATTCTCATTGCGCCGCGTTGCAGACAGGGGGTACAGGTTTCGAGGGGTGCGACGTTTTTTGGTCGTCTGCCGAGTTTATTTGCGGCAGCAAGGGGAATAAAAGAGGTGTACATTGAATAAGAAATGCTCCTTTTTCATTCTCTGCCATCTGCATTTTGACTTGCGTTGCCGCAGCGAGTGAGATGTAGTTTTTCGTTTCCCTCGTGAAAGCTCGAGCCTGAAGAAGAGCGAACGTGAAGTTGGTTGCCGCGCAGTGTAAAAATGTATCTCAGACAGATTGGATTTGGGTGGTCGGGGTCTCTGGTTTTAATAGTCCATTTCGCTTCCTTTTATGACAGTTATAATAAAAGCTGTCAGTTTAGAAACGCTCCTTCGTTACAAAAGGGCAACATGCACACAATGGCGTATCTGAAAATGCACTTGCAGCAAAAGTCAACGACCGTGCAGGTAAACTGCATGATGAGTGCAATAAAACAAC
>NC_090246.1:39563190-39658190 GCF_037325665.1 Littorina saxatilis
ATGGCTTCTGTTTACTTTGGACGACTCAGACAATGGTAAGCTTTCAAGTAGTTTTAACACAACAGATACACTGATAATGACATTTCTACTGAAACGGTAATCGGCTGACTAGCTGAATGGTGATCGACATGCGCGACAGAAACCACGCAGACTGCTTCTGGGCATGTGAATGAGAAAAAGTGATATATATTGGAATTCAATGTCAACTCAGAATTTACGACAAAGACCATTTAGGTCTACGTACTCGTGAATGTTTTTGTTTTGTTTTTTATATTAAACATTACACAAACTAATCTTTCTTGTTTTTTTATTCAGAATTTCACGGGATTTCCCGAAGACAAAGATACAGCGTTGCAAGCTAAATAACATGTCGAGTTTTTGTAATTTGCTCTTAAACCATTTGGTATGTGGGTAGGTTTGACCATGTGGAGTCCAAAAAGCTCCAGATGTGAAATTTCAGGAACTGATAACTTGCCGACGGTTCAAGCACGTACCTCAGAAGTGTGTTGTAAGGCTAATATGCCACCTTTTCTCAAAGGCAGTACCAATTGTGCAATTTGTTGCTTCATTTGTCTTTGTGTTACGTACGTGGAACCCAAATATAATAATATGGAACTGAATTTTTCTTTGTTAAAACCGACAGAATCATAATTTTTGTGCCGCATGGTCTTTTACAGTTATGTTGACATTTTTTTTTCCATTAGAAGAAACATAATGGAAGACAAACGGCCGTTAATCGAATGGTTGTGATACTGATATTTTCAAAGCCTAGAGAAGTCGAGGGGGAGCTAGGGAGGGTTAGATGATCTTGTGGGAGGGAGGGGGCGCTGACGTTGAGGGAAGAAAATAAAGCGGGGGGATTGGGAGCCGTGTTGAGGCTGAGAGCCATATATTAGTGTCTTGTTTTTGTCATCCTTCGGAGGTTAAACGTTTGTGGGACACATCTCGCGAATATTATGTCGTGACGATGGAAGGTGGGGAGAGGTGAGGGGGGGGGGGGGGGGGGCGGTGGAGAAGGTGTTGGAATAAGCGGGAAAATTGAAATCTGGAAAAAAAAGACAGTCGGCCCGGGACATACAAGTGTGAATGACACACACACACACACACACACACACACACACACACACACACACACACACACAACCATCTTTACCCAACCCCTCACCCCCTATCACACCCGCCCTTCCCGAGACGGCCGAGCCCATGGAAACTAAAGTGCAGCTGAAGGCAGTGGCGCAGATAGAGTGATATGCACAATGCACAAATCCTCTCGGCATTTGCTTTTCGCAAGTTTGGGCTGAGTTGGCACATTTCTCTCCTCTGCTAAGTCTTCGTTCCCCACACATACAAAGGAGCGAGCTAAGGAAGGGAAGGGGTAGCATATCTGTGTGTGGTGCAAGTTCTTTCTCGGGTCGCTGTGATCTCCTGTCGTTGCCTTTCCTGCTTTGCTGAGTGTGGCGTCGTGGCACTAAGTAGCTGTAGTATGTGCTGTTTGAAAGGCATGGCGTGCGAGGTCTATTCTGGTTCCATTGTGTTTCTCTTGGGTAGCGATTAGTATAATTGGGGTACATGTATTTCTGACTCAAGTAAGTTCCACGGGGGAACGAGAAGTCATGTCGTTGTCGTCTTCGTCGGCATTATTAACATTATCAGCAGCAAGCATCGTCGTCGTTGTCGCCATCATCATCATCATCATCATCATCATCATCATCATCATCATCATCATCATCATCATCATCATCATCATCATCATCATCATCATCGTACGGTCGTCGTCGTCAGCCCGGTTGTCGTCGACGCCCTCACTGGTTGTGATGAATGATGATAATGATTGATTGCCGCGTAAGCACATGATGCTTGCGCTAGAATGTTTAAAGTTCTAACTGACTAAACTGAAAAGTGTACATAAAATACAACACCGGGTCTATATACTGTTTCATATGGCTTGGTTTTATATTCGTCCCCTTATAATGAACTTCCGCTGTAACTTTACATCATCAATCAGACCTTTTTGAAAATTATCAGGCCGCGGATTTTTTTTTTTTTCAGCGACTGCAAAAAACTGACTCAGCTGGTTTGAGGCAACCTGAAAACCAGGCCAGGTTTGAATGAAATAGTGTTGATAAGCCTATTAAAGAGACAATCCTTCGCGTGTAAGCCGATACTACTCGCAACACTAGATCAGTTTGTCAAGGCTTCTACACAGGATAAGAGGATCCTTCAACTTTAACACATACTGAAAATCAACAGCCTTGATGCAGAGTCGGATTTTTTTGATTTTTTATTTTTTTATTTTTATTTTTTTTGGTCCTTACACCTGTTCCTTGTTCCGGTGTACTCTCACGCCGCCCCGTCCCTGCATTCGCTGCTCCATCCACATCTGAATTTCGTTCCGCTGCCAGACCTGTCGATTTTACAGACGCTCCAGGGAGGGATGTCGGGTCGCTGCGGTAGGCTACCCTCGGAAGTTGACACTGCACTTCTGCTGAGTCACTTCGACGGTGTTCAGTAGTGGGTCTGTCCCGAGCTAACGGACTCAGCCCACTACCTACTATGCCCCCTACTAACGACATTGACTGCTAAGTCGCGGAGCCAGACTAAGTGAGCGTCCTCTCCAGAGAGCAGACCGCCACCACGTCCCTCCGTCGACCCCCCAGAACGTCACACGTTGAAGACTGACAGCAGAATTACTATTCAGGGAAGGATGGAACAGGAACAATGAGACCAAGGTCACCATGAGAGCTCCGGGCATGAAGGGCCACAAGAGCAAGGACATTTTATAATTTTGGATGATTAATGAGATGAGGATGATTATAATGATGATGCTATGGATTTCCAATTTGGTTTGATACTACGTGACAGGGCAGCACTCTACGCTTACTGTCATAATATATCCTGGTGTCAACCAGGCCCGAGAACTGCCGCACCTGCGGTGTTGGTCAGGTAAACACAACCTGAGCACCCTCAAAGTCGCATTCGTTAAGTGAATGACACTCGGCTGTGTGATTCCAGCCTTCCCATAGGAACCATAGCACTTCCACTCTGGGTAGGAGCCGACCGTAGCCCGAAAAACCCACATGACCCTGATGGGATTCGAACCCACGACCTCCCGGCCCGCAGCCCGATGCGCTAACCACTGCGCTACGGGGGCCGGTCAGAGTCGGAGTTTTGTTATTGAACATTTTTGTGTGTGACATAAGACTAAGCAAACCTGCAATTTGATTCTTTTGTTGCAATCGGCTAAACTGATTCCTAAAACAAAACACCCATCCCACTCTGAACAGAATGCAGCAAAGTCATTGATTGTTGGTATGTGTCCAAGCGGAAGGAAGCATGCTCTCATTCCGTGTGAAAGCCTTGACGGATTTGTGGTGGCGAACAAGATCGTGTATAGGCGGGAAGGACGGCACCCGTAATGTTCATATACAGTACGTGCACGATATGCGTTGGTTTTGTGCCAGAAGTGTCCAGCTTCGATAACGTGCCTATCGATAGGGCTGTAAGCAGTCCTTTAATTAAACTGCTTTTCGTCGTCGGCGATAAGGGAGTTTGTTTGATATTTGCCGTAAAGGTGTGAAAAAGTCTGGTTGCAATCTTAACAGCGACTCGATTGGTCGGAGTTTCGAACACTTAAGAATGATCAAATGATGGGTTCATTTACTCATTCAATGGAGCAGGTTTTCGATAACTCTTATTTAACGATTGTTCAGTAACATATCAGCGAGTTTTGCGCCTTGCTATGACTTGCTGAGGCAAGCAATGGTTTTAAACTACAAGAATGGACATCATCCTGCGTTTTGCCGTTTAACACAGATTAGACATTCATATGAAAAGAGGACGCATTTATGTTTGTATGGGCCAAGCTCATGCTTCATTGCGTGCCCTATTTATGTGATTGTCATTGTTTCATGATACTTGTTTAAAGGAGGATGTGCTCTGTTCCTTGAGCTTATTGTTTAATGGTACCAATTGAGATGCTTGGCGTGATTGCCAGCGCGCACTTCTGTAAAACATAACCTCTCCACAAAGTTCCTATATTAGTCCTCACACACAACAAAGCGTCCATTCGTTTAAATACTTCAAAATGCGCAAGACACGTCAACTGACATCCTTTGCTGTCGTATGGTTGGAGAGTAACATGGAGTTTGTAGAACGGAGGATCGAAGTGCAAAAAAGAGAGAAGATAGTTTTACAGTTAACAGACTGAGCTGAGCAAACTGCAATTTTATTCTTTTGTTGCAATTAAGGCGAATTAATCAGGTTTTGATATTTTCAGAGTAAAATCGCGATCAGTTTGTAGTGGTTGTTTCTGATCGAGATACAACTACCCCCTCCAACATATCCCAACACCACACCCTTCCATCGCCACCGCACATCCTCCCCCCCCTCCCCCAAACGACCCACTCTTTTTTCCTCTTCGCGCTTTCATTCTAACATCCATCTTAAAGTACAGCACAACTGCAACGGTTTTTTGAAAAAAAGGAATGAAAATAATCATACAGATCAACGACTTCAAGTAAAAGACTAATTTAAATTAACATAACGGAAGCACAGTAAAGAAAATCACAACTAATGGTTGTAAATAAAAAGGCTCATTTGAATAACCGCAATCCGAGTCCTCTGCTTGGCGGCATTTTGACCTGTTGATAGTCAACCAGGCATAACGGCGAAACGACCTTGACGAGTGAAAACTTACATTGGAAGCTAGAGGTCCGGAGGTCAACAGTCTCTTTATAGGAACGAAATGTTGTGTGTGAGTTTGTGCTTTGGAATTCATATTTCAAAACAGCCTGTCTTTCGTTGTATTTGCGTGGAAGTTCCGAAGCGACCTGGCTGGCTTTTAGCCTTGGACTTAAAAGAACTTTACAAAAAAGGTTGTTTGAATCAATGAGTGATAAGAAAAAAGAATGATTGAATCTATGAAGTTCTGGAGCTTCTGGTTGGCTTGAAAAAAAGAATGTTTGAATAGATATGAATGATATGTCTGAAATATGTCAGAGGCCTGAGTTATAGCCCTTTCAAGGTGTGAAGATAATAATAATGATGGTTTAGTACGTGCGATTTTTTTTTTGGGGGGGGGGCGGATTGGTTCCGTTGTTGTTTTAGTTGTTGGGTCGACGGTGGCGACGACGGCGGTGGTGAATGTTGTTCTGTCGTTATGTGTAGTTGACGTGTAGTCAGTAACATCGAAAGACACACACAGAGACAGAGAGACACACACGAAGAGACACAGACAGGCAGACAGAGACAGACAAATCGACCGACAGAGATTTATTTGCAAGATAACACAATTTAATTTTGAAATACTGAAAAACAAAAAGGTGCATCCGGTTACCCCCGTCTGTCAGTTCATCTGATAAAAGATAAACACAAATAAAACATTATCACAAAAGCAATGATAGCATCACAAAAGCTGACATGGCGGTCCGTGATGACGCAATAAATGCTGATGACGTAAACTATCAATGATGCAGCTAAAACCAACACAGACATCATCTTCACCTTTGCCCATGGATATAATTGTCTACATAAGCATTTTGTGGTCCGGGTCATAACTATTTTGTTTGCTGTACAAGTATAGAAAAACAAGATTCTTTTTGGGATTCTGTTTTAGTGTAAATTGTTTGTTCTTTGTTTTGTGTACTTGTCCCACGGATAGATTGTAAGAAAAGGCCCAGCCTTAAAGTCTGTATCCTTGTCAAATAAAGTTAAGTCTCAGTCTCAGTCTCTCTCTCTATATATTTCTCTCTCTCTATTTTGTCTCTCTCTCACTCTCTCTCTTTCTCTCTCTCGCTCTCTGCCTCTCTCCCCCATCACTCTCTCTCTCTCTCTCTCTCTCTCTCTCTCTCTCAGTCTCAGTCTCTGTCTGTCTCTCTCTCTGTCTCTGTCTCTCTCTCTGTCTCTCTCTCTCTCTCTCTGTCTCTGTCTCTGTCTGTCTCTCTCTCTCTCTCTCTCTCTCTCTCTCTCTCTTTGCATGTCCATCTCTTTCTTTCTGTGCACATGTGTCGGCTTAGATTGCGTGTGTTTCTGCTCGTGTGCGTCTGCGTATTTGTCTGTCTGTGTGTCTTTATCAGTGTTCAACTGCGCCTGGGTGTATCTATGTGTGATCGTCATGGTTCTGTCTGCCGCGATGCAGGTTTTTCCTTTGAAAATGTGTGTTTCAAAACTTCACTGTATTAACACTCACAAAGGTCATTCGGACTAGACTTTTATTTTCTCATATTCCATTTCACAAACTGTCACTTTACAGGGTTACAACAGCACAGAAAATAGAGCAACCGCCCACCAATACATTATGCTATTACACGAATTTGTCTCAGTGTAAGCCAACCCCTCTATGACCTTTGGCCATTTTCCAGCTTGAACTTTCTGACACAGATAATAACGCAATTTAGGCCCCACTCCATGTTTTATTTCGCTAGCTGTATATCTGATCCAGACAAAACATGGACCCCCTACTAATAATTCTATTAAATCACATCCGGGGCTTTCATAAACTACAAAGAGCTGTGTTTCCGCAGTGCATAATCGTGTTAACTGATAAAGGAGAATCACATCAACAAATCTCGGGCTGTAATCTCATTTTTCGGGTGCAAAGCAAACCAACTGATGCTCTTGTTTTCAACAATTCTGGGTTGCGGAGCTTTGATGAGTTCCAACATTTTTATTTGTGACGCAGTTGGTGCAACTATTTCTCGACCGTGATTGCCCCCAGCAGCACTCTCTAATAATTTATTTTTTCGTCTGTAAGGGTGGTCTGTGTATGTTGGTAGTTCATGCTGTCTGTTTTTAATACGGACCGAACACAATCTGAACTATTCATCAAACCACTTCTAATAAGTGAACCCATCTCTGGAGTTATTTTCGAACTTAATGCTACCTATATGACAGACGGACAGCCACAACTGAATGACAAATAGAGAGCGATAGTTGGGGAATACAGAAAAAGCCCAAAGAAATGTCAGCCCAGTTTTGTTAGGAAGCTCAGTTTATATTGAGATAGATCGCTCTCTTAGATGTTTATCAGTCGGTAGACAGGTGTGCATATTGGCGGACTGTCCGACTATCTGACAGACAAACAGACTGACAGACAAATAGACAAATAGACAGACAGACAGACAGACAGACAGACAGACAGACAGACAGACAGACAGATAGACAGACAGACAGACAGATTGACAGTCAAAAGAAGCTGATAGATGGATACTCCAAAACAGGAAAAGGTTATTCATAACACTTTTATTTATTTTTAGTCTTTTTGATGGTTGGCAGTCAACCCGTTTCGCATTTCTGATGAATGGGAAAACACCTTCAATTCAAGTCACCCAAACACATTCCACGCGATGAAACTTTCACGGAGACATAACCCCGGTAGAATAGCGAGCCGGGCCTGACAACAACGACATAACATTATCCATTCAGAGCGCACACAATGACAGTTACAAAATGGCCATTTGCGGGACGGAAACTCGATCAGCACGAAGGCAACAGTAACCCGAGGATCCCAAAATGATGTCTAACATTAGCACAATAGAGGCAATATTTGTGGTGTTTGAAAGGATGTGGTAGGTCTACCATGGTACACAACCACCTGTGACATTATCTAAGGTGCTTGTTTTATTTTGACTACACATTTGCGGGCTGTTTTTAAAATGTCGTGTCTGGTTGTGATGTTGTAGAAATGTGTGTGTTGAAATTTAATCGTCATTTCGATGAGTTTTTCTTTATACAAAGTTGACTGATATAAACAAGAAATCTGTGCCTGGAGACATCTTAATGCTTCGCTGAGAAAGCTGTAAGTCTATCGTATATACCACCCATGACACTTGCAAAGGTGAAAGGTAACTTTTTCATTAAAACAATCTTGCTATTCTAAAAGAAATTGTGTGGGGTTTAGATGCTGTTTAAATAGAATTGTGTGTGCTGAAATGTAATCGTCATTTTCACGAGCTTTTCTTTACAAGCAGATGACCAATAACAACAAAAACAGACGGCAATAAATAAATTAATAGATTCAAGAACAACAACATAAACTAAATTAGATAAAATAAAAAAGAGAAAAACGTGGTTGCTAGAAGACACCCTGCTGTTATGGCAACAAAGCCGAAAGTCGTCTAGACGGAAACAAATCTGCCTCATCTGCGCATGCGTCTCCCTCAGAGCAAAGCGGGCCAAGTGAATGATCTGATTTCAGTCATTAATCATCAGGCACTACGACACATACAGGTAGACAAGTACAAGTATATGAGCGGAAACAAACTCGAAGAGAGTGTGTGTGTGTGTGGGGGGGGGGGGGGGGGGGGGGAGGGGGGTGGCGGAGGGAACTTGTCTGTTTGTAGCGGGGGCGGGGTGGGTGGGTTTTTGGTGGGTGGGAGTGGAGATATGAGGAAGAATTACTGACAAGGGTGTAAAAGTCACCCCTAAGCCAGCCAGACAGGTACTCGGCGTAGAGTTCAGGTAAAACCTCAACCTAAGCAGGATTTAACTCGATTCATTTCAATTATGAGTCAGAACATTGTCCTCTTCAAGGTGAGGGATACTTCCCGCATGGCTGGGATACTGGAGTTATTTCCCTATTCAAATGAGAAAATGGAGACTGTAAATTAGAGAGAAGGAGGAACTGCAAAGACATTTGGGATCTCTGGACTTCTTGCTGCTCGGATATGGTCTTTGAATACATATCCATTACTGTTTGCTACCATTGCTCGGCCATGTCGTTTTAGTCATGGCGTACCACTTACCTAATTTTAAGATCTAATTTTGTATCGGTGAGTACAGAAATCCTTTGTTTTTCAACTTCTTTTTTTTATTTTTTATTTTAAGATGCTTTCCTTTACACAGTGATCAATACGGAACCCACGTTAGACTCCGGCTGGATTTACGTGCAAGAAGCCCCCCCCCCCCCCCCGCCTTCCCCCTCTCTTTTTCTCCTTTTCATCTCTCTCCCTCTCTGTCTATGTCACTGTCTGTCTGTCTCTCGTTCCTTCCTCCTCTCCCCTCTCTCTCCTCCTCCACCTTGCCCCCCTCTTTCCGGCAAATAGCCTCTGCGTCTCTTATTCCCAACGTCTATATTCATTTCAATTAAAAACTGTTAAAAAAAAGCTCCACGTTTACTGATCTGGTGATATACCCTATCAAAAAGCTTCTTTTACACAAGTTGGTGTTTAAGATTCCTATCGCCCCTTGTGCAACTCAAAACTGTGACTCCTTCTACTATTTGAGACGGCAACCCAAGACGCCCATAAACAGTGGCTGGAGTTCTCAGTGCAAACAGATAAAGCTGCCTAGAAGCCCCACCTTAATGAAACCAGAGCCACTAGGTTCAAGCCAAGTTTTAACTTGTTGGCGTAAAAGTTGAAATGGCTGAGATGATTCGTCACGTGTTTCATTCCATATAAACTTGACAGCTTTAATTTTTTTTAAATTATTGTTTAAAAAAAAATCAAAAACAGCTTTAAGTACTTTTTTGATTTTTTGGATCGCATGACGTTTGTAGAAGAAAAAGAAGAAGAAGAAGAAGAAAAGAAGGAGGAGGACAAGAAGAAGACATCCACCGCATATTTTCTTCATCTTCGTCGTTGCCATCGTTGTTGTCGTTCGCCATTTTGGCATAAATTCGTTTGTATTATCGCCACTTGGGCGGCCTCTTATCGTCTTCGAGTGATATCGCATGTGTTATGTTGATGTTATTCTATTCCATTGGCTGCAAGGTCTTCTCGTACATGCCAAAAATCAAATGAGGCGAATCTTTAACTTCTGCAACGATTATTGGGGCAGGCGGTACTACACATGCATGTGTCAAAGCACTAGCATATTTGGCATTCGTCTGTTACAATTTTCTCTTCTGTTCTGACTGAGGATTTAATCTAGAATCAAACTAGACATAGCAGCGTGATGCAGTACTGACCACCTCTGACATTACAAGTTTTGACATTCGCAATGTATTGTCACCTAGTATTCAACATGACAACATACTTAACAAAAAGAAGTAATTTTTTTTTGCAAACAGAAGGAGGAAAACAAGTGCGTGAGGTCACAAAACCTCTAGATCCCGATATTTAAACAGACGAGAAATAATAAGCAAAAATAATGGCTCCGAACAGCAAGGGGAGCAGAAATATAAAGATTCACTCCGATATGATAACGTTAGGTGTAAAGAAACAACAAGTCGCGTAAGGCGAAATTACTACATTTAGTCAAGCTGTGGAACTCACAGAATGAAACTGAACGTAGTCCGCCGCTAGTGCAAAAGGCAGTGAAAGTGACGAGCCTGTTTGGCGCGGTAGCGATTGCGCTGTGCTTCATAGCACGCTTTACTGTACCTCTCTTCGTTTTAACTTTCTGAGCGTGTTTTTAATCCAAACATATCATATCTATATGTTTTTGGAATCAGGAACCGACAAGGAATAAGATGAAATAGTTTTTAAAACGATTTCGGAAATTCAATTTTGATCATAATTTTTATATTTTTAATTTTCAGAGCTTGTTTTTAATCCAAATATAACATATGTATATGTTTTTGGAATCAGAAAATGACGAAGAATAAGATGAAATTGTTTTTGGATCGTTTAATAAAAAAATAATTTTAATTACAAGTTTCCGATTTTTAATGACCAAACTCACTCATTAGTTTTTAAGCCACCAAGCTGAAATGCAATACCAAACCCCGGCCTTCGTCGAAGATTGCTTTGCCAAAATTTCAATCAATTTAATGGAAAAATGAGGGTGTGACAGTGCCGCCTCAACTTTTACAAAAAGCCGGATATGACGTCATCAAAGGTATTTATCGAAAAAATGAAAAAAACGTCCGGGGAACTCTCATGTCAAATTTCATAAAGATCGGTCCAGTAGTTTAGTCTGAATCGCTCTACACACACACACAGACAGACAGACAGACAGACAGACAGACAGACTGCAGACACACACACACACCTACACCCCCACACACACACACACACAGACAGACACACACACACACACACACACACACACATACACCACGACCCTCGTCTCGATTCCCCCCTCTATGTTAAAACATTTAGTCAAAACTTGACTAAATGTAAAAACAGGGGGCAAACAACTCACAGCACGGCTAAGCGGGTGAGAAAAAAAATACCGACTAACGAATGATAAGGAAAATACTATCGCTCGACTGATTCTTCAGAATGTGAAACCTCAGCAACCACAGACGAGTCAAGCCAAGGTAAAGTTAACATGCATAAATAAACACGTATTGATAAACCGCGGGTAGCATAAATACCCAACACTCCCACACTTCAACAAACTAACCAGACTTTAACGACACTGGGAGAAAGAAAAATACACACAACCCAAATAGCAGAACAAGAGATTAGATTTGTCAGATGTTGGCTTGACAGGCAGTGCATCGATTACAGTCTTGTCATTCACGGCTGTTGTTCCTTCATCAGAGCATGTCAGCCAAGGCAGTGTGCCATGATGCAACTTCTGAGATAAAGTCACAAGCTGTCTTGGCATCAAGTCATTCGAAACAATCTTGTTTGCACCTTGCCACAGATAGGCATTTAACCTATATACACTTACACACAACTTGGCCATGGCTACTCTCCGATCTTGAGAAACGATTGTGGGAGAAGGCCCCCCCCCCCCTCCATTGTTTTAATTAAGGTTGTTAGTTTATTTTTGTTGGTGTCTTTGTCGAGGATAACTAAACAGAAGCAATAGGACAAAGGAAGATTGACTCAGTGCAAAGGGTGCTCTGATGTCAAAGTGATACGTGTTTTTGTTTGTTTTAAGTCTTCACAGATCAGTTCCGAGCGTTACACGTCGAAAGAACACATTTCCCCAGAGAAGACAAAATAAAGTATTCTTTACAAAAAAGTGCAAGCATCTGTCCAACATAATTACGACTCAAATCATACAATAAGTCAAAACAGATGCATCGGGGAATCTTAAGGGTATAAATAAGAACTGACGCCTGGTTTTGTTTTTGAGTTGGACTTAATTCAGGGCACCCTGAACAAAAAAGAACACACGCAATGAATTCAACAAATATAGACACAGACAGACGGACAAAAAAACACGCACGAATCCAAGCACACAAGCGCACTCGCATACTCAAGTGGAATAGACGTAATCCTGAAATAACTCTGTCGGGTTTGTATGGATTATGAAAGATTATATACTCTGAGAATCCAATATAAGTGCTGCTGTATCTGCTACAGAATAATATCTGGCTCAGCCCCATCCTTCCTGTCTGACCTGTTCACACTCTATACACCCTCACGATCCCTCCGCTCCTCTCTAGACACTAGAATATTCCGTCTATCTTCTTTTAGTCGCAAACAGCACGGCCAGAGAGCCTTCTCCCACTCTGCTGCCGTTGCGTGGAACTCTCTTCCTTACTCTATCCGACACTGCCAAACATTTTGTTCCTTCAAATCAAACCTTAAAACACACTTCTTCACACAGTATTTTGATTAATTTTATTTCAACATGGTGCATTTTTGATCAGGTGTTTGAATGTTTGAATGCTTTGCCTGTGTTAGTATGCTTGCAGCTTGTATTGATGTAGTGTTTTGTTGTTCACTTGTGTGCTGAATGCTGCGGTGTATATGTATGTTTCATATTTTTTTCATTGTAAAGCGCTTAAAGAATGTAAAGCGCTCTATAAATCTCCCATATTATTAGTATTATTATATACTCTTGCTTTCATTGACGCAAACTTTCCACACGCACTCCTTGTCCACGTGTTTCAGACACACCCCTCACTAGTGACTGGCTTATTATGTCACGTTAGACATTTTACCTCAATAAAAGCAAGAGTTTTCACTCTTTCACAACTCATAAAAAGCCGACAAAGTTATTTCCGAACATCGTCTATTGCCGGTTGGTTTGGTGTTATGACTTTAGGTCATTTTGGTGTCTTTCTTCTTCTTCTTCTTGTCGATCACACTAGTTTTGGTGTCTTTAAAACTAGCACACCGCCACACAAAATACCATTTGAAGAAGAGGAAAAAACCCAAGAAAAAGACCAAGAACAAGAAGCCGGTTAACAAGACAGACAAGAAAACAAAAGGGTGACTGAAAAAGCTATCTCGCCAGTCGTCGTGGTTAGGGAAAAAATGCAGACATACACAGAGAAAGGCAACATAACCCGCCATCAAACGGCCAGATAGCTTTCTCTCGCAACAAACAGAAACACAAACAAGTCGCGTAAGGCGAAAATACAATATTTAGTCAAGTAGCTGTCGAACTCACAGAATGAAACTGAACGCAACGCAACGCAGCAAGACCGTATACTCGTAGCATCGTCACTCCACCGCCCGTGGCAAAGGCAGTGCACGTGGAATGGACAAGAAGAGCGGGGTATTCGTTGCGCTGAGAAGGATAGCACGCTTTTCTGTACCTCTCTTCGTTTTAACTTTCTGAGCGTGTTTTTAATCCAAACATATCATATCTATATATTTTTGGAATCAGGAACCGACAAGGAATAAGATGAAAGTGTTTTTAAATTGATTTCGGGGAAAAAAATTTGATAATAATTTTTATATATTTAATTTTCAGAGCTTGTTTTTAATCCGAATATAACATATTTATATGTTTTTGGAATCGGCAAGTGATGGAGAATAAGATAAACGTAAATTTGGATCGTTTTATAAATTTTTATTTTTTTTTACAATTTTCAGATTTTTAATGACCAAAGTCATTAATTAATTTTTAAGCCACCAAGCTGAAATGCAATACCGAACCCCGGGCTTCGTCGAAGAGTACTTGACCAAAATTTCAACCATTTTGGTTGAAAAATGAGGGCGTGACAGTGCCGCCTCAACTTTCACGAAAAGCCGGATATGACGTCATCAAAGACATTTATCAAAAAAATGAAAAAAACGTTCGGGGATTTCATACCCAGGAACTCTCATGTCAAATTTCATAAAGATCGGTCCAGTAGTTTAGTCTGAATCGCTCTACACACACACACAGACAGACGCACATACACCATACCCTCGTTTCGATTCCCCCTCGATGTTAAAATATTTAGTCAAAACTTGACTAAATATAAAAAAGGGGGCATCCTGCGCCAGAAAAGGATACAACGCCAACAAACAAATGCAACGAAAGAACAACACTGCTGAATCGCTAATTGCCTGCAATAATGGTACGCTAAAAACGCCGGCAAAGCCGAACTTGAACGGTATAACGATAGTGTCTGGTATGGCGTTAGACGGATAATTCGTCCACCTTGATTCTAATGAAGTGAAATATACACAGGTAAAGTGGCATTGTTCACTGTTTACTGTCCCGAAAATATGTTCTTAGACAGATAATACTAACATTTTGATTCAAATGAAGTGACACACACCCAGTTAAGTAGCAACATCTATGATAAAATGTTATTCCTGTCAAAGGAATTCGACATAACGCTTAGTTCTTCTTGTCCGGTAATATCTTCCATCTGCTCTATGTTCCTTATCTTAAAAAAAAAAAAAAAACTAAAAAAAGCAGTCAGTTCCCAAAGAAACCACAGCTGTGATACTTACAACAGGGATTTTCTTCTTTTTTTCCCCTCCAAAGTCATCGAAAACTTCCTTCCTTCAAACACGCCATTCCCCCCTTTCCGTTACAACATGTCTTCGCCTTCTTTTGGGCGGTCGCAAGACCAGACGATCACTGGGTGTATGTAAAGACCATCTCTCCACTTGGTCACATACCAAAAATGAACAGCATTGCTTCTCCCTGTGAACAGTGCAGGGGGAATTCTTTGATGAATTAATCTTGGTTTTTTTAAAGATGGTTTTTTTAAAGAGTTTTTTTTTTAAATCAACTCACTACGGCACGCGGTCAGGGTGTTGAATTTTGGTATATGACCAAGTGGAGGGAGTCTTATCTCACGCAAAATCCTGGCCGGATATAAGATGGTGAGCCGAACTGTTCTCACGAGAAGGGTTGTGCCTTTTAATTGCGCCGGATGTCCTGGTTTGGCATAGCCTCAAGATTTGTACAACGGTGCCTTAACTCATTTGCAGTTGTCGCGGCGTATTCTTGGGGAATGCATGGACTTAATCTTGATTGTGTACACTCAAATACATTATATACTGGTACGAACGAAATAACTCTTTGGTGTTATCGCTAATCAACTAGTCTGTGGTTGTTTTTCGACGTCGCTTAAATAACTCATTTGCACTTTCCTGCATATCTTGGGGCAAAGCATGGATGCAATCTTGATTGTGTACGATCAACATTCATAGTCAAATCCACTATACTTTCTCCCGTACCATTGTCGCTTTAAGTCCCTGCACAATCTGCACGGCGTATTTTTTGGTAAGGCAAAAGGTATGGGAACAATCTGAGATCTTGGCAAATAATGGTCTCGGCTGTCCCGGTGGTTACATTCAGTGCATTTTGCACTGTCTGCTCTGGTGACTGAGGTTCTTGGCCACGAAAAAGTAAACTGTTATATTTGACTAGCAGCACGACTCTTGCAGGTGTGCAAGTGGTGCTCTGGTTTGGGGCGTTGATGTTAAAGAGCTTATTGTAGCTGAAGGTTTTGGTTGCAGCTGTGAGTCTAGTGCTTTTTTTCCCCTTGAATTTATCAGCAGCTTTAGTTTCACAGTAAGGGAGCTTTACGGCGGAGAAAACGGTGAGAGTCTTAAGCAAACCAAAAACTTTAAAACAAACAAACAAACAAACAAACAAACAAATCAACGAACCAAACTTCATTAGTCTATCCCTACTCCCCCAGTACGTATATAGCGTTCTCCTCATAGTAAAGCTGCAGTTTCCCTCCTCAACCGTCAATTCTCATTCAGTTTGTCAGCTTCCACCCTCGAATGCCAAACCGTTTCCGTCACATGCAGATTTAAGCTGCAGATTTGCACAAGAGCGAGGCTGTTCTTACCTGGTGAAATTGGAAAGGAAATGACAATACCTGGCAGAAACCAAGAATAGCAGCAGGTCCCGACCTCTAGCGTGAGTCAGCAAATGACCTCCCTTTTTCCTGTTACGCGTTTCCGGAAATAGTCTCGGCGCATGGAATGTCAGCGCATTTTAGTTTCAGTTGGAGCCATATTGGTTTAGGCGCAGACGTTATTTGAACAAGCTAATAAAAAGTCTTCGGTAAAGTGCAAGAACTGGTGTAATTTTTAGCAACGGAAAGAATTGGAAGGAAATGCACACGTTTGTACACCTGTGTCGCACAACTTGATGGTATTACACAATGAGTTCAAAATGAAAGACGTCATTATGAGAGAGAGAGAGAGAGAGAGAGAGAGAGAGAGAGAGAGAGAGAGAGAGAGAGAGAGAGAGAGAGAGAGAGAGAGAGAGAGAGAGAGAGAGAGAGAGAGATCAACAAGTTATTTGTACTGTATGTATATACATGTTTACTGGAAAAGTTTGTTTGTGCTCGTAAAATTGAAACAATATGCAAAGGTACAAAGTTCGCGATTCTAAGATACCTTAACATAATATATGTAATACTATCTCCATGCTACACTACTTGAGACAACTTGCAAAATTCTCGGGAATTAACATGTTAAGAGTTATAGGACTGTGTTCAAAACGGATCTGTCTTGTTTATGCCATATGACACATTAATGTCAGTCGTGACACAGCTAATCTCCCGAAACACCTCTCGTGAGACAATATGGTGACGTCAGTCTCATGAGTTGTCTCAGTTTGTGGCATGTATACACTTTGTGTCACATGTTTCAATCGTGCAAGACATGTATTTTGTGTGACACTGTTTTGTGACACAGCCAGCTATCTCGTGTCAAAATTCAGCAAATGATGCATAACATTTCGTTGCAATGAGTATACGTCTATCTGTAAGGTACTAGGCTATACTGTGTCCGTCCGTCTCTGTTTTTTCTGTGTGTGTGTGTGTGTGTGTGTGTGTGTGTGTGTGTGTGTTTGCGTGTGTGTGCGTTATGTGTGTGTGTGTGTGTCTGTGTGTGTGTGCCTGTGTGTGTGTGTGCCTGTGTGTGTGTGTGTGTGTGTGTGTGTGTGTGTGTGTGTGTGTGTGTGTGTGCGTGCACACGCATGTGTTTGTGTGCGTTCGGGAGTGCGTGTGTATGCACGCGCGCCCATGTATGTGTGTGTGCCTGTGTGTGTGTGTATGCGTGCGTGCACGCGCATGTGTTTGTGTGCGTGAGGGAGTGCGTGTGTGTGCACGCGCGCCCATGTGTGTGTGTGTGTGTGTGTGTGTGTGTGTATGTGTGGGCGTGTGTGTATGTTTGTGTGTGTATGCGCACGCGCGTACGCAATTATGTTTGTAAGTATGTGTCAGAAATAATCATCCACAATTTCGATCATTATAGCTGCAGACAATATCTCTCCTTTGAAGCTGCAGTTGGAAGCAAGATCGTAACTGAAATAGGATACTTATACGCTTGTTACATCGGTTTTGATAAATTGGAAGAGAACCATCACCTCCATTACTAATCTGCATATTTGCCTTGGCCAGATTTAACACAGCGTAACGATGATGCGTCGTATCATCCGCGCAAAATCCGAGCATAATACATCCGTTGTGCAACGTCCCATGTATCACGTCATCTTGTGTCGTGGCTAAATCTGTCGTACTTTCAGACGTTGATACAATGACAATGAGTTGACGCGTGATCGCGAGTCTAGTTTCGTAACTTAGTCATCTAGACCTACCGGTTTAGTTTCGCCACTAAATGATGTACCTGTGTGCATGATTTTCACACAGAGTGGAGTTTCGCTGAACTTAGCCTAGTGATGTTGGCCTATGTGTTACTGACGCAGTTTTGATGGATCGAAGTCAGTTTTTATATAAAATGTTTTCTGTGTTAGTCTGCTTTAGATTTTATGTACGAGAATGAAACAAGGCCGTTACTTTTTTTGGGATTTCATCTCCGCTATTTCCATTTGTTCTATAAAATTCGCCGGAAGTTACCGTAGACACCCGGAAAAAGTTATACATGTATCGTGATACGCTATCAAAAAGGATCTGTATGTCAATATATACATATGCGAATCTTTATTGTTTAATATCTTAAACAATCCTGCATGTCTGGCATTTCATCGAAGATTTCACGAGAAAGATGTCCACGCGGTGTTTCACCTGAGTTTACCTTGCTTGGGAGGTATGAACGTTTTGACACCCGTCCGTCAGCCCGCCTCTCAGTTTCTCTGAACAAACAAATTGGGGAGGGAAAACGGAAAAAACCTCTTCTTAGTCATTATCTCGCCCGCTTTTCAATTGTCACCCGTGTAGTCAAACATCGCCAGATACCACTGCGTCTATGAAACAGCGTGTAATGAGATGCGAGAATGTTTAATGTTTGAGTTCACAAAAATAGACGATGTTTTCGCGCGAGTGTTTAAAAAATAGCACGTCGACAAAGCGATCGTTCTGAGACAACTTTGTGTGGAAGAATGCTCCCATTCTAGGATTTTTCGAACTGCAAAATTTGGATTTTCGTTAGCAAAGGCGTTGGTATGATAAGAGTGGAGGTTTTGTTCGCTTGAGGACAAGTGCTGTTTACTGGCGCGACGTGACTATTCAGGGCAAGAAAAAATGTTTGAGAAAAAAAATGTAACACGTGTTTTGGAGGAAAAAAGAAAGGAATCCGATATCCATTTCAGTTTTGACTGCAAAGTTAACGCTGAGTACAATTCAGGCATCAGTGCTGGCTAGAGTGTGAGGTCCCATCCATTCCAACATGAGATCATGAGTCCACAGCATGCCTACTTCCCGTGTAATATCTGGGATTTTGTTCACTAACCTCAGTTTTATTAATCCCACCGATGGAAAAAGGATTTCTTCATCAAAATATTCTTTCCGTCGTCTTTATTTCCATGAACAAGCTGACTTTTTGAATTTGTTGACACCGCGCCGATGCTGATATTTGACTATGCACAGATTTTCATTCGGCACGAGAGAGCTTGCATCGTCAGGTAAACGTATTCTGAATAGGTACATGTCTTTAAATAACATCAAAGTAGACTGCAAGCAATTTTACTATGGAGAGCTTGTTGTCGTCATGGAAGCACTTTACTCTGCTTTTGATTAAACGAACGGGAGCTTTCATAGTCAGTTAATTATATTCGGCAGAACAAGCCGGGAATGTGTCTTTAAATAACATAAAAGTCGACTGCTTGCGGCTTTGCCACCAAAGGCTTTTACTTGAGGTAAACATGTTCTTTGCAGCAAAGGGTCTTTAAATAACACGAAAGCAAGACCCTCAAAGAAGACTCAGTAGTAGTAGGATACCAGCATGCAGTTCTTTGGACACCTTTCACAAACAGCACCGCCAAAGAAAGGTCACCCTGGCAGTAGAACCAATACTCACTTGTTGCTATCGCAACAGGAACGCGTACTGCATTATTTTGCCTACTTGTATACCAGCCAGACATCAAATAGCAGGTCGCCACCATACATTGGTATGATGCAGGTAGCACTCACAACATGGTCTGACCGACAGATATAATAAAAGTGAAAGACCCGCAGGGAAATCGTGGTCGTCTGGAAAGGCCGACCAGGTTACCATAACATAGTAGACGTTTCGTGTATTTAGGACCCTCAGAGACCAAACGGATTGCAGACTTTTGACATTCAGTGAATAAACTTGGCACACAAACCATCTTTGACATGATAACATTTAAGTAGTAGGAACAACTGTGAACAAACCAGCGTAGTAATAAGTATGTCATAGGCTGACTTCAGCAACTTAGACGGATCTGGCTAACAGTTGCCGACAAAAGCAAGAAGGACATCTTTAACCTCTCAGGAATCATAAGTAAACAGACGATACAGGTGATTCTAAATTATGACAATATTCTTGACCCACATTAAAGATCACGAAGACCTTTCCTCCTCGTTCCTGGCCTCTTCCCCGATGCCTTCTGCACATACCAAAGGAGCAATAGCATCTGCTGTATGAACTAAAGTGACCTGCAAGATATAGTTTAAATGTAACTAGCTGGATGTTAGAATGATCACCGGCCATGTCATCAGAAGGATGTAATGTTACAGAGCAAAAAAAATGCCTGAAAAATTAAAATTACACTTATTGCGTATATACTCCAACATAAGACGCCAAAGGAATTTAGGCTCAAGAATACTGTATGATGACTTATAACACGTAGGTTACTGATTCTTTTAATATCTGGTGCCATTCTTACCAAAGCGCCCGTAGACATTCTCACATCTGTTGTTGTTGTTGTTGTTGTTGTTGTTGTTGTTGTTGTTGTTGTTGTTGTTGTTGTTGTTATGTGCGTGTGGAACACTTCAATTTAGAGTGTATATGCGGCAACCAACAGTTGGTCATGAAGTCCCTTCAAACAGTAAATGACACGGGAACCTGCCAAACCAAATGACCTGCAGGTCACACACATCGGTATCAAACACGGAACAAGTGTGACAGTAATGACAAGCACAGAACACTAACCAGCCCCACCAACATGGCACGTGCAATACAATGTCAGGAGGTCACGAAGGCCTTCCGAAGGATCGTTTGCCAGAAGGTGGTAAGTGAAATCAGCAAAGGAGAGTATGAGAACAAGTCAAACATAAGATCTTCTTTTTTCTGCGTTCGCGACCTGCAACCCCCACAAACACTCAAGATTTCTTACGTGTGTACGTTCACTCTTATAACCGTTTACTACCACCGCCATTACGGGAGCCATACATTCGAGTTCGGGGGTTGTAATAGTGCACCAGAGCAATATGCGTACCTCTGGCATCAAACGGCTCAGCGTTCCCTCCCAAGCAGCGACTAGCACAAGTTTTACCTGCATTCCTGACAGCTGTTGTGACGTCTTCGCGCGTCGAGATACACATGTATGCACTACTCAGGCCACTAGCTGGCAGCAGTTGGGAAATAGTCTGGAACTTCCAGACACCAGAACCAAAGATATTCTGAGGCAGAACATCTAAACAGTCCGACTTTAGTACCCCGCGGGCCTGGAAGCTCTGCTAGACCTGTAGACTAATCAACAGCATCGTGTTGGTCAAGAACTTTGAAGCACTGAATATGATTAGCCAACGGGACTTTGTTTGGCCAGTTCTTGGTTTGCATAGTATGGTACGTTTAACAAAAAAAAAGTAAACACGTATATAATTAACGTCAAAGTTTTGCTCGAGAACTTTGAATGTAGCACTAATTAAGTATGATCAGTCAGCAGAACTTCTGAAACAGTCAAACCATACCTTCCTAAGCTCTTGTATTCATCCGATGTAACATATGGCACCTCTGAATAGTCTGTAGTCTATGGTAAAGAAATTCTGTTAGACCAGTTAAATAGTCACTGAGCAGCAAAGACTTGGTGAAGTTTGAATGTAGCACTAACTATGTTAAACCACAGGAACTTCTGGGCAGTCGGCGGTTTGTAAGATAGACTAGTAGACTAACCAATAGAAGAGTTATGGTACTAACTTTGAACGTAGCACCAACAGCCAGATCAGTGTTCCAGCCAGAGGAACCCATGCAGTTCTTGAAGCTCAGTCTTCACAGTCTTTGGCATCTATACAGTCTATGGATTTTTTGAATCAAGTAAGCTCCGTTCGACTAGGAGGCTAATCAACAGCAGAGTTTGGCCAAAAACTTTGAATGTAACGCTAATCAAGACAATTTCAGTCAACACTGTTTCACACTTGTGTCTAATTTGAGAGCGGGTGTAAACATATCGTCCCAACACGAGAAGGCTGTCTCTCTTTTCAGAGGGTTGAGTAAAGCTTTTGAATCCAATGGATAATAAGTGATTCTCTTCTTGTATCGTTTGACTTGTTCAGAAGAGGATCTTCATGGAATGTATAATATTAAGCTGATGAATAGTTCATTTAAAGAACGACATCAAACAAACTCAGGCTATTAATCCCTGTAATGAAGCATAATTCTCGAAAGAAAAATGAATGCAAAAATCGACATATCGAGATATCAACACATGTTTTGACAAATAAACGCATGAATAAATCCTGGTAAGCACAACTACATAAACAGAAATATATATAATACTAGAATGAATACCCGCTTCGCCGGGTAGCCGGCTTCGCCGGGAAGAAGTACTTAGAGCCGTACGCCGGCTTCGCCGGGTCCGAACTATGGACCCGCCAAGCTTAGGTCCCTCCCAGATTCGTGGAATGGGAACAGCACGAAAATGATTCAGTGGCCATAATGCCATTCCTGACCATATCGAGTCCCATCCTTGTCGACGAATGTAACCGTGTTAATCACCTTTGGAGGCGAACTCCACTCAAACAGGACTGAGCAAGTTATGGCTTCTCAAAGGAAGGCCAGTACATAAAATTACACAAAAGCCGCCAGACCACATCACAAACAGAACTGAAGAATGCACAGGTGTTGCTTACATAGAGACACACACACTTACACACACACACACACACACACAGAGAAGCCGTATCTATAGAGAGATAGATGACAGTGTATTTTTCGCGTGGCTATAAATTGATTCGACCTTTGCACTTTTACAGTGAGGATAATTTACGGGTCCAATTTACGTTCTGTACACTGCGTTGACCTTCTAAAAATAGGTAACAGTAACAGAACGCCGGGAATATCCGAAGACGCTCAGCGCAGTGGACAGCGCAGTGTAGTAACTTACAACTGAACGGGAAAGCCACACGAAGGAAGGGAGATAAACGCCAAACACTGGAGAAGATAAGGAAGAGTTACTTATAATGGTGAAATGAACACAAAAACGGAAATGAGTTCAGCGCTGCGCGCTGAGAGCACGTGTTGAAATATCTCATCGATGATATTGTGTCCGGGGTGTAGCTGAATACGGTGTCCAAATTTGAAAAAGATCCACCGAGAACTTTGGCGTTGTGATGTGGTGTAGCGGCTATGGTGTGTCGGTATGGGGGCCCGGGTAAGCTGAGGTGGAACCAAAATAGCTGAGGTGGAACCAAAATCGGTTCCGCGCTGCGCGCTGAGAGCACGTGTTGAAATATCGACCAGGTTGTGTCGTGTCCCGGGTCTACTTGAATATGCCCACCAAATTTGAAGCAGATCCATCGAGAACTTTGGCCGTGCATCGCGCACAGACACACAGACAGATACACAGACAGACACACAGACAGACACACAGACACTAGTCGTATATATATATAGATACAGACAAAGGTGTTCGAACACAAGACTCACACATACTGGTAAACACACTGACAGGAAAAGACATGCGGACGGACAGACATACCAACAGGCGGACATACAGACCAAAACACACACACACACACACACACACACACACACACACACACCCACCCACCCACACACACACACACACACACACACACACACACCACACACACACACACACTCACTCTCTCTCTCTCTCTCTCTCTCTCTCTCTCTCTCTCTCTCTCTCTCTCTCTCTCTCTCTCTCTCTCTCTCTCATCGTGTGAGTTTTATCGTCGGTTAAATATTTTGCTTGCTGACATTCTGATAATCATCGCTCCACGGCTATCGCCAGTTTCTCTCTGACAGCATGCTAAATTATTGCGCGAATCTATCAAAACAAGAATACAGAGTTATCTCCCATATGTTTTTCGCGAGCATTGATCTAAATTTGAGATCAGTGTTCGCGAGACAAAAATGATTGCAGATTGGCCGACTTCGACAGTGATCTCCGTTTTGTTCTTCACAGTTATGATAAAGACATCGTTCTAAGGTCAAAACAAGTCGAAATTTTGAGACTGCTGTCGGAAGGAGACCGTGATATATGGTTGCATCACTCTCAACTGGTTACAGACAAAATCGTCTGCACCGGCGCGCACAGAAGCAAAAGGTGATTATCACGTGACACTTAAGAGTTGTTTGCACAGTATATACATCCGCGAAAGATAGCTCGCTTGAAACTGTCTTACATATCAATTCCTTTGTAATTTAAACATTACACAACACCATGAAAAATCATTATCGACGATCGCGAATCTGCTTATATCCATAACACATTACGAAAATATGTAAATATGTAAAAAATCGATTTCCTCTCCAGAGAAGGAAAACCAAGGCATCCTGTCAGGGATAGAATGAGACCAGAAGGGAAGTAACTAATTTTTGACCTGAGTTCAGGATGGCTTGCTCATTGCTTTTTCTTTTTGGGGGTTTGTTTTTGTTTTTTGGCGTTGAGTTACATTGCATTTGTTGCTTGTTTGTTCGATTGTTTGCTTATTTGTGCGTTAGTTCTACTTGTCTATTATGGATGTATTACAACTACTTTTTGAATAAGATGTCCTTAACCTCTATCCTTCTGAAATAAAGTTCCATCATCATCATCATCATCTCCCTCTCTCTCGCCCAAATTACACAGACGCACTAAGTCGACAGACATACGGCGTCGGCAAGACATGTTAACAAACCAACTAACAAACCATCACACTTACAAACAAACAAGCGATACAAAACTTTTCCAGCCAATAATTTACTTACAAGCTGTCATTATCGTTCTCGAATAACAAACCAACACACTAACAAACAAACAAACAAACAAACAAATAAATAAAATGAAAGACAAACAAAAAACAAACAAACACTTTTCAAGGCAATAATTCCCGTACAAGCAATCGTTCTCAACTCTTGCTCCACGCGTACCACCGACCTAAGCAGCAAACGAAAACCCAACGGCAACGCAGAAAAAAACACAGCATGTTTTTTATCGTTCCATCTATCACATTCTAGTAGGGGGTTGTCCAGTTTTGTAAGGAGTACAAGTGGTCCAAGTGGGTACGGTACCAAAACCACTTCTTGCTGGCTGATTTCTTGACCGATTGCACAGTACGGGGCGAATTTCCGAAGGACTGAGAAGTACGTGTATCTTCAGTTAAAGGCCCAGTCCTTCGTAAATACAGTTCTGCTAAAATATTTTCTAAGGGCTGAGAAATGCACGTATCGTGTTTTCAGTTAAAGATACAGTCCTTCGTGAATACAGTTCTGCTCATATAATTATTTCCGAAAGACTGAAAAATACGTGTATCGTGCCTTCAGTTAAAGGCACATTCCTTCGTGAATACAGTTTAGCTCATATATTTCCGAAAGACTGAAAAATACGTATATCGTGCCTTCAGTTAAAGACACATTCCTTCGTGAATACAGTTCAGCTCATATATTTCCGAAAGACTGAAAAATACGTGTATCGTGCCTTCAGTTAAAGGCACATTCCTTCGTATTATCTCAGATCTGCCCAGGCTTTAACGTGGAATAAGATATCTCTACTTGGACACATATCAACAGTCAACATTCGTACAGCTTTCTGTGCGATGTTTTTAAAGAATAGTTTCCTAAACGGCACAGGTGGCAATCTGCAAACTTAATTAAATACAAAACAAAAAGAAACAAAAACTCTGCAGAGAAAGCAGTCAGGGTGAGGATGTTTCGTGTGTGTCGAAGTGGAGGGATGTACTTGTCTCCTGTAAAAGCCTGGCCACATTTGAGATGGCAGGTCAAACTGTTTTTACGGGAAGAATTGTGCCTTTAAACACGTATGCACCTAATTGGCATGGAATCAGGATGTTTAAAAAACAAGATGGGGAAAACTTAAAGAACGTAGAAATAATGTTAAACAAGGAAAAAACATCGGACCCGGAAGCTGCTGAGAAAACAAACCAAAATCAATCAATCAAGCAAGCAAGCAAGCAAATAATCAAACACACAAACAAACATGCGGAATGAAGTAGGGGAAGGGCTCCTAATATGGACCGGATCCTAATATGGACCACCTCTTGATCTGAAAAACTAACGGCGCTGGAGCGCTAAAAACAATTTCATTCGCTGTATTCACCCTCTCTGGATAACTTGCACATGTCAAAACAGTTGCAGAAACACAAACCTCAAAACCGTTATTCTTTTTCTCTTTTTTTCACTTTTGGCAGCGTTCACTCTAAATTTGACGCCAAAATCGGACTCGTTTCTGTCCAAAGCCAAAGCTTTTATCACACAAAAATTGCTATATATGACAGTTAAGACCGTATTTGTTACATTTTAGCAGTTTTGACCCCGAGTTTCTACTGCAAACAAAAAATAATAGCAAAATCTCAAAGTATGTGCCGTCCCCTAATATGGACCACCTTCAGCAAATCGAAGAAAATAAAAGCTAAAGGCTATTTTCATTAATTCATTAAGAAGCTTGCTGAAAATAACTTATAACTAGCCCTCAAGCTTTCAAAAAAATATATCAAATTGTCTTCTTTTTGTGGAAGCTGATAATTTCACTTATTTTCACTCTGTTTTTGATATGCTTCTTTAGTTTCCTGGTGTGCTTCAAATAATGCTCTCATCAACCCGAAACAGATAAATCTAAAGCATATTTGAATTAGTCTGACATGCACACCGAGTTGTATCATGTTATTTTGAAGTATAGGGGGCTTTTGACAGTGATTCGTGAAGGCCGATTCACTGGTCCATATTAGGAGCCTGGGCGCCTAATATGCACCATTTGTGATTTTTTTCTGTATTTAATTTTTGCTGAATGTCTATCAAAGCTATTTCACTCTAATTAGGCCTAACGGTTCACCCAAGAGAGAAGGACTTTCTTTCTTTCTTTATTTGGTGTTTGACGTCGTTTTCAACCATTCAAGGTTATATCGCGACGGGAGAGAGAAGGACTACCAAACACAAAATGAAACTTCTTCGCAAGATAACAAGCTAGTTATTAGCATGAAACAAAAAGTGGTCCATATTAGGAGCCCTTCCCCTACTTGGTCTTGCAACTGCCCCACTCATTGAAACACAGGAACATTGAGAGAAAGAAACAGTAGGAAGTACTTCGCCTTTAAGTATTCTGCGACTTCTGGTTACACACACACACACACACACACACCACACACACAATGCCACAACCAACTCAAGTAGGAGGCATTCTGTCATTCCAGCGGAGACGAGACTTGCGAGATCAAGGGATAAAAGAAGAATCTTGATCTGACGTCATCAGCGTGCACAAGTGCCCGGATTGACTCGGTGACCCAGAGTCGTGGATCGTAGCTTAGTGGTCTTAGTCAACCCTCGCCGTGCACTTGGCAGCAAGAGCATGCGAACCAAAAGTTGCCTTCGCCGACACGACAGATTGACAAATGAAGGCTGTAGGCAGAATACAGAATTAATGCCGCTTACATAATAGGCCTACCGCATACAGAATACAAAGTACAGGGGACAAAATACAGAATAAAAGATACAAAATACAGAACACACAACACTAAAAGTTGTATTGCCCAGACAACCCTAGAATTCAAGCAGAAACCCCAAAACAGTCAGACTGCTAACGTTCAAAAATCCAGATTCAAAAACAAGAATGGTAGTTTATTGAACGTTTAATTTTTGAGAAAACAAGACATTCACAAGTACATCGACCCAATGGTCTTCATAGCCGGCCTGAAAGTGGCGAGTATTTTACTCGCCATGGCGGCGAGTAGAAACATGTAACTGGCGAATAGAAATGTTCATCAACTCGCCAAATGCGAGTAAAGTTGCTGAAACAAATTGTTGGTTTGGCTAGTACATTTTGCTCTCTGGCTAGTACATTTTTAGAATCACTAGCCAAAGGCGAGTACACCATTTGTTTGACTTTCAGGGCTGCATAGTGGACAAACACACAAATAATTATGAGGCGAACGTAGCAAATAAATACAAGTCGCGCAAGGCGAAAATACAACATTTTAGTCAAGCTGTCGAGCTAACAGAATGAAACTACCGGCACGGTTGGCCTAGTGGTAAGGCGTCCGCCCCGTGATCGGGAGGTCGTGGGTTCGAACCCCGGCCGGGTCATACCTAAGACTTTAAAATTGGCAATCTAGTGGCTGCTCCGCCTGGCGTCTGGCATTATGGGGTTAGTGCTAGGACTGGTTGGTCCGGTGTCAGAATAATGTGACTGGGTGAGACATGAAGCCTGTGCTGCGACTTCTGTCTTGTGTGTGGCGCACGTTATAAATTATGTCAAAGCAGCACCGCCCTGATATGGCCCTTCGTGGTCGGCTGGGCGTTAAGCAAACAAACAAACAAACAGAATGAAACTGAACTCACTGCATTTTTACAGCCAGAGCGTAATATACTCATAGCATCGTCAGTCCACCGCTCGAAGGCAGTGAATTGACAAGAAGAGCGGGGTAGTAGTTGCGCTGAGAAGGATAGCACGCTTTTCTTTATCTCTATTCTTTTTAACTTTCTGAGCGTGTTTTTAATCCCAAACATATCACATCTATATGTTTTTGGAATCAGGAACCCACAAGGAATAAGATGAAATTGTTTTTAAATCGATTTCGGAAATTTTATTTTAATAATAATTTTTATATTTTTAATTTTCAGAGCTTGTTTTTAATCCGAATATAACATATGTATATGTTTTTGAAATCAGAAAATGATGAAGAATAAGATGAACGTAAATTTGGATCGTTTTAAGAATTTTTTTTTTTTTTAAATTTTCAGATTTTTAATGACCAAAGTCATTAATTAATTTTTAAGCCACCAAGCTGAAATGCAATACCGAAGTCCGGCCTTCGTCGAAGATTGCTTTGCCAAAATTTCAATCAATTTGATTGAAAAATTAGGATGTGACAGTGCCGCCTCAACTTTTACAAAAAGCCGGATATGACGTCATCAAAGGTATTTATCTGTCACGATCGGGTGACAGAGACCAAGAAAGTGTCACTCAGGGGAGTGCCTGTTCTTGGTCGGTTATGATAGAAAGCGCCTGTGCGTGATATTGGACACAGCAGAGTTTGCTGACAGTGCTCCCGAGCACGGATGTTTTGAAACGCACGAGCTTCACAGTGCGGGTTTCTGCTATCATAGGGCTGACGGTTTTTCGCTGACAGCGCACACGGGATTTTCAGGGATTGAGTTTCTCGTGTCTTTTTCTGCTTGGGGAGGCAAAATTGTGTATAGCTGGACTGGTTTTGTGACAAGGTCAGTCACGTGTATTTTGGCTAGGTTGTCTGACAGAGACACGAGTACGGGACACTTGACACCCAGCGGCAGAAGGGGAAGGATCTAATACACAGTTTCTAGAGTATGATGGTTTTTCACCGAATGTTATATTCGGCACTCTAGGGGAACTTCCACAAGTTATTCCTTTTCTCTGCCACGTATTTTGCTGAGGACAAGTCGTCAACTTTCCTTCGTCGGCGATGGCTTTCGCATAAGGATTCGACAAGGGGTTCTGGACGTTTTTGGTCACTGTTGACGAACAGAGGCTGTTCCAGGGAGGAGGCGGACTTTGCTTCCATTGAGAGTTACAATCATAGGCTTTTGAGGTAATAAATCATTATTTAACGCTGTTGATGAGTCTGTGTTGTGGAATGAAATACTCTCTGTTGTTCTTTCCAGGTTAGCGCATAATTTACTCTCTGTGACGCTAAAATACTAATCTGTATATGGTTTTTGCAGATAGGGAGAGAAGGACGGAAAATGACTGTTTTGTTGTTGTAAAAAGTCAGTTTTGTGCAGGCCCACGTGCTCGATGAGATATTTAAAGATGACATGTTTTAAGGTGGTGGGTGAGGGGTAGCTGACATGTTTAGTGCACCGATGCTTTCTGTTTGCAGCCTTCGTTCGTTCGATCCGATTCGTTCGTTTCGTGTTCCTGTGACATCTGCACGGCTGACTCTGGCGGGAACTGATGAAGCTACGCTAACCAGGAGACCGGCTAACCAGGAGACCGGCTAACCAGCGGACCGGCTAACCAGCGAACCGGCTAACCAGCGGACCGACTAACCAGCATACCGGCTAAGCAGCAGCAGCAGAGATAAAGCTAAGTGCACCATGTCGTACGCACCCCGTTGACCACCGTTGTCTTTTCGTATCTATGATTTCATTGGAGTAGCGACAACGTGGGGTGTGTGACACCTGCACGAACTAGAGCTTTTCGAACAGAACATTCACATTTAACTATATTTACACGGGTTCAGCGTGTTCCTATAATTTTCTACATACTACTGGCATTTTGTCAGTGAACACTGGCCTTTTACGTGTTGAGAACGTAAAAGGAACATATTTTGAGTGAAGGCTCGAGGGAGGTGGAGAGTTTATACATAAACAGGCGTCTGAAACTTATACTTTTGTTGACTCTATTTAATTGTATGCCTGCGAGAGTGGATCGTGGTGTGGTTAGTTAATTAGTAGTAATTAACCGGTTCATAATCACCTTAAGTGATATATTGAAACGTGACACATGGGGGCCAAGCCGGGATTTACTCAGTTAATTTCCAACTGATAAAGACCCACCAATTAAGGATAACTAAGAGCAGATAATCTCGTCAGTGCTCGACTTATTTTCTGCTTGGTGCTACCCTTTTTTGTGTAGTTTTGATCATATACCACACCTTAAGCGATTCACATCTTGCAGGAAATGTAAATTGTAATTTGTGAGTTATTGTATGCGCTAACTGTGATTACTTCCCTTTCCTTTGTTTGTGAATCTTTGTTGTTGTACGTTCAGAGTTTTCCGTTGCAGAGAGCTGAGCAGGGTTAGCGGATTTGTTATTCGTTTTACTCAGTTTTCTCTACATTGTTGTTTCGCATTCTGTAACAGGTTACATTTTCTACCGTCTTGTTTTACTTGGATTTTTCTCCATATTTTGACTTTGTTGGAATTTTGGGGGGGAAGGGTCCGAGGACTTCTGTCCTAACCAAGGCTGTGGGAGACACTCTGTTTCACCGCAAAAAGCAGCCGATAAAGTAGGCCACGGCTGTGGGAAACACTTTGTTTCACCGCAAAAAGCAGCCATAAAGTAGGCTACGCGTTTTGTTCTACACCGTTTGGATTTTTCTTCTGCATTTTCCGGTTGCTGGATTTTTGTATCCACCGCTTTCGTCACCGCGTATTCTAGCTATAGCTGCGTTAGACTTACTTTTGTGATAAAGCTTTGCTAAACTAACCATGGCTACAGGGGGATCTCCTACGAAGAGATTAACTTTTGAGACTCCTGGTAGCGAGGAACAGACAGAGCGAGACGCACGCGTTAGAGCGCGTAGTTTGCTTAAGCGCAAGGAGTTAGAACGTAAGGAAGACATAGAGCGACAGACGAGAAAAGAAGAGCTTGACAGACAAGAACGACAGGCCGAACGTGACAGACAGGACAAGAAGGACGAACTTGACAGACAAGAAAGGGAACGACAGGCCGAACGACAGGCCGAACGAGACAGACAGGAAAGGAAAGACGAACTTGACAGACAAGAAAGAGAACGAGACAGACAAGAAAAGAAAGACGAGCTTGAGAGACAGGAACGACAGGCAGAACGTGACAGACAGGACAAACAGGCCGAACGCGATCACCAGCTAGAACTAGCTAAGCTACAGGCAGAGAAGGGTACGCTTACTCAGGCTAGCGCGCCGACGTTTGTTGCTGACCGTACGAGACTGCCGACGTTCGACGATGACAAGGACGAGCTCGACGACTTTTTACGCCGGTTTGAGCGCATTGCATCTGACCAGAAGTGGGAAGAGGCCACGTGGGCTAGCCGCCTTAGCACCTGCTTAAAGGGACGCGCATTGCAGCTCTACAACGCTTTGGAGGACGACGAGGCGAGAGACTATCAGGCACTAAAGAAGGCGTTACTCCAGCGCTTCAACCTGACTGCTGAAGCCTACAGACGACGTCTGCGTAACAGCAAGAGACTGAGCGGCGAGCTGAGTCATCAGTTTGTGGCACGCCTTAATCTCTACCTGCGGCGCTGGGTGGAGATGGCCGAAAAGGACTGGACCGTCAACGACCTTGCAGACCTCATTGTCATGGAGCAACTGATGTCCAGCCTGCGACCTGAGGTGGTGACCTTCGTGCAGGAACACCAGCCTAAGACTACTCAGGAAGCAGCCGACTGGATCAGAGTGCACGAGGACGCCCAGGCGATCTCCGGCAAATCCTCAGGCTCACGGCCAGGAAAATCGGGAAATTCGGGTTCTTCAGGACCCAAGGACGGGAAGGACGATCAGGGACACAAAGGATCAAGTTCCAGAACTGACATCCAGTGTTACTACTGCAACAAGCGGGGCCACGTGAAGAAGGACTGCCACAAGAGACAGGCTGACCAGAAGGGCGTTCACTTCGTTGGCAGTGAGGAGTTCAGGGACGTCACGAGCTCATGCACAATTCCACAACTCTGCGTTCCGTGCTCCAGGAAACATTTTCAGCCCCACTGCAACGTCTACGTTAACGGAGTGAAGGGCGAAGGTCTGCGGGACACAGGAGCAGACATGATAGTGGTTCGGGCGAGTCTAGTTCCAGCCAGGGCCTACACAGGAGACAGCATCAGGGTGAGAATGGCCGAGGCATCTCACGCTTACGACTTGAACACGGCAGTGATCAAGGTCGTAACACCGTTGTTCACGGGGACCATTGTGGCCGTCGTCATGGACGATCCTCCATGCGACTTGCTCATTGGAAACCGGGTTCAGTTTGTGGACGGCGTCACCAGGGAGGTTCCCGTTTATCGGTCTCCCGACGTCATTTCAGTGCTCACGCGGGCACAGGCGGAGCGAGAGGACAAACCTCTCAAACCCCTACCTGCTGCACGAGCTGCCCTGGGGAACGTGACCCCCGCGCTTCTCGCGAAGGCTCAGGATTCTGACCCGACCTTAGCTACTCCTCGGGAGCACGCGAAGTCGGGGAAGGTGAAGCTGAGCGGGAAGCATGGGAGGTCAAGGTTCCTCAGGGACAAGAAGTTGCTCTACCGGGAGTTCAGCAACCAAGAAGGTACATTCAAACAGGTTGTCGTGCCTCGCGAGTTTCGCGAGGGTGTCATGGCAACGGCACACGACTCGATTCTGGGAGGTCATCTTGGCACCAAGAAGACCACGGATCGGGTCTGGCGCCACTTTTACTGGCCAGGCATCTGCACGGATGTCCGACGTTTCTGTGCGTCCTGCGATAAGTGCCAGAAGGTGGTTGCCAAAGGAAGGGTGAGGAAGGTCCCCTTAGAGAAGATGCCGCTCATCGACGAACCCTTTCGTCGGGTGGCAGTGGACATCATCGGGCCCATCTTGCCTGCGTCTGAGGACGGAAACAGATACATTTTGACCATGGTGGACTACGCTACTCGATACCCAGAGGCGATCCCTCTGAAATCGATTGAAGCCACGCGAGTAGCTGAGGCTCTGGTTACTATGTGGTCCCGGCTGGGAATTCCATCAGAGGTACTCACCGACAGAGGCACGCAGTTCACGGGAGGAGTGATGGCGGAGGCAGCACGACTGCTATCACTGGAGCAGCACTTCACCACTCCTTACCATGCTCAGTGCAACGGACTGGTGGAGAGGTTCAATGGCACCTTGAAGACCATGCTGAGGAAACTAGCTCAGGAGAAACCACGCACGTGGGACAGGTACATCCCAGCATTGCTTTTTGCATACCGCGAGGTTCCTCAGGAGAGCTTGGGTTTTTCCCCATTTGAGTTGTTGTACGGCAGACAGGTACGCGGTCCCATGGCTATCCTGCGTCAGGCTTGGACAGACGAAGAAGCTGACGAGGAGGTGCAGACGACAGCGACCTACATCGTAGAACTCAGGAACAGGATTGAAGAGACCTGCAAACTGGCTCAAGAGAACCTGGGAAGAGCAGCACAGCGTTACGCGCGGGGATTCGACCGCAAGGCACGGCCGCGCAGCTTCAAGATTGGAGAACGGGTGTTGCTACTTCTACCTGTCAAACACAACAAGCTACAACTGCAGTGGCAAGGACCTTTTGAGGTGACAGCGAGGGTGGGCCAGAACGACTACAGGATCATGATGCACGGGAAAGCACGCCTGTACCACGCCAACCTGCTGCGCGCCTACATAGAGAGGACAGCCTACGGGGAGAAGAACAAAGACCAGAAGAACAAAGACAAGAAGACAGAGAAGGTTGCAGTCATCAGGGGTGAAACGAGGGGTTGCTCGTTCTTGAGGACGACCTTTCTGTCTGGAAACAGACCATCAACCTCTGCAATATCTTCAGGTTGCAAGGTTGGCAAACGCCAGACTTATGCGCTGGGCGTTGATTCTCCAACCGTACCAATTCACGGTACGCGTCATTCCAGGCGCCAACAATGTTGGAGCTGACTTTCTCTCTCGGGCTGTAGAGGAGAACATGACTGTGAGCGAAACCGAGGTTTCGTCTTGAAGAGGGGAGGTGTGTCACGATCGGGTGACAGAGACCAAGAAAGTGTCACTCAGGGGAGTGCCTGTTCTTGGTCGGTTATGATAGAAAGCGCCTGTGCGTGATATTGGACACAGCAGAGTTTGCTGACAGTGCTCCCGAGCACGGATGTTTTGAAACGCACGAGCTTCACAGTGCGGGTTTCTGCTATCATAGGGCTGACGGTTTTTCGCTGACAGCGCACACGGGATTTTCAGGGATTGAGTTTCTCGTGTCTTTTTCTGCTTGGGGAGGCAAAATTGTGTATAGCTGGACTGGTTTTGTGACAAGGTCAGTCACGTGTATTTTGGCTAGGTTGTCTGACAGAGACACGAGTACGGGACACTTGACACCCAGCGGCAGAAGGGGAAGGATCTAATACACAGTTTCTAGAGTATGATGGTTTTTCACCGAATGTTATATTCGGCACTCTAGGGGAACTTCCACAAGTTATTCCTTTTCTCTGCCACGTATTTTGCTGAGGACAAGTCGTCAACTTTCCTTCGTCGGCGATGGCTTTCGCATAAGGATTCGACAAGGGGTTCTGGACGTTTTTGGTCACTGTTGACGAACAGAGGCTGTTCCAGGGAGGAGGCGGACTTTGCTTCCATTGAGAGTTACAATCATAGGCTTTTGAGGTAATAAATCATTATTTAACGCTGTTGATGAGTCTGTGTTGTGGAATGAAATACTCTCTGTTGTTCTTTCCAGGTTAGCGCATAATTTACTCTCTGTGACGCTAAAATACTAATCTGTATATGGTTTTTGCAGATAGGGAGAGAAGGACGGAAAATGACTGTTTTGTTGTTGTAAAAAGTCAGTTTTGTGCAGGCCCACGTGCTCGATGAGATATTTAAAGATGACATGTTTTAAGGTGGTGGGTGAGGGGTAGCTGACATGTTTAGTGCACCGATGCTTTCTGTTTGCAGCCTTCGTTCGTTCGATCCGATTCGTTCGTTTCGTGTTCCTGTGACATCTGCACGGCTGACTCTGGCGGGAACTGATGAAGCTACGCTAACCAGGAGACCGGCTAACCAGGAGACCGGCTAACCAGCGGACCGGCTAACCAGCGAACCGGCTAACCAGCGGACCGACTAACCAGCATACCGGCTAAGCAGCAGCAGCAGAGATAAAGCTAAGTGCACCATGTCGTACGCACCCCGTTGACCACCGTTGTCTTTTCGTATCTATGATTTCATTGGAGTAGCGACAACGTGGGGTGTGTGACACCTGCACGAACTAGAGCTTTTCGAACAGAACATTCACATTTAACTATATTTACACGGGTTCAGCGTGTTCCTATAATTTTCTACATACTACTGGCATTTTGTCAGTGAACACTGGCCTTTTACGTGTTGAGAACGTAAAAGGAACATATTTTGAGTGAAGGCTCGAGGGAGGTGGAGAGTTTATACATAAACAGGCGTCTGAAACTTATACTTTTGTTGACTCTATTTAATTGTATGACTGCGAGAGTGGATCGTGGTGTGGTTAGTTAATTAGTAGTAATTAACCGGTTCATAATCACCTTAAGTGATATATTGAAACGTGACATTATCGAAAAAATAAAAAAAATATCCGGGGATATCATTCCCAGGAACTCTCATGTCAAATTTCATAAAGATCGGTCCAGTAGTTTGGTCTGAATCGCTCTACACACACACACGCACAGACAGACACACACACACACATACACCACGACCCTCGTCTCGATTCCCCCTCTACGTTAAAACATTTAGTCAAAACTTGACTAAATGTAAAAAGATAAAAGCTGAATGTGCGTTGGATATGATAGGTCTCTGGTAAGATTGTCAGATATTGGATGTTCCTTAAACTATTATATTCTTGGGTTTTCGATTTTAGAATCCGCTAAGACAATGTTTTTAAGTGTGTTGCAGGTTTTGTGTTTTACCAATCGACACGTGTAGGCAAAACCAGGTTAACTGGTGTAAACGTTTGCGAGATGGAAAAAGAAAAAGCTAATTTTGGTTTGAGTATTTTTAACACGACAAATCCCCTGGAACAATGAGCCGCTCTTACCCCGTACCCGCACCTTGCCCCCCCCCCCTCCGCATACCCTAAGATATTGTTGGATCAATCAGGAACAGATTCCAATAAGGGAGGGGCCAAAGTCTGCCAGAAATCCAGACACAAAACCCAGAACAGAGAAAATGCTAGACATTTTGAAAAGCTTCAGACGTGTTCGTTACAGATCATTGATTTCACTTTAATTGACAACTGACTGTTCGTTAGACAGAAGCTAGGGGAATTAAGGGGGGATTTTAAAGGGACGTTGAGGGGGATAGGGAGAGGACAGGTGCTTCAACAAATAGTATGGAAGTAGGGAAGGATTATGGGGTTGGGGGGGGGGGGGGGGGGGAGAGACGAGACAGAGGTTAGAGTACATGTAGCAAGGACAAAAAGGTATTCTGCTCAGCGGACTTGGCAAAGATAAAAGCCACACCCTTACTACTTGCAGGAACAGCAATTTTCTTTTATATAACACAACCGACCGACTCATTTTTCGTTGACCAGGCTGGTAGCCAAGTAGAATACAGGGGTCTTTGAACTGTTACAGAGACTGGTAAAAATAGGGGGAGAGAATCGACAACATAGATGACAGTCATAACACCAATTAGGTATTTCCGAAAGTTTGTGGCTGTGTGTACGGTGAAAGGTAAAGTTTAAAAGCAAAACCAGGCAAGGATAATGATTCTGTTCTTTATGAGTTCGTTCTTTAAAAAGATGCTCTGGACTTCTTAGACACAAGCGCCTCCATCGGTAAACTTCAAGTGTTACTTCAAAGAACTGAACACACCTCGTTGTTGGAACATGTTTATTTTGGGAAATTGCGAACTTGGAGTTTCCCCTTATTTGTAAAGTAGCGTAAGTTCAATGTGCAGTCGTCTGGTGCATTTGGAAAAAAAGAAGAAGAATACTTTTCCAAGGACGAGTTATGATTTAAAGTAAACGTTTTGAAATTGGATTATCATGTAGACAGGAAGCGAGGGCATGGCACTTTAAATGACTCAAGCTAGTCTCCAAAAGAAAACGGTTACAGCCTCAGTTTTTTCTGCTTGTTTTTCTGTCGCTCAGTCTTTTGGGAACATTTTCAAATGAGCTTAAAATATATCCAGGATTTCCGGTTTGCTGCACACAAAGAAATTTCGACGAATGTTGTGAGTAACAATCAATGCGGGTAATAAAAATAATGATTAATGAAGTGCACTGTGGGTGCGACTGCCTTTTACGTTTATCTAGGGGTAAGCGCCGTGCAGCGTGAATGTGGTTTTTTCGAATTGGGTTTTCCCATAGACAAAATAAACAGACAGACAAACAGATAAAAAGACGAACAGAAAATGAAGTGAGAAAAATCTGCTTCGTCGACAGATCCCGACATGCTTTTAGGAAAATAGTGTTAGTTGAAAATGATTTGGCTGTTACCACATGTGATACGTGCTGGTTCATCTGTGTTTAACCTTTCCCATTAATTAGTAAGCAACACATTAGTTTCAGCCACCCCCCACCCCACCCACACACACACTCAGTCACACATACACGAGGATAGCACAAGACATGTACCAAACACGCCACGTTCATTTGGCTCCGTCTAGCCAATTAACCTTCGCCCATTCCTATCTCATTGCGACCATACGGAGAAGAAAGATTAGCAAAGCTCCATAAGAATCTGGCTTCCCAACTGCCAAAGATAACCAGTCCGCAGGAAAATGTTCAGAGCCGGAAGGTGGGGAAGCGATTTGTTTTGTGCCAATGTTTGGCCATGTCAGTCGCGCCAAAATAACCATAACCTCCAAACTGATGTGCTACCATGCTAATACAAATCTACGCGCCGAGCTCCAACCCAGAATAACCATGATCGAGTTCTTGCACCCAAGTTGAAAGTCATAAATATCGCCTTGAAGGCGTTTATTGTTCTGGGGAAGTACAGATGTAGGTAAAGAGAAAAACAAGGACATTGGTTTTACAGGGAGCAGGAACAAAGATACTGTCGGTTCGAAATTCACTTAGTCGGTTGGCCGTCATTAAATATACAGTAAGCGAGTCGGAACTTACATGCAAAACTTGAGACAAGATACTAGGACTCCACACTAAAGAATGGTCTATTCTCCAAACTGAAAAGATAAATACCTTCCCGAGTAAACGATCATGTAATCTACCACAGGTATGACAGGCTTGTACGTGGAATAAGAGCAACAATTCACTTGGACACATACACAAAATCAAAATGTTACACAGAACAAATCCTTTTTTTTTAAAGAGTCTATAACAGGCGTTTATTGTTCCAAGCGATTACAAATGCAGGTAAAGAGGCAAACAGCTTTTACAGGAAGGTGGAACAGAGACTGGGAGACTGTCGGTTCGAAATTTACTGAGTCTGTTAGCTTCGCTTGTAGTGAGTCTGAGCTGAAAATACTAGCTACTACAACTTCATAGCGGTTTATTCTCCAAACATCAAGTTTGTGTGATATAAGTGCACATACTTTTGTTTGTGATAGATAGGACGAGTTAAAAAAAACTTCTTTAGTTGATACAATAGACGAATTCCGGAAATGACTCCTGTTTTGAGGATGTTATGGGTTTGTGGAAGATTTACCTTCCCTTGTTTTTCCTTGCTTTTCCATTAAAAAAACTCAGGCAAGCTATACGTGATATTGTAAGCTTGCCTCAGTTTTTCTAATCTATGGAAACAATTGGGAAGGTAACTATTCCACAACGCATACAAACTTGACAGAGTTATTTCCGAACATGTCCATTCTGTCAGGGGACTGAACACATGATATCAAATGCGGCCTTTGTAGAACGTATTCCACTGTGTACTTCAATCTTATTTTGTGTATCTGAGGTCCCATAGTCTTTGCCAGTACAAAGGCAAGCGTTTTAGCTAAGGCTGACACACTGAGTTCACCTCTCAAAAGATGAGATTCCTCCTTACTACAAAAGTCCGTCAACTCTTTGTACTTTGTCCGGCCTTTATTTTCAGTTCCCTCTCGTCTTTCCATTCCACCAAATATAGATATTCTACCCATAGCCGCTTAGCTAGTATAGTATTATTTGCTTCCACCACTCCCCGCAATTCCCTCTAAAGTATCAGCACTCGCTTAACTTGAATTCTATGCATTATCCCAGGCTCAGTCAAATATAGCAATTCGCCTTGATTTTCTCTCTGGTCAAAGTCTGTCTTTCATCATCACCACAGCCGCCACCAACAAAGCGGCCAAATGCGTCAGTCTACCCACCGAGACCCAAACGCATGAATACGTCACTGTGCACGCTTCCTGATTCTGCGGTCTGGCACTGCCAGGAATGCCGGGAAGCCCCCTTGCTGGGCTTGGCATTATTTTCCGCAGGAAAACAATACTCGATGCGTGGCCAGGAAACAGCACAAGACAAACATTCCGCGCACCCAGTCAGAAAGCTGGATCAGTGCACAATCTGGCCACAACTCAAGAAGAGGGGGTGGGGGTGGGGTAACTAAGAAGATCCCACGTGTTGAAACTTATAACCAAATTCTCGGCGAACCAACCGGACGTGGAAAAGGCTAATGAGTTGATGATAAGGTCCACACAAAGTTCCTGCATAACCTCTTCACCTCAATTATTGGGATTTGGAACCGTACGCGCGAGCAGCTACGCCCAACTAATCCCAACATTCCGAGCGGCAGACAGGAACCGGAATTGGGCCTCTGTTTCAGGCGGAGAGAGCTTCCTGTGGCAGAAAATATACTCAAACAATGTCGGAAAAGGGACTGAGGTGTTCTCAAAATGTATGCCTCATCACCAAAACAAAACACTAAACTCCAGCGGTCTAAAAAGTGGCATTGACTGGCATCAAAGATATTCTGCTGTCACGCCGGCTAAGCGCTAGCTCAGCAGAATATCTTTCCTTGAATGTACTTAATGTGATCAAGTATTCAGCAGACCAACCAACACACACACACATACACATACACATACACGCGGGCACGCGCGCGCGCTGACACAAGAATGACAACTTGAAAAACAACTCAAAACAAACAGGTGGTTTTTTTTAATCAGTTTTCAGTATGGCAGGCGGGGGCTAATTTCTGTTCACCCTCCATTATGTGTCGAGTCAGAATCGCGAACACATCAGTCTTCTGTATTCTCCAATCTGATGTAAGCAAATGAACTGTCAAGAGAAGTCAGCACTGCGGCTCAGTTGCAACAGAAGTATTACAGTCAGCACAATAAGACTAGTGCACTCACTGTTTTCGTGTACAAGAATGAGGCGCGGGGGTGTATAGCACAGACAACACCCTCTTTCTGCATGCCACAACAGCTGAAGACCAGACACAGAAGCATTTAATTCTCTGCAAATTAGTTCTGTCGACTAGCAGAAAGAACCGTTTAATCCTGAGTGAATGAGTTTTGTCGACAAACTTGAGGCAAAGATCTGGAGAAAACACATAATTGTAAGAGATTTCTGATTTTTTTTTAGCAGGTTTCGTTTGAAATGTCTCAGACATTTTGCTAAATTAAAGATCTTTAAAGATCTCTTTACGTCATCAGCTCGTCTGTCTATCTGAGTAACTGTGGCATATTCACACACACAAATGAATATGTTATGGACTGACACACGGTAAGACCATAAAGAGTGGATAGAACTTCTCTAACCCTTCCCTCCCTCTCCCCATGGCATGGATAGTTACTACGTCAATAGACGATGTTCTAAACTAACTCCGTCGGGTGTTGTGAAATAGTGAATGCCTTTTTTTTTATCGGACAAGTAAATTCGCACGTGCTGCTGTCCGTGTGTTTCACCCCTCGCAAGTGATAGGCCCCACCAATGTTTGTCTCAGTAAAAGCGGCAAGGGTATTCACTCTTTGACAAGCCATACTGACAAACTGCCCGACAGAGTTATTTTCGGATTTAGTCTATTTTAAACTTTAAAGAATCATAGCAAAAGAACTAGTCAGTATAGAGACATCCTGCTTGTTGCCGCGCGAGCCGAGACAATGTTCCCTCTTTATCTTTGCTGCGCTGGCTGCAAAACCCCTCCGCGCGGAAGTGTTTCCAGACACATCGTACGTAGGGTATAGTACAATTTTTCTGAAATTGTACATGCTCAAAACTCACAGGAAGCCAGAAGAAATGGAAACACATTTTCTATCTTGCCAAAGAGAAAGAAAGGGTTTTCTTTCAGAACAAATCACTGATACACGCTGGTTAAATTTTTTTTCTCTCTCAGTTTTGATAAATGTTTGAGATATTCTGTGATCATATATGGATCGTTCTACAAAGCTGTGTACCACTAAAGAGTCATGACTTTAGAGTCAGATTGCGGGACGTTACTCTTGCTTCTCAACTGTTATGAAGACTGCAAATTGATCAAAGAGATAGCGATAATAAATTCAAGGAGATCGTCTGGTTGGTTAGTGTCTTTCACGAAAGAAAACACAGAAAAATGGCTTCGAAAATGGCGCCGGAGTTGTTCTTACATCTTGTTTTGTTGTATCCGTATGGTGGCCATTAAAATACGACCACGAAACCCCTGACATTCACCTTCGTTGTGTTTTGTGCTAGTGTTGCATATGCACAGGGCTGTTTGCCCCAACACATGTTTAAAGAACAAATAAAGTACAGTCATTCTTTCGATGTATGTCGACAAAAATAATTTAGCAAAATGGGGTGAATTGTCCTCTTGTAACGTTGGTAGAAAATAACGTTTTTGAGGTGCGACTCGAGTGTTTGCGAAAGTAATGGGCATTGACTGTGCAAATATATCATTGAAACTTATGATGATATACAACAGGGCCGGACAAGGGGGTGGGGTGATGGGGGGGGGGGGGGCTTTTGTGGGCTCAATTCCGTTGCATATTATTATTTAATCATTAATGCTTTGGAAAAAACCCAATCCATTTTCATCTCATCTGCCTCTGTTTTGTTTTGTTTGTTCACTTTGAAATGCTTATGAAGTTACTTTTCATGCAAACAAATTAAATTAGAAAGTTTACATTATGCCGGAATTCGCATAAAGTCTAAATCAATAAGTTCAAGTTCTGGTGGCAAAGTAGTTAGTAAGGTGGAATTTCAAATCGAAATGATATTTTCATGCCAGAAAATGGTGACATAAGAAAGTTACAACTGCTTCCCCCAAACAAGGGGTAGAAAAAAAAGCCAGATTGAGCAATTTCTAAGGCCAGATTGGAGTTAATGATGAGCAGGGCAGTAGTCTGGAAAGACGCATGACATAACATGTGGCAACTAAGCACTCATCTGAAATGAATATGTTTAACTGCAACAAAGAAAGAGTTACTTGACTAAAATCCAAACCTTCTGAACCGTATCATGTAAAACGAGCACATTTGGTTTCAGATAACCTTTTTTCAATGACTTGGGCGCGTAACAGCGAGACGACTATGGCGCGTAACTGTTACAAATAAAGGTGTCTGGGGCGCGTAACACTGACCACATGGGTATATACCCTTTTATTTTGTTTCTCCTACTTCTTCGTGATACATTCATTTATTATGCCCTTTTCCCTTAAAGTAAAACATAGTCTAAAAAATCATTTCTTTTGTTTTTACCATTCTTCCTCCTAACGTAGTCACATTTTCGCTAAAATCAATTTTGTTTGTGTGATTGCTCTGAAACAACAGACACTTTTAGGAAAAGTAAAAGTAAAGACACAAGCTTTTCCTCAGAAGATTTGTATAGTGATGCGTATTGCGCCGTACAGTTCAGTTCAGCTCGCTAAATTAGATTTCCTCGCGACGAGAATTGCCTAAGAAACGCTACTTCCTCGCCACACTCGCCAAATCTAGCGTCTAAGAAACGGAGGACTGGCTAAACAAGAGCAGCACAATACATTGAAAGGGCGAAGGCCCATCGACTGTGCATGCTCTGTGATTTAGGTCAGCACGTGTGTTGCGAGGAATTGTGTAACATCACAGCAGTCACGTAGGCAGTCTCTGGTTATACGGTTTAAAGCAGAACGACATGATATGCTGTCTGTATATTATAGATCTGTTTTTCTCTCTGTCATCAGCTAGTGTGTGCCTACTTTCCCCTGATTTAGGATTCTAACTTCTTTCAAGTCGACCCGGCGGCTCCAGTCTTTAGTTAAAAATTATCAGAATCCAAAGAATCACCAGCGGTGCCAAAAAAAAAAAAAGAGAAAAAAAAGTCGACAACACTATTGTTAGGCCATGTGCATCACTTTTAACACCACATGCAGACACACCCGGGCGTCGCCGACGCCTACCCCGATTTCTTTTTACCCCAAAATACAACAGCCAGTATTCCATCCACCCTGCCTTCAGGGAATTAGCAGGGAGAGGTTGGTTCCTGTTACCTATCCCGTTTCCGAATCCGGTTTGCGTTCCGCTATCAACACGAGGCTCAATTAGTAGCGCACCGTCTGTATCGCTCTCTGATTTTATCTTTCCGGGGAAGCTTCATCCCAAGGTGTCTGTCGTCTGCCGCATTTTTTTGGTACTCTGCCTGTCTAATCAGTTTTTGCAAACTGGAAAGTGTCTGTCAGTCTCTCGCGCTCGCTCAGTCTTTCCGGGTAGCCTTTGTTTCAAGGTGTATGTCTGTGGTATTATATGCTGCCTGTCCGTAGTACCTGGTTTGCTGGAAAGTGTCAGTATATATCGCTCCCTGATTGAGTCTTTCCGGTAGCATTTGTTTCAAGATGTCTTCTCTGGGGTAACTCTGACTGCACGACTTGTTGCATTCTTGAAAGTGTTTTCTCTCTCTGGATGTACCTTTTTACCTACTTTTTACATTTCTTTAAATATATTCTCCTATAAAGAAGCGTCTCTCAGGTATGTCAGAAAACAGTTTTGTAACCTCGCACCGGACATGTGCTAAAGGTCCGACCACTAGCAGACGGATCTCTTCGGTCGAGACTCTCGAACTTTCACAAATATCTTTCGATAGAATTCGTTATTCAACAAGTTATAGAACAGACAGCGCTCAGCTCTTATTGTTAATTTGCATCGGATTAAAGAACTATGGACCAGAAATGTTTTGCTGAGGCCGGTGTAACAGTCGCGCATGCGCATTGAACCTCCACAATCACGAGGCACATGATAATTAGTAATTAACACGCGAAAATTACTAATTTTTAGTTTTGGCGCTAGTAAGCCGTCAGGAAGCGAGCCAAAACTGAAAATTAGTAATTAACGCTTGAAAATTAGTAATTAACACTTAGAATGTCCACACTCTTTTGCTTCTTGAGCTTGCTTTATAAACGCATCATAGGTAAACTACAAGGCGAATACCATTGGCTCTATTCTGTTGAATTTCTATACATGTCTAGTTTGTGATCTCTCATTGTTGATCAGTGTGGCACATTTCTACAGAATAGTCAGTTACCGTATCTGTTCTAAACGCATATTTCATCGCCCAATTAAGTGTTTGTTTAGATTTCCCTCACATTGCCAAACAGTAGATACAACTGAAGATACTGAAGATGTGAGACAAAAGAAAGTCCGACATTAAACATTATCATATAAAGAGAGCAAAACAAACACAACAAAGAAAGAAACTAGGAAAAACATACACTTCAAAGAAACATACAAGAACAGTCGACAGTACAATGCATCAACTGGGCAACAACGGACACACTGAACACAGCATGATAAAGTGCACGTCACGAAGTTCACAGCTCAAAATACACGCACGTCTTCATTGCTGACATTCCAACTGACCCTCTAGCACTGGTCACTTTACACGCCACACATTCCTCACCTCAGTGAGACGTTGACCACAAGGAATTTCTCAGTTTAGTTCGAAAAGTATGAACATATCGTGTTAGTCGTGCTTTCCTTGAAGGTGGCCAGGCCAGTTAACTCCAAAACTGTTGGACGTTGCCGGCCACAAAGAATATTGCAGTTAAGCTGGAGAAGAATGAAAATCGTGTGGCAGTCGCGCTTTTCTTGACGGTGGTCATTTTAGCCCCTCAGGTGATGGACGTTGGCGAGTTGAGAGGTGTCAGAGGGTGAGATACTTGATGTTGGAATTCCCATCATGCGTCTAAGAGGTCCCAGAATTCCAAGGGAGAGAGGGTGTGAGGGTAATCAAAAGTCTTGAAAAATGACTTTGGTTTCGCTCTACCCCTCGGAATGGACATTGCCATGGCTATATTGAAGAGGGGTTCAAGGATACAGTAAAAACCTATCTACAACGACCACCCAGCCAAGAGACCGACCAACCTGGTCGTCATAGACAGGTGGTCGCTATAGGAAGGTGAACTAATAGAAGAACGAACAACTCGTCTGGGATCCTTCAGAAGGGTCATTGTGGGCAGGTTGTCGCTTTAGAGAGGTGGGACAGGACAGGTTCGACTGTACTTGCCTTCCCGTGAAAACCATATTGTAAATCACAATGCACCCAGCCTGGTTTTTACACTGGATACGAGAGTTCTTTTAAATTGAACATTATGCCAACAATCTACAGCCTGGCTGCTCACAGGGCAGAGTGGAGACATCTTTTGGGCTGACTTACTGTTGCTAATTAAAACCGATTTCATTAATAAAATTAGTTCAGCAGATATTCCTTCTCTTTTCAGAAAACAGCGAGGCTGTTGGATTTTGGTGTTTGTCCAAGGAAGTGGAAGATGAATCATTTCCCATGAAAACGTCAAGACTGATCAGTGGTGATGTTCAGGATGGTCTACTAGGGAAATGAGGTACATTGTATCTTTAAATAGACACTTCTCACGCTTTTGACGATGGCGTTAAAGTAGGGTATTTTCATGGCACCCATTTCACCGCCTTGTTCCGGGGTAAACGAGCGAGTAAAGACCTCCATTGGCACTCTTTCCAAAGCATCAACAAATTTGATTGGCACAGCAACCAAGGCAAACCTGGTATTTTTTAATTGGAGGTATCTGCTAAGGAAACGGTTATTTAATTGTGTCTGTGAAATTTGATATCTGGAGGTTCGTGTTAAGACGATGTTATTTCGGCTTCGTTGCTACCCAAACAGACACACCTACCTTGTTTTACGCTCGACAGCAACCGCTCCGTAAAAAAAAGGAGAATATTGGAATTTCCGGTGAATGATGCAGTTTCTGTGGAGCACCCTGAAATGTGCTTCTTTTAATATATTTGGGGAAGCTTAAAAGAAAAGAAAAGCTAACTAATTTAACACACACACACACACACACACACACACACACACACACACACACACACACACACACCCACACACACACACCGCGCACGAAACCAGGACTATGCAAATGAAATTGTCGGAAACTCCAAGCCACTTCCTTCAGTTCATTGCGGTCCAAACTCATTAAAGCAAGAACAACGAAGAACTGAAAGAACGCTGTTTTACGCTTGAAACGGAGGAAATCTGGGAGAGATAAAGAAAGTGTCATTCTACATTTGAAAGCGCTTTTCATCACAGCTCTGCACGAAATGCACCCCCCATTTTATATCTCACATTTTTATTTGTTTAACGTCGCTTCGTACAGGTCAGCCTTACGCGTCACTTCCGGTTAAAATATATATTAGCGGGGTAAAAATTACAACCATAAAACCATTATATGCGAGTGGTTTCGTGCATCTCTGTGCAGGTGAAGATTACATCCTGGAGCACCATTTACGCACCAAATACACTCAAGTCTAATTTCATTGAAAAGTGAATGTTTTTATAGCCGCCTTTATGCAAAGCATAAATACGTTATTTAGGATTCGCTCTGGTTGTTTGTATGTATCTTGAAGAGTTTAGACTGTATCTCTGGTACTCTGGGGTCAATTGAGCTCACATTTGGTGAGTAGCTTGGAATTGTGGGGGCAAGGGTATGTGCAAAACATTACGTTTCTAGCGTTAGGCAAACGGAAGATATTAGCTTTACACGCTTTTGGCACCCGGCCAGGAAAAAAATTACCTGTTAAGCGGCTGATTAAAGATTTCGCATGAGGACGCGCGTTTCAACCTAACACTTGATGTCGAAGAAATGTGCTAATAAGTGAGACCTAACACCTTTATACACGAAGCATGGAAGCTTTTACAAAGCATGGGCGTGTACACTAGTCAGATAACATATTTTTTAATTCGTTTCAGTTGTTGTCAAAGACGTTTTCAACTTAAAGTGAACGTGTAAGTCATCGCGCACGTCTGGGTTTGAAACATCGTCCCGCGGCGGTGTGAATGCGTGGAGGGTTTTTTATATCCTCTAAGAGAGGCTAGATTTCGACGAGCTCACGATAGCTGAATCGTTTAGGGCGCTCATGTGGGAAGGCGTAGGTGCTGGGTTCGAAACTCCGCATGGTCAGAACATTTTTTAGTTTATTATTTTCATTCGAGCATGCAGCTTTCACTTTTTTCTTCTGCACTCCTTTCTCGCTCTCTCTTTCATTTATTTATTTATTTTTTTATATTTTTTTAATTTAAATTCTTTTCTTTCTTTTTATGGGTTAATGTCTCAGAATCCGACTAATGTCTGTTAAGAAATTAATTTATCCCCAAAGAGAGACAACAGGCATCAAGGCAGTATATTTTTGGTAAGTTAGCAAGTGGCGTGACAGTCCGGGACTGACCCATCTATACATATAAATAAAAGAGAGTGTCTGTCTGTCTGTGTGTGTGTCTGTGGTCGCCATACCTCTGAGATGGCAAGAGGCAGGAACAAGATAGTGTGCACGTACACTCCCTAGGTGCCGCAGATGTGCACCTGGGTTTTAGTTTCTCCAGACATTGTTTCCTTCCTCGGATAATGACCCTCCCCATCTATCAATACAGTCTACATAGTACAAGGGAGGTAAGTCATGCTTTGTCACCCACGGAAGGGAGGTAACTCATCAAACCAGTATACCTGTCATTCTCAAGGGTGACCCCCCGCCCGCTATCATCCCGCCCCCCCCCCCCCCCACACACACACACACACACTAACCCTGCCCCCTGCTGTGCAAGGCCAGTTCAGTGCCTGGTGATCACATGTAGCAAGCACATAATGCCAGTGATATTACAGAGGTCGCCATACCTCTGAGATGGCAAGAGGCAGGAACAAGATAGTGTGCATGTACACTCCCTAGGTGCCGCAGATGTGCACCTGGGTTTTAGTTTCTTGATTCACTGTTTCCTTTCTCAGATTATGGACCTCCCATTTATTGAATACAGCCTATATGGTGCAAGACCAGTTCAGTGCCTACTGTTCACCTGTAGCAAGCACATCATGCCAGTGATATTAGAGACTCGCTGTTGCTCCTATGAGGGGAAGAAATGAAGAATGAAAAATTAACTGGACAGTTCCGGAAATTTCTAGAAGGTAAGGGAGATAACTCTTTTTTGTCTGTGGTCGCCATACCTCTGAGATGGCAAGAGGCAGGAACAAGATAGTGTGCACGTACACTCCCTAGGTGCCGCAGATGTGCACCTGGGTTTTAGTTTCTTGATTCATTGTTTCCTTTCTCAGATTATGGACCTCCCATTTATTGAATACAGCCTATATGGTGCAAGACCAGTTCAGTGCCTACTGTTCACCTGTAGCAAGCACATCATGCCAGTGATATTAGAGACTCGCTATTGCTCCTATGAGGGGAAGAAATGAAGAATGAAAAATTAACTGGACAGTTCCAGAAATTTCTAGAAGGTAAGGGAGATAACTGTTCACCTGTAGCAAGCACATCATGCCAGTGATATTAGAGACTTGCTATTGCTCCTATGAGGGGAAGAAAGGAAGAATGAAAAATTAACTGGACAGTTCCGGAAATTTCTAGAGGGTAAGGGAGATAACTCTTTTTTGTCTGTGGTCGCCATACCTCTGAGATGGCAAGAGGCAGGAACAAGATAGTGTGCACGTACACTCCCTAGGTGCCGCAGATGTGCACCTGGGTTTTAGTTTTTTGATTCATTGTTTCCTTTCTCAGATTATGGACCTCCCATTTATTGAATACAGCCTATATGGTGCAAGACCAGTTCAGTGCCTACTGTTCACCTGTAGCAAGCACATCATGCCAGTGATATTAGAGACTTGCTATTGCCCCTATGAGGGGAAGAAATGAAGAATGAAAAATTAACTGGACAGTTCCGGAAATTTCTAGAGGTAAGGGAGATAACTGTTCACCTGTAGCAAGCACATCATGCCAGTGATATTAGAGACTCGCTATAATTGCTCCTATGAGGGGAAGAAATGAAGAATGAAAAATTAACTGGACAGTTCCGGAAATTTCTAGAAGGTAAGGGAGATAACTCTTTTTTGTCTGTGGTCGCCATACCTCTGAGATGGCAAGAGGCAGGAACAAGATAGTGTGCACGTACACTCCCGAGGTGCCGCAGATATGCACCTGGGTTTTAGTTTCTTGATTCATTGTTTCCTTTCTCAGATTATGGACCTCCCATTTATTGAATACAGCCTATATGGTGCAAGACCAGTTCAGTGCCTACTGTTCACCTGTAGCAAGCACATCATGCCAGTGATATTAAAGACTCGCTATTGCTCCTATGAGGGGAAGAAATGAAGAATGAAAAATTAACTGGACAGTTCCGGAAATTTCTAGAAGGTAAGGGAGATAACTCTTTTTTTGTATCCAAACAAAGGAGGTAAAGCTAATCATAATGGGATAGCGAGCGTCTTAAATTGCAACAGGGCTCCGCTTACTCCCGGGCGAAGAGAAAGAGAGTGTCTGTCTGTCTGTGTGTGTGTGTGTGTGTGTGTGTGTGTGTGTGTCTGTCTGTCTGTGGTCGCAAGAGGCAGGAACAAGATAGTGTGCACGTCTACTCCCTAGGTGCCGCAGATGTGCACCTGGGTTTTAGTTTCTTGATTCATTGTTTCCTTTCTCAGATTATGGACCTCCCATTTATTGAATACAGCCTATATGGTGCAAGACCAGTTCAGTGCCTACTGTTCACCTGTAGCAAGCACATCATGCCAGTGATATTAGAGACTCGCTATTGCTCCTATGAGGGGAAGAAATGAAGAAAGAAAAATTAACTGGACAGTTCCGGAAATTTCTAGAAGGTAAGGGAGATAACTCTTTTTTTGTATCCAAACAAAGGAGGTAAAGCTAATGATAATGGTCTTAAATAGACCTTTTCGGTATCTGAGCAGCTCTCGCGAGACACGCTCTTTGTTATGCTTTGAACATCGCGAGAACTTCGAACTTTGGCTTGTGCAGCTCGCACGAGATCGCTGTACCGCATGCTTTGCTATGCTCTGAAGTTTGCGAGAGATCACGAGAGCTTGGAATACCGATAGGGTCTATTGCTACAGGGCTCCGCTTACTCCCGGGCGAAGCCGGGCTTAACTGCTAGTGTAAAAATAAGTCTGTCCAGGTTTGAGATTTTGAGCCTAACTGTTTACACGGAAAGGCCTTTGAACGTCATGACTGAGGGGTAATGGGCGGAACCAGAAGACATTTCAGCGTAAACTTATTTTGACAAACTGCCCAGAAGCGATGTGTAGCAAGAGACTACTGCTCTGCATTCATCAGTCACGAATTGTAAACTCCGTGACGTTTTTATTGCTTCTGACGGTATCAGACACTGCGTGACGTAAACACCACGGTTTTCTAGGTCACTGGGCTAGGTCTGTTCCCAGTAAAGCTCTACTCAATCTGAGTTTCTGAGCCCTCCTTGCACAGCCGCCGGACTCAACACGAGGACTTCACAACACTCAGAAGCTCTCATGAAGGTTTTGGTTCCCACATTTACACACACAAAACTCTCTCGTCCCGAAATTGACGTGTTTAGTACGACTGTCGCAAGTTCATCTTCATCGCAATACACCATGCAGCGACTCTTTTGTGGCTATACGTATACGAAATGCAGCATCTACAGGTCAATGCATGCAATACTATTACGCCTTTCCAAAGCTATCTGTGATGCGGATCGTTACGCTTCTGACAAAGCCGCCGAACCCCGAAACGCGCATTGTCTGCAGTTGTGTGGTATTTGGTTGTGATTGAAGATTTTCTGCAGTTGTGTGGTATTTGGTTGTGATTGAAGATTGTCTGCAGTTGTGTGGTATTTGGTTGTGATGGAAGATAAGTATGGTACTAGTCCTCTTGTCAGACCGCCTGGAAGGGTGCCGCAGAAAAATGGCATTCAGAGAAAGATGGATACATGCGTCTGTCGGGCTTGGATGGAGTGGGGTGGGGTGGTGAATTACAATACAATACAATCCAATAATCTTTATTCATCTCTAAAAGAGAAATTACAAGCTTGACTGTGTGTCTGTAAAATCAATCAATTAATCAATCAATCAACCATGCATGTAGTAACATTCACATCGCATATTCACATCATATCGTTACACGCAAACATTGTACCCACACACTTACTAAAATAAGCCTACAAATAGAAGCAATGCATTGCCTGTTTAAAAATGATATCACATTATCACCTTATCACACTTTAACCACATTATCTTCTCACATTTGTATCCTATAAGTCAATATAACTAACAACAGAGAAAAACAACTGATAAAAGGATGTAAAGATTATGCCGTTGTCAGAGCGACAGCACCAGCACCTAGCGCCCCACCTGAGAGTTGAAGATGTGAATTGCAGATGGAATGAATGAGTTTCTGTAGCGTGTGGTTCTTGTGTATGGCTGTCTAAATCTTAAGCTTCTGTCTATCCGTCTGCTGTCAAGTTCAGGTCTGAGTGGGTGCGTGTCATCGGTCAAAATCTTCTGTAGCCTGTCAGTCAGTCGTCGTTCCTGCGTTGATGCAAAAGTGTCCTGCTTCCTCCCAACTACCCCACCTGCTTGAGAGAAAGAGAGAAACAGAGAGAAACAGAGAGAGAGAGAGAGAGAGAGAGAGAGACAGAGACAGAGACAGAGACAGAGAGACAGACAGAGAGACAGACAGACAAACAGACAGACAGACAACCTTCTACAAGGGAGGACGACTTTTTGTCCACTTGGCTATTGCGTCCGTCTACTTTCCAGTATGGGTCAAGTATGCTAACAGTAGACTTAATCACGGTGCACTGCACTTGCTGTGTATAGTGTGTGGATTTTTCCCCCACAACTAAGACATGTATGTTAATGCTTGGTGCTCACATGACACTATTTAATGACAATGCATTGGTGTTGCATGTTCAAACATGCAACATATAATACGTAACACCAGCAAGTACCCTCTCATTACTGGCACAACGCCTGCTAACTTGAGATTTACCAACGTTCAGAAAGTGTGTCAAAGAGTTCCTCTTTGTGTGCAAAGCGCCTACGGACTCGAACCCCGAGGCGGCTTGCAATTATAACCATGATGATGCAAAGATGTCCAACAATACAAAGAAACGCACCACTACTTGATTACTGACTACTTTGTAACCATGATCGCGAAGGAGTGTGTACAAGTTTATTTTTACAAACAAAAGGAGAGACTCAAATGCACATAACCCAGCTCATCTAGACAAACTACTACTAGCAAAGTTAGTAACACCAAACTGTCCAAGGTGCAGAAAGTGTATAAGTATTTCATCTATTTATTCAGAACACCTGCTTACATGACACCTGAAGTTTGAACCACACTGGTGCAGGAGAGTTTACACAATCATTCATTCCTCGTTACAAATGATAACCATTAAGAACCCAAGCTTCTAGCCGCACACCAACTTAACACGACACTCACCAAGGTAAAGACACTTCTGAGTATTCATCTCCGAGTGCAAACGAGAATCCCAGGTAGCCTGCGAGGGTCAAGAATTGATGGCCAACGGCGATTGCTGTGGTCAGGGGGTATCAAAGGCACCGGCTACTAGTCGCTACCTGAGGCTCGCACCTCATCTATCTATTCCCCTTGAGACCCCCATTCCACTCCCGAGAAGACCGCAGTATTGTATACTCACTTTTAAGTCTTCCTTAAAAAAAAGCTTCCACTAGGCAATGCATCTCGGTTGTTGCATTGATCTTCGGAGTTCATTGTTGTCTCGCCTTCCAACCTCGCCAGCTTCCCACCTCCTACATGTTCATCTTCGACTCCGACGGAGAGCGCACATTTGAGTACTAATTTCAAGATCCCCTTCATAGAACTCACGTTATACTTCCGACGTCGATTTACTACCCTAGTTTTTCGTCTAGCTGCTTCTGTTCTTAAATTCTTATGTTCTCTTTCTTAAATTCTTCTATATCAATTGCCGAAGAAGACCTTCAGGTCGAACGTCCAGTTTATGTTTTAACATAAAGCCAATGGTTAAAAAGTCAGTCCAGATTTCATGGTTTTTGTCCCGTTATGCCAACAACCCAGATAGGTGCTATGGTCCTACGGGTGATTTCTTATCAGTAAACTTGTCTTCCCACCTCGCCAGATCTCTTCTCTCTTCTTTTCTATCTTTCCGCCACCCCAGTTATCGTGTTCCCCTGTGTTTCCCCAGCTCATCAGACATCTGTTCTTGATTGTGTGGCCACCAGGGCCACCAGGGCTGCTTGTAAGACACGGCGGGGTCATTTGTCACGCTAAATGTACAGAAACGGCCAGCAAATTTTGCTCGCGATGGGGGTGGTCAGTGGAATCAGAATCAGAATTTATTGTCATTAAAGCACAGAGCCTATTGACACATACAAGATACATAAGTACAGGCAAAACAGTAATATAACATAACATACAGTACATGTAATACAAAACCAAGTGGAACAGGGTGAACAAAGAGGACACAGGCGAGGATGCTTCACACGGGCAACAGCGGGGTTACGAGGTGCCGGAGGTAGTGGTGGGAAGGCCGTAAGGTTTGGGCGAAGTGTGTGTCTCAGGGTCATCGATCATCTTCTGTATTGAATGCATACGCCTTGCTTGACTTGCATATTTGTACTTAATGACCGACTGAGACAAATGAAACGCTAGGCTGCATTTTGTCAGGGCTGCCTGTACTGACATTTCTCTTTCCTTTGAAATAAATGCTCGCAAGAAGCAAACAAGCAAGCAGACAAGCACAGAGACAAACCAACAACCCAAACCAGTCCGAAAACCTACCAACCAACACAATTCATGCAAACACAAAAGCAGAAGGAATAATACATCTTAATTAAATCAAAAGCAGAACAAAACTTTAAAAAATCTGCGAGAACCATTTCTATGAGCGTCAACTAAAGTAGAGAAACAGCGCTGCCCAGCAGACGTCATCAACGCTCGCGACCGGTCAAGGTAAAGGTCGTGGCCCCTACGTGACCATGTAATTTACACGTCTGTGTAGTGTGTGTCACTGAGTGTCTTGCCAGACCTCGTGACCACAAAGAACAAAGGACGGAATGATTTATTTGCCACCTCCGTGTCTGCGGACAACATGTACATCTTTTGTCCACTGTCCAGCTGGACATAGTTTGGCCTTGGTCTTGTGGTCATTTGTTTTGGCAAGTATAGCTAGTCTATATGTCGTACAACTTTGAGTTAAATTTCTTTTGGGCGGTCAGAGGCGATTAATGCAGAAGGGAGAACTTTTTTTTAATCTAGATTTCTTATGATATCATCTGTTTTCATAAATGGTTTTTGTCCCAAAGGATTCCAAGTGATAATAATGATACATCTTCATGATTTTCCCCCTGATTGACCATTGCTGTATCCCTTCTGGTCCTGGTTTCTTGGTCACAAAAATAAGCAATGGCCAAAAGTAGTTCAGGTTGGACGTTGTCCCAGCAAACATGTTTCCAGCGAGACGGGCTTATGTATGAATGGACTATTGTCTATCAGTATCCCCTCTCGCAGCCAAGATGGTAATAAATCCGACAGGGAAACAACGGATGGAACGTGCGTGGTGAGATGTGGGTCAATGAAAACGAATGGAAACAGCGTGATTCAGCCGGTTCAGATAAGGAGGAAGATGGAGGTTACATTATATATTCTCAGGGATGTCGTTTTGCGTGGGAAGTCGCTAAATCGTCCCGATGCACATTCATTAAATCAATGTGGTAAAAAGGGGAAGCCAAGGACTGCCTTACACTTTCAGAAATTGTCGAAACTTGTGTGGCCATTTCAGCAAATTGCCGAAGAAAATAAATCCTGCCAAAAAGATCATGTAAAAATAAACTGCAATAATAAATAAAAAATAATAAATACATCGACCTAGCTACCTACCGTAACGTTTTTAGCCTTGTCATCGGAAACAGACATTTTATTTGCCTGGCCCCAAAACATCCTTCTACTAATGGAATGGCTGTCTATTTCTTGTGCGTAGTTTGTTTTTGTTCAGAATGCATTTTCCAGACTGATACAGGAATCAGTTATGAAATAAGTTCAGGTATTGTCTATCAGTATTCCTCACTCTGCCAAAAGGATAACAGAACCGACAGAGGATACACCGGTTAGAACGTGCGCGATGAGATACAGGTCAATGAAAATGAATGGCAAGAGCGTGATTCAGCCGGTGCCGATAAGAAGGACTGGGGTTAATTAAAAGATGCCTTTCTTATGCACGACTAATGAACACCGACAAACATCTGGCCATGCGATGAAAAACATTCTTATATATGCAGACACATACCAACACAACAACAAAAGCTTGTTCTTGTATACAGAAAGCAGAGCAGCCATTGATTTTTTTTTTTTTAAAGTAGTCGGAATGATGGTTTTATTCCAAATAAAACACCTTTGTTGATCTGGTGTGGCGGTTTACAATAATCGTGTGCATGAAAAGACAAGTAACTTTAAACGAAGAAGATGAAAAAGCAGCAGAGATATTCATCTCCCTCTGTCTCTCCCTCCATCACAATTTGTGACTGCGGTGGGGTTTTTGTTTTGTTTTGCGAAGCACCACCCACAGAGAGAAAATCCTTATCACAACCTTCGCTGATTAATAAAGTGCAGTTTTCGCCCCACCTTTCTGGTGCATGACAGTTCTTGTTTCGCGCTGAGTTCTTTTGTGAAGACTGCTTCCGGTTTCTGTTCATTCGCCTTGTTTTGCGCGTGACAGTTCTTGTTTGCGCTGAGTTCTGATCTCCATACGCGTACAAACTAGTTCTTGACACAATTTTGTCACCTTTTCGTTCTTAAGCGGACTCTTGTATCGACGATCGGGTTAGGATTGTTGAAGGATATGTGCCTCTTGAATAATGGTGTAATTCATTGCTTGCGTTGTCTGGAATTCGTGGGCGTACAAACAGCAAGAGCAAACAAACGGGTCTGAGCAGGATGATAATGGGCTTAGACTCGAATGGCAACAAAAAGCTTCATTGTAACCAGCATAGTGTCTGAAACAATTGTGAGGTAGCCTGCTTTTGTTATCAAAAAACACATACCTTTAACCCTACAGTTTGAGCCGAGCCGAAGCCTATTTTCCGTGACCGGGATGCACTTGGGGTGGCAAGAGTCCTGAGTTATTCCTCTAGTGCGGAAAAATACAGTGTTTCTCTTTTTTGCATAATTTACAGTGTTTCTCTTGGAACTTAGAATTGCTAGTGCAAAACATTGTTTTCTTGCGGGTGCAAAATATAGTGTAGTCCATGCAGTCATCAAAAACTCTATCAGTTCCACACTTTTATGTTTGTGAATTTGGGTGAGGTATAGACGTTCAATATCCTAATAAACAATATTCAGGACGATGATCTTGGGTACCAATGTCAAAATAAAATAAAAATGCCGAGACAGACAGCACTTGTCTTAAAGTACTTCATGTTTTGAAGCAAAAGAAAAGAGAGAAAAAAAAGAGAATTGTTCTATTTCTTGCTTTAAATGTGCTTACATTTTTACCAAACACTGTTCTTCGAAACCTTGCCTTTATGCTGCAATGAAAGCTGGGTTGGAACCGGTATAAATTATCAAGTTCAGCGTTTTGTTTCACGAGACAGATCCCAGCTGCAGGTCTTCTCTGCATTTTGTGTCCTAGCGGCAAGTCGTTCATCACGTTCTGTCACGACGGGATTCCTCCGTTAAACCTTTTCTGTGACTTTTTGTGGAGAAGAAAAACACTTGTCGTTTTATTGCCTGCACGTGCAACTGTAACTGTCGATTACAAAATGGTAAACATTAACAGTCAAAGGTTTTAAGCACGGCATTTCGCTCTTGAAACAGTTTACACGGTGTTCGCCTGATACCACTACACTGATAGCTGATTGCATCACTACGGAGAACAGTCAAAGGTTTTTTGGTCCTCGCGGAGAGAGAAGCGTACTGTAAATGGTAGAAGAAAAATAAGAGGCGAATAAGGAAGAGAGTGAGGATGAGGAGGAGACTGAGGAGAAGAGGAGGAGGGGAAACGTACTAGATATATCCAGAATAAAAAGATGATAAGTAGGAAAAAGGGAAACCAAATTGAGCGGAAGGGCGGGGAACAGGGGACGGTTAGGAGAGAAACAAAAAGAAGGCCAAGGAGGAAAAGAGTGAACATATGTGAAGGGAATGGAAAGAAATGGGGGATAAGGATATAGGGGAATAGGAGGAAGAGAACGAAGATTTCGTTGAGAAGAAAGAGGAGCAGGAGAATTGAGGAGATGGATGGCCCGAAAGAAGGAAAGGGAGGTAAACCAATGCAATGAGAATAATAACAAGAAAAAGATGAAGAAGAAAGCAGAAGGGTCGGGGTGAGGGCAACAACCAAAGTCCAATGAATATGTCAGAAAGGAAAGGGCAAGAAAATGTTTTCTCGACCAAAACCATCAGTCCACAAGGAAACCTTTACCACAGAAATGATAGTACTTCAACGACCTCTGCAATTCTCATCACTCCGTCTGCCGATTTCCCAGCGGGTGGTGGTGGGCCGCCGATGGTGATGACGCGTGACGTTACTGTGGTAGACCATGGCTACAAGCGGGAGTCAAGGTGTTTGGTATCTTTTTCAGAAGTCAATGAGGGGTGCAGTACCATCTGGGGTACAAAGGTTCACCAGTCTGGGAATGAAGGTTCTGGATCTGCTACAGTGTTTTACATCGTCTCTGCTGACTAAGGTTCTTTGTAGAATTCTTCACGACTCCCTCTGTGAACGTCACAAGCTGAGTGAGTTATCTTGGGGGTGGGTACGGCTGAGAAAATGGTGACAGAAGAAGAGACTATGGAAGTGCGGTCAACTATCAGGATTGCAAAGAAAAAAGAAGAAGAAAAACAACAAACAACTTGACCCAGGCCAAGGATGAAGACTAAGATGATAAGGGTGCATGGGATAGGGGAAGCACAAAGACAAAGTGAAAAACGATTGGAACTGAGGAAAAACGATTGGAACTGAGGAAAAACGATTGGAACTGAGGAAAAACGATTGGAACTGAGGAAAAACGATTGGAACTGAGGAAAAACGATTGGAACTGAGGAAAAACGATTGGAACTGAGGAAAAACGATTGGTACTTAGGAAAAACGATTTGAACTTGAACAAGGAACAATGATGACTGACATAAGGGGACATTTCGACGACGGCGTAGATGACGATGGAGAAGAAACAGACCTCAACATGGACGCCAAAGAGAGAAGATATATGTGACAAAGTTCTGGGAAAAGTATGATTCTAGTATAAATGATAATTATGGTAAATTTGCAAGAGACTGGCGTTTATATCAACACTTTTTTCATTGACGCTTTATGAAGATTCTTTGAGCGTTTCTTTTCTATCTCCTTTACCCACAGCAAAGATATTCATCATGAATATGCCCATATATTTGTACCTTATGTATAAACCCGCGGGTTAGGGGGAAGAATTTACCCGATGCTCCCCAGCATGTCGTAAGAGGCGACTAACGGATTCTGTTTCTCCTTTTACCCTTGTTAAGTGTTTCTTGTATAGAATATAGTCAATGTTTGTAAAGATTTTAGTCAAGCAGTATGTAAGAAATGTTAAGTCCTTTGTACTGGAAACTTGCATTCTCCCAGTAAGGTAATATATTGTACTACGTTGCAAGCCCCTGGAGCAATTTTTTGATTAGTGCTTTTGTGAACAAGAAACAATTAACAAGTGGCTCTATCCCATCTCTCCCCCCCCCCCTTTCCCCGTCGCGATATAACCTTCGTGGTTGAAAACGACGTTAAACACCAAATAAAGAAAAGAAAAGAAAGATATCTTAATTGGCAGTGTACTTCATATTGGGACCACCGCACATCCTTCTTGTGAAAACAGTTCGGCTTTCCGTCTCATTCTGGCCAGACTGTTTGTGTGCATCGAACAGGACCATCCCTCCACTTGGTCACATGCCGGGAGTGAACAGCCTGGGTGCTCTCTGTGCATTAATCGTTTCATGAATTTATTTCTTTAAAGCCATTCGGCGTGGCTTTTTGAGAAACTAGTTCACCAACACATTCCAACTCAGCAAGGCGGGCAAACAGGGTGTTTCATTACATTTAGTCAAGTTTTGACTAAATGTTTTAACATAGAGGGGGAATCGAGACGAGGGTCGTGGTGTATGTGTATGTGTGTGTGTGTGTGTGTGTGTGTGTGTGTGTGTGTGTGTGTGTGTGTCTGTTTGTCTATGTGTGTGTGTAGAGCGATTCAGACTAAACTACTTGACCGATCTTTATGAAATTTGACATGAGAGTTCCTGGGAATGATATCCCCAGACGTTTTTTTCTTTTTTTCGATAAATGTCTTTGATGACGTCATATCCGGCTTTTTGTAAAAGTTGAGGCGGCACTGTCACACCCTCATTTTTCAATCAAATTGATTGACATTTTGGCCAAGCAATCTTCGACGAAGGCCGGACTTCGGTATTGCATTTCAGTTTGGTGGCTTAAAAATTAATTAATGACTTTGGTCATTAAAAATCTGAAAATTGTAAAAAAAAAAATTTTTTATAAAACGATCCAAATTTACGTTCATCTTATTCTTCATCATTTTCTGATTCCAAAAACATATAAAAATTAAAAATATAAAAATTATGATTAAAATTAAATTTCCGAAATCGTTTCAAAAACTATTTCATCTTATTCCTTGTCGGTTCCTGATTCCAAAAACATATAGATATGATATGTTTCGATTAAAAACACGCTCAGAAAGTTAAAACGAAGAGAGGTACAGTAAAGCGTGCTATGAAGCACAGCGCAACCGCTGCCGCGCCAAACAGGCTCGTCACTTTCACTGCCTTTTGCACTAGCGGCGGACTACGTTCAGTTTCATTCTGTGAGTTCCACAGCTTGACTAAATGTAGTAATTTCGCCTTACGCGACTTGTTTTTGGTATGTGACCGGGTGGAGGGATGGTCTAGTTCCACGTGAAATCCTGGCCATATCTGAGATGGTGAACCGAGCAGTTTTCACGAGAAGGATTTTGCGCTTCAAGCACTCACCATCACACCAGCCGGCCCCAGCGAGGTCCTCCCCGTTGTTTCCCTTGTCATCCAGAGCGGAGTCCCCTCTCCAGGGAGTCCTGTTGTTGGCGAGCAGTTTGCCTGAATAACGATCGTTAGATAACGACTGTAGTGTTTTATGCGTGACATTATAAATAAACGAAAGACAAAATCGTAGCATTTGATATGATCTGTCTATTTCCGCAATAAACAGACACACTCCGTACGCCTGTGCTAAAACAGGATACCAAATCCTGATCCTTGTGTTTCAGCACGACATTGTAATTGGGCGGGGATATAGCTCAGTTGGTAGCGCGCTGGATTTGTATTCAGTTGGCCGCTGTCAGCGCGAGTTCGATCCCAGGTTCGGCGGAAATTTATTTCACAGAGTCAACTTTGTGTGCAGACTCTCTTCGGTGTCCGAACCACCCCCCGTGTATACTACATTGGGTGTGCACGTTAAAGATCCCACGATTGACAAAAGGGTCTTTCCTGGCAAAATTGCTTAGGCACAGTTAATAATTGTCTACCATACCCGTGTGACTTGGAATAAGGCCGTGAAAGGTAAATATGCGCCGACATGGCTGCAATCTACTGGCCGTATAAAATTTCATCTCACACGGCATCACTGCAGAGCGCCTAGAACTGTACCCACGGAATATGCGCGATATAAGCTTCATTGATTGATTGATTGATTGATTATTATAAATAAACATACCGAAGACATCACTGCATCTGAGTTATTGCTGCTCCAATCAGATATAACCAGTGTTAACAAACAAGACACATTATTATCATTTATTCCCCCCTCTGCTTCTTTACCTCTGTAAACTTGTAGGGCTAGTTATTTTTCGATAAACACCCAGCAACCAAACAAATAACGAGCCAGCAACAGCCTCAATCCTCGATAGCGCAATGGGTTGAGAAGCTGTTCTGTGTCGGTACTACTTTTATTATTCTCTTTATTTATATAGCGCCTTATCCGAAGTTCAAAGCGCTTTTTGCGACTGAAAAGTTCCGAACACGCTAATGTACGAAGTATACATCTCTGGAGCAGACAATACAAACATACCGCATTTAAATTAACAACTACAGGCTTGGACACATGAATCTCCATATAAAATCCATGAGTTCGGTTGTTTTCTGAATCTAGATCTGCTGTGCACAAACGTTCAACACAAGCAAATTCTCAAAGGCAGGTAACTCTCATACTTTGTCAAGCGACAAGAGTAGTTCCCCTTTGAAATTTCTTTTCACTCAGTTGATTCGACAACAGATTGCAATCCGACAGTCAGTTTTCAACACTATTTCATTTTATAAACAGATCACACGCAACCAAATGCACACATCTCATCAATTTAAAGAACATAAAGCGGTTTCATACACTATTTTCCCCAGAAAGCTTAGCTTCATACAGTTTTTAACGTTGGAACACCGTACAAAAGTTCGTCTGCTAGTCCCTTTTGAAGAAAGAACATTATCCTAAGCGATACCAAAACATGAACAGAACACACAATATCTGCCTTTACTGCCACAGCAGAATAAGAACATATCTGTGTACTTGATTTTAGTCCAAAACAGGGAAACTGACAAGAAGTGTTAACAGAATGGAATGATTTGCACGGAACTTTACAACCGCGCATTAATCGATCGCCTGCGCATGTTGACTGGTTGAGTGAATAGGATTCGATCAAACTTTCGCACGAAAACTCCTCTTTTCTTTGAATAACTGAAGAAAGGAGGAATAAAGAGGTTACACACCTCGTCTCAGTGATTATTAAAAATAATCACTGAGACTCGGCATGTAGCCTCTACGTCTTTGTATTTTCTGAATGACATTGGACATTATTGTAAATAAACAGGATGCAGAAACCAAAGCATCTTGCATTGTCTGTGAATTGGTGTAGTAATCATGAACAGACGACTCAGACCTAAAGCATCATGCTGTGTTGAAACACGCAGTTAACTGCATGGATCTGATTCAGGTCGACTCTTCTCCAAGACCAGATGGCACTGAGGCATTACAAAGATGTTTGTTTTCCCTTGATGTTCAAGTGTTGCAAAAACACTTACACATCATCCCAGGACGTCGTGCTCAATACTATCCGCCCCCTCTCCGCCAAACCTCTCCTAGTCTGTATGTGTCTACCGTTTTCAGAATTAATATGAACTTGAATTAAAAGGATAGACAGGATAGCAGGCAGACAAACAAACAGAGGCAGCAAACAGACGGACGGGAAGACAGACGGACAAACGGACACATCTCCAATAATTTATTTTAGAATGATATTCTCTCTTAACCCACAGCTTGTATTTTTATCGATCTGAAAACAAACAGCTTTCAACACAATTCTGGCACTAGCGCGTCACAGGCATGCAAGTACACCGTCTATAGATTCGAGTTGTCACAACATACGCGTTTAAAACGATCCTTACACTTGCGTTTATTGCTTCGTCGTCTGTACCGAAGAACTGGGAACTTTCCAACAAAAGCACACACAAACTGTACAGACAGGCTTTTCTTTGGACTAGGTGTTAGAAATCTCGGTTCCAACAGCCAAAATAGAGACAGCCGGCTTTAAAGCAGCATTGCCTGTTGTGTGTTAATGGCAAAAAATTCACGTATATTTTCAAATTAATACTCAAATTTGATGTGTTTAACATAAGTTTGGGAAATTTGCTTTGACCGCAGAAGAAATAACAGCTCTAAATGAACTGACTTGAGTCTGGCATCGCACAGAACTCTCTACAACTCTCTGACGTGGAATCTCCTTTATTGACTACTACCGAGAGGAGAGCCGCCCCCCCCCCCCCCAAAAAAAAAAGAAGACAAAAACAAACAAACACGATACTATCCTAACGTTTTCGCCAAATTCAGAAACGTCGGTTAGTGTCGGCAGTCGGCAAAACGTCTGAACTTCTTTCTATTCGCCGAAAACGTTGCCGTCATTTCGGAAGAGTTTCCAAACTTACTCAAGATAGGGGAAGCTGACGCCAAGGTCTAGCTTCTTTGAACACATGAATTTCGTACCGTTCCCCCCCAAAAAATAGCAAACTAACAAACAAAGAAACAAACAAAGCACAGAAAGTTGTTTTTCGTTTTGTCTATAGTTACTCGTTCTAATAACTGACAATTCTTGTTTTTCGATTTTAAACTGATCTAGCAATTTCGGCAAAATCCTACCAACGCCCCTGTGTGTTCAACTTCTCTACGGGCGTACAATGTTTCTTTTATGACTGAAGCGTCTGAGGAGATTAGATGTCTGTCTGGTGTTGTTGCTGTTGGTTATGACAAAGCTCCTATGTCAAGCAGTTTGTGCAAAACAAACATGCACCCTGATGAATGCAGAGATGCCCTTACAGCAGCATGTTGATGAACTGTTATTTATAGCCTGAAAAGTATAATACAGTGCTTGCAGGATTAGTTCGCAGGCTTTGAGGCTTTACCTGTATGTCTCTGTCTGTGTGTCTGCCTGGCTGCCTATCTATCGGCCTGCCTGTCTGACCCTCTTTCCTTACCACCCTTCTTTATCCACTTGGTCACCTGCCTGTCTATCTGTCTGTCTATCTACCAGTGTAGTCAGTCTGTTTGTTTGTCACCTCCCCTGTCTAGCTGATGAATATGTCTATCTGTTCGTCTATTTGCTCAGATGTTCTTTCAGCTTCTATCACACTATCTGTCTCTGTCTTCTCTAGCTCTCTTTCTCTCTTCTCTGTGATATGGCCTAGGCTTCTTTCTCTCTCTATGTCCACCCCCCCCCCTCCTCTCGCTTCTGTACACTCTATTTCTAACCAAAACATACAAACCAAGGAACTATGTTAACATTGCCCAAACAAGAAAACATTTTACTCACCGCTAGCAGTATTCAGTCAGGATTACAAATTTTTTCCCCAAAGAAAGCGACACCCTGCTATTCTCTACAGAGCAAGATCACACCGGTGACACTGTGACGGTTCCCCTACGCTTTGTGTTCGGTGCCCTGACCCTTTGTGTTCGGTTCCCACTCGGTTCCCACACGCTAAAATTCGCGGACAAAACATCCATTTATGGTAGTATTACGCAATGTTGCTCTCTGAGAATGGTCTTGTTAGATCTGTGAGTGTTTAAACTACATGCCTAGGTGCTGTTGGATTGAAGGTTTTTGATATTTTAGCCGTTATTAGGTAGAATGCCTTCCACTTTACTGCAAAACTGCATAATTCGTAGCATCGGCAAGAAATATCCTACCAAAAAATGCCTGCTTGGAACTGTCGTTGGTCCAGCAAAAAGTTCAACATGTCTGTAGCAGACAGCCCAAGTTTCAAGATTGTAGGGCCATCCAAACAGCCGTAATAATAAAAACAACAAAAGTAGTCAGTGAAATTGGCTGTGTTCGGTCCCCACACACTTTTGTGACGTAGGCGTGACGGTTCCCATAATTCATTGTGTCGGTCCCCACTTTCTGTGTCGGACCCCACTTTCGACCTAATTTCTCTGTGACGGACCCCACAACCAGCCTATTTTGTGTCGGTCCCCACACCTTCTTGGATTTATGACTTGCCGGTTACTTGTATCATTGTATTCATTGAATCTAATTGTCTCGGAGTTATTTTTCAGCAAAAACCGGCAAGGCAGCACCTTTTGTGATACCAAGTAAGTCAGATGACATCAGTATGTGTGTGTATGTGTGTGTGTGAGAGAGAGAGAGAGAGAGAGAGAGAGAGAGAGAGAGAGAGAGAGAGAGAGAGAGAGAGAGAGAGAGAGACTAACTTTATTAGTTTATGCCACAAATAATATATAACATTATTTATCTCTGGGACGGTTCCCAGCATACCAGCAAATTATGTGTTGATCCACCCACACCTTCTTGAACTGGCCTTCCCAATATCTACTCTTAGTCTTAAGGCCTTGGAGATATGCAATTTGGCACATTTTTAAAATAAAAGATCCACCTGTCGTATGTGAGATTCAGTTTTCAGAGCAAAATGCTGCCCAGGGACTTCTAGTGGTGATTGAAAAAAAAAAAGAGTACTTGCCTGTGTCAAGTATGTGTCTTTATCCACGCTTGTTGTAAGAGGCAACTTTTCCCAGCTCCTTGTGTTCATGACTGCTTTCTCTTAAAATTAATTACTTTATGACAGTCAGAATACAATGGAACAAGGCTACATAAACCCTGACAGCCTACGACAACGGCCCGACTAAGGCTCAACACCGCGCCAATAAATTCAGCATTGGGCCAATGTTGGGCCATGATTGCTCCGTTTTCGTAGGCTATCAGGGTCAAAGATACATATTGGTAAACTAGTAAAATACATGTTCAGCATCATCAGCAATACCACAAAAGGATTAAAACAAGAAATTCCTCCGATAGGAACTACACCCCCGTCAAAGGGAAATAACCTTCTCAGTTGGTGGCAGTGAGAATGGTTATTTCCCTTTGACCAACGGGGGTGTCCGTCTATACCAGGCCTTGTATAATTTTAATCCACCAATAACTCCCTAACCGTGTGTTTGACTGGTCCCAATTTTTGTAAGGACCGTCTCAGGAATGTATAGAACCTGTTCACCAAGTTTGGTGACGATCGGTCCGTTCATTCTTGAGATCTACTTGCGAACACAAACACATCGAGTGAAACCTATACACACCCCTATACCGGGGGTGTAAAAATCCTATTAGCTGTATGTCAGCGGCACAATGCAACCAGAACCAGCGTTTATGTGGAGTGATCGGGTGCTGGTCACTACCGCGAGCGTCACTACCGCGAGTACCACTACCGCGTCTCACACTAAAGTTGTGTTTCCGTACCCGCGATAGCGTTTTTCCAGCGGTGCGACGAAAATCAAGCACATAGAAAATGACCAGGAGTGTTTCCACACGCGCGACGCGTTAGCGGCGCGACAAGCGGCAAGCGACGCGATTTTTTTGAAAGGGTCCTGGAGCGATTTTTTCGCGTTGTCGCGCGGCAACGCGGGAGTTTACAGATTTTACCGCATGTTTAAAACGCAAGTACGGAAACACGTCACGCGTTTGCGCGCGTTTTCTTTTGTCGCTGCCGCTGTCGCGGGTACGGAAACAGAACTTACCGCGAGTACGACACTACCGCGAGTACGACACTACCGCGAGTATAACACTACCGCGTGTCACACTACCGCGAGTATAACATTACCGCGTGTCATTTTATGACTTCCATGGCTGAAGGCAAAGGTTGAAATGTTTCCTTGAAATATAAAACAAAAAGGCCTGGTCTGTTCTCTGAACACTAATTCAATGTTTGTCATGCTAACCAAGAACTCAAAACGATCAGAACACACTATCAGAATACATATAGAATGGGTTGCTTCCAATCAAAGCCGTTAGAACACAAACTCACAAGAAGTAAGTTTGCATGCGTTCTCTCTACGGTTATGGTACTCGCGGTTGTGGTACGCGCGGTAGTGTGACACGCGGCAGTGTTATACTCGCGGTAGTGTCGTACTCGCGGTAGTGTGACACGCGGTAGTGTTACACGCGGTAGTGTCGTACTCGCCGTAGTGTGACACGCGGTAGTGACGCTCGCGGTAGTGTCGCATAACCGGAGTGATCTGGAAAGGTGTCAATCTCTCTCTCTCTCTCTCTCTCTCTCTCTCTCTCTCTCACTCTCTCTCTCTCTCTCTCTCTCTCTCACATACACACACACACACACACACACACACACACACACACACACACACACACACACACACACACACACACACACATACTGATGTCATCTGACTTACTTGGTATCACAAAAGGTGCTGCCTTGCCGGTTTTTGCTGAAAAATAACTCCGAGACAATTAGATTCAATGAATACAATGATACAAGTAACCGGCAAGTCATAAATCCAAGAAGGTGTGGGGACCGACACAAAATAGGCTGGTTGTGGGGTCCGTCACAGAGAAATTAGGTCGAAAGTGGGGTCCGACACAGAAAGTGGGGACCGACACAATGAATTATGGGAACCGTCACGCCTACGTCACAAAAGTGTGTGGGGACCGAACACAGCCAATTTCACTGACTATTTTTGTTGTTTTTATTATTACGGCTGTTTGGATGGCCCTACAATCTTGAAACTTGGGCTGTCTGCTACAGACATGTTGAACTTTTTGCTGGACCAACGACAGTTCCAAGCAGGCATTTTTTGGTAGGATATTTCTTGCCGATGCTACGAATTATGCAGTTTTGCAGTAAAGTGGAAGGCATTCTACCTAATAACGGCTAAAATATCAAAAACCTTCAATCCAACAGCACCTAGGCATGTAGTGTAAACACTCACAGATCTAACAAGACCATTCTCAGAGAGCAACATTGCGTAATACTACCATAAATGGATGTTTTGTCCGCGAATTTTGGCGTGTGGGAACCGAGTGGGAACCGAACACAAAGGGTCAGGGCACCGAACACAAAGCGTAGGGGAACCGTCACAGTGTCACCGGTGTGAAGACTAACCTCATGTTCTCGTGAACACCCGATCCTGTGTTTATTTGCCACAGTAATCTTGCACTGTCATGATTTAATGGTTCTGCGATTGCACCTCCGTTGCCACAATAACTTCATGCACGTGCAAATCGTGTTTCGGCTTACTGTCAAAGCGACTGACATTTGCGCCAAGTAGGTCACGATCTCTAGGTCAGTAAATCACGAGAGGACTACAGTGAATCCGACCCTGACAGTTTTTATGGAGACATTCGTGAGAAGATTATTTCTACTTCAAGGTTTCCAATAAGTTTGAAACGCAATAATTTTGATAACCACTGAAACCTCTTTCTTTGCAGCTTCTACACTTTTAGCGAGGCCTATACAAACGCAGTTATATCACGGAAGCTTTAAAAACAAAATCCGGCTCATAACTATGGGAACGGGGTTCTTCGAAGATTTTATTTTACGGATGATTCGCGGACATGATAACCGGTGAAATGGGTTTCTTCGCAGATTCCACCTTTCCGGTACGTTCAAAATGCAGTTATTTTACAAAACATGTCAGAGGTCAAGAAAACCTCAAGTGCTGTGATTCTGAGAAGTTCGTGTTTTATTACGTAGTTATTAATTATTTATTCATATATTTACTTAATCATTTATTTGCTAGAACCACATGCAACAAACGTACGTCATAGCAGGAGAAGTACAAGAGAGAAACAAGAGAGAGTTCAACAGACGCCTGAAACAAAAGTTTAGAAACCAAACCCGTTTTCTCCGTTTTCTCTGACATGAGGCTCCGACACGAGTGTTAAAAGATAAGGCATGTCGGCGATTGCCAAGGGTGTTCCTGATCTCACGAAGAGCACGCCTAGGATCGTGTGTAAGAATGAGTGATACCTTGTGAGGATGGAAGGGATGAGGAAAACACCTGTGTGAGAATGTTGAGGTTACGGAGTAGGTGAGTGCAGACTGTACGTATTTGAAGAGAAGATGTGAACTATAGAAGATCATAGAAATGTTCTGGCTTTACCAAGAAATTGTAAAGCGAAAAATGTCATGAGAATAACTCTTTTAAGGTGAACAAACACCCGGGAATTTTGCCTAAATGTATTGTCTTCGAAATGGTCATTCAAGTTTTAACACAAAGGTTAAAGGCTACGCCATGTCACGTATACTCTCCCCAACCGTCAGAAAAAGATCAAAAGCTCTGGCAAATTGGCTGCAATGTTTTCTGCGATTTGAAAGACGCCAACCACCCCATCCACTACGTATGAATTTAAACGCTATGAATGGAGCCGCAAATAGTAGTCAGGAAAAAGTGGAAACACCATAGAACAAGATATATGGGTTTGTTTACAATTCACTTTCGGATAAGTCAGCGACGGATACTAGTAGTAGGTTTTCTGGCGTTTTGTTCAGTCTTCTCGTCATTTGACAGTGACTCGGGTTGAGGCTTATATATCACGTGCTATTAGCCTATATAATAATATAGCATTGGTATCAGTTACACAGAGCACGTCTAAAAAAACCACAACTAATTCAGCACAATTTCCTTTCTCAGAAAGGAATACAAAGATCATCCCACATATTATGCGCTTTAGATAACACATACAAGCGCGTTAAACGTTATATTTGTGAAGCGAGCAATGATTATACAATGATTTTGAGACGAAATACAAATGCATTCGTCATCTGAAAAGAATTACAAGCGTGCTATTTGACGGTGTAAATCAAGAAAAGCCTGCTTAAAATGCAAAATGGCTAACACTGAATTACAATCTGGGTCAAAACAAAGCGAAACACCATTGCAATCACACCAATAACAGTTACTAGTCTACTTCTGCGCGCCAGCTTGTTCTCTTCTTATCCAGGAACCATTCTGGAACCTCTCTCTTCTTTCATCTCATCCCTGTTTTATAGTAAGCCAATGTGTGGCAACAAAATAAGCCGTTTGCTGCCAGTCTGAGGTTTTGCTCCTACCTTTAAAGGAACAGTCCTCATCAAGAAATGTTGGTATGTGTCTGTCTGTATCAGAGAATCGGAACGATTTTAAACTGTTTTTGGAATTGGTTGTTGATGGGTTTTTTAAACGTTCCTTCAGCCAATATGGCTATGCTGGATCGAACTGATTTCGTAAATTCGTATACATGTACTTGCTTAAAGATGCATTTCCGCTTAGAGCACTGTTGAAGCAACGATTTGTTTTTTGTCGCGAATAAGGATACACACAGTCAAAACATTTGCACAAGTATCCAACATAGTGTTGCCAGCCAAACAAAACTTTCCGCGGTTTGTTAGTTTGCTTCTACCGCCAAAGTGTAATTAACATTTCCTGTGATCACGTTCTTGGAATAAAGGCTGTGTGCGGCATACCAAAGTGTAATTAACATTTCCTGTCATCACGTTCTTGGAATAAAGGCTGTGTGCGGCATACCAAAATGTAATTAACATTTCCTGTGATCACGTTCTTGGAATAAAGGCTGTGTGCGGCATACCAAAATGTAATTAACATTTCCTGTGATCACGTTCTTGGAATAAAGGCTGTGTGCGACATACCAAAATGTAATTAACATTTCCTGTGATCACGTTCTTGGAATAAAGGCTGTGTGCGGCATACCAAAGTGTAATTAACATTTCCTGTGATCACGTTCTTGGAATAAAGGCTGTGTGAGGCATACCAAAGTGTAATTAACATTCCCTGTGATCACGTTCTTGGAATAAAGGCTGAGTGCGGCATACCAAAATGTAACCAAATACCATTTCCAAATCAAACACACTATTTTGACGTAAACTACCCAAGTTAGAAAGAATTCTCTCTTTCGTCGAGACTTTCCGACTTTGAGAAGAGGCTTTTGGTGTTATTAGTTCACGTGCGGGGGCTGTTCGAGTCTTGTGCTGTCCCGCCTGGATAATGATAACAACTAATTCGTAAACAAATTGCAGTAGTTCTTCTTCTTCTGCGTTCGTGGGCTGAAACTCCCACGTACACTCGTGGTTTTTTTTTTTGCACGAGTGGAATTTTACGTGTATGACCGTTTTTTACCCCGCCATTTAGGCAGCCATACGCCGTTTTTGGAGGAAGCATGCTGGGTATTTTCGTGTTTCTGTAACCCACCGAACTCTGACATGGATTACAGGATCTTTTTCGTGCGCACTTGGTCTTGTGCTTGCGTGTACACACGGGGGTGTTCGGACACCGAGGAGAGTCTGCACACAAAGTTGACTCTGAGAAATAAATCTCTCGCCGAACGTGGGGACGAACTCACGCTGACAGCGGCCAACTGGATACAAATCCAGCGCGCTACCGACTGAGCTACATCCCCGCCCATTGCAGTAGTTGACTCCTTGCAAGAAGGTCAATGTAACTTGAAATTATTTCAAATGAATAAACGCCATAGAGGCTCCGCGCACCTTGAAGTAAGAAGTCCAGAGACTTAAAAGGAATACTGGCGAAGGAGAAGTAGAAGAAGATTGCGATGTGAATTCGTTAAAACTAGTTTTGAGGCCGGAAGAATGGCAAATCAAAATTGTCATCATAAAATCCCTTCATTTAACTTCTTATTCAAGGACTGCGTGAAATCCAAACGCACAGGAGAATTGTGAATTTCCCTAAAACGATGTAATCATTTAGGCTACTCATTCAGATGTTAGTGCAGGTTTGAAGAATAGAATAGAACCACGTCTGTTGACGGACAGTTTTCTTTCTTTTCCTTTTCTTTATTTGGTGTTTAACGTCGTTTTCAACCACGAAGATTATATCGCGACGGGGAAAGGGGGGAGGGGGGGGGGGGGGGGGAGATGGGATAGAGCCACTTGTCAATTGTTTCTTGTTCACAAAAGCACTAATCAAAAATTTGCTCCAGGGGCTTGCAACGTAGTACAATGTATGACCTTACTGGGAGAATGCAAGTTTCCAGTACAAAGGACTTAACATTTCTTACATACTGCTTGACTAAAATCTTTACAAACATTGACTATATTCTATACAAGAAACACTTAACAAGGGTAAAAAGAGAAACAGAATCCGTTAGTCGCCTCTTACGACATGCTGGGGAGCATCGGGTAAATTCTTCCCCCTAACCCGCGGGGGGTCGCAGTGTGATTTTGAGTCACGGAAAGAAAGGCAAGGAGCAATGTTCAGAGACGTCCTGCTTGCTGCCGCGCGCGCAGAGAAAATGTTTCCCTCTTTATCTTCACTGCGCTGGCTACAAAATCCCTCCACGCGGAGGTGTTTTCAGACATGCCAGACACAGGTTGTCCCGTAGGTGAAAGGCCTAGTGGACACGAAGTTGTCCTACCACGTGGAAGGTTCAGTGTTTGAATCCCGGCCCTGCCTGGTGGATCTTTCCGATCTCCCAGGTCAACTTACGTGCAAGCCTGCTTTGCCTCACCCCCCTTCGTTGTACATGCTTGAGCAAATTAATTCCTTTAAAAAGTCCAACTCACCAGAGCAAGCAGTCAGGACGTTGATTTTTATGGAGGGGTGCTCTTATCCCATGTAAAACCTGACCATAATTATCGGAGACGGTGACTGTTTTCACGAGAAGGAGAGTGCCTTTAAAGTGCCTCAGCGTGTACAAACACACACGCCAGTACCAGTACACTACTTCCTTATTAGATTTGTGACCTGCGTGGATTGAAGTCGGTCAATATAACAAACCAGCAAAAGCACCTTGTATGCTTTTGTGTGTTCTTTCGGAGGTTGTGTTGTGTTTTCTGAGTTCTAAGGTCGTGGCAGTGATATTCTTTGGGTTGTTGTTTTACTGACGATCAGTCGTTGGCTTTTAGCTGTTAGGAAAAAACAGACTCCTTTGAATGTCTCCACAAGATCAACTGACATACACGAGTATACGTTTTTATTCATTATACGAAGATCGTGGTGTGTGTTTGTTTTCTATTCGCAACGCTAGTTAACACCTGCGTGTGTACGCTTTTTGACTTATTTAAACGCCGATCAATCCAGGTCCGTTCTCTTTGAAATCTTAGCCCTTAGAAATAGTCCCCTTCTGTATCTTGGGGGTTAGTAAGGGAGGGCTCATCACTTGTCAATCGAGGCTAATTAATGTTATGGATATACCCCCAGTCCTTTTGACTCTTCCTCTTTTAGCCTGCATAAAAAAAAATATAACGGGAGCAATTTATGTCTTTATCTCTTGGCACGCATACGAAGTAGTAAACAAAATCTGCCATGGGTGGAGTAAACACCCCTGTAATACTAATAGCCTATCATATAAGGTGGATACATGTTCAAGCAGCGGCAATAATCTTCAGAGAAAGATTATCATAGACAGATGCGGCACGTGCATTTAGTCTGACCTGTGACCTCATTATTTTATGACGTAACATCCTGCGAGTAATATTTTGACTGACAAGGCATGTTTCGAGTAATGGTTTGGCTGGGGTAAAGAATATCTTCGCAGGCACTAGGAGAGGGAGATGCAGACTGACAGACAGACTGAAACACACATGGTCACACACACACACACACACACACACACACACACACACACACACACACACACACACACACACACACACACACACACACACTGACACACACACAAATAGCCCAAAGGAGAAAAAAACACAGTCAGGCAGACAGACACACCCTAGCACATCCACAAACCCACAAACAAACCCACCCATTCTTTCCAAAACGCTTTTAAACCTCACATCAAACATTTCTTTTCGCAACAAGGCAAAACAATCATCTAAACTATAATTAAAGGAACAAACGGACCGCACTGTCTGTAAGCCGGGATGGACATCTCCGAGCTCTCACTCCACAGCCGGATTCATTAGATCGTCATTTTCCTTCTGGAACAATTCCAGACAAGAACCGGTATAGCTCCAAACACAACCCAGGTGGACCTATGCCTCCGACGCTTTGATCTATCGCCGCGTACGTAACACACCTGCGCGACTGAGTAGCGCAGAGATCACGGCACCGCAGTGGTTTGTTCCTTTAAATACGTGTAGAACAGTATTGCCAAGTTACTGCGTTGGTCGCAATGGTGCTGGGTAGTTCTTGCACGCATCTTCAATTCATAAGCTAGACCCTTTCAGAATCATTCCCACCGCCACAAGAATTCGACCAAGAGAACCGGTGAAGAACAACCAATTGGTGGGGATGGGAGGTGGGGGGGGGGGGGGGGGGGGGAGGGGGATAAAATCTGAAGAAAAAGTAAAAGAAAAATGTGGAAAAGTGTTATATGAAACTGGAGGATGCAGGTTGCATGAGGAGAAGGACGACGGACGAAAAAGAAGGTAGAGATAGAGATTGAGAAGGATGAAGGGAAGACGGCCAAGAAGACAGAATAATGAGAGAAAAAAGAAGGTCGAACAAGGCAGAATACTGCGGAAAACGGAGGCGAAAACCATGGGAAAAGGCCGAAAAAGGCGAAAGACAGGGGGGAAAAGGTGGAAGAAGAAGTAACAAAGACGAAAGAAGTCAAACGAAAGTGTGTGTGTGTGTGTGTGGGGGGGGGGGGGGGGGGGGGTAGGGTGCCATAAACGGACGAATAGGAGGGGAGGATGAAGGCAAAAGAGAATGGTATAGATGAGGCAGAAGGGACCGACACATCATTAGACAGATGAGGAGATGCAGGAAGATGGAAAAGAGAAGTAGACGAATAGTACCTTCCGTCGCGTGCACACCATTCACATCACCATTACAATTCTGTTCAGGACATCCTTTGACTTGGACTCATACCAAATTGAGGTGGATTACTTCGGCAGGTAGACAATTAATGGTGTCAGGTATCTATATGTTTTGAGAATCAGGAACCGACAAGGAATAAGATGAAATTGTTTTTAAATCGATTTCGGAAAGTTAATTTTGATGATAATTTTTATATTTTTAATTTTCAGAGCTTGTTTTTAATCCCAATATAACATATTTATATGTTTTTAGAATCAGAACATGATAAAGAATAAGATGAACGTGAATTTGAATCGTTTTATAAAGACATTTTTTTTTTACAATTTTCAGATTGTTAATGACCAAAGTCATTAAATAATTTTTAAGCCACCAAGCTGAAATGCAATACCGAAGTCCGGCCTTCGTCGAAGATTGCTGGGCCAAAATTTCAATCAATTTGATTGAAAAATGAGGGTGTGACAGTGCCGCCTCAACTTTTACAAAAAGCCGGATATGACGTCATCAAAGACATTTATCGAAAAAAAGAAAAAAACGTCCGGGGATATCATTCCCAGGAACTCTCATGTCAAATTTCATAAAGATCGGTCCAGCAGTTTAGTCTGAATCGCTCTACACACACACACACACACACACACACACACACACACACACACATATACACCACACCCTCGTCGTGATTCCCCCCCTACGTTAAAACATTTAGTCAAAACTTGACTAAATGTAAAAACAACACTGCACCGAAAGCAACCAGTACGATGATTTTGGGTGCGCACCCGATGTAAAAGTCTGGATAGATTTGAAGTGGTGAGCCGACTCGTTTACATATGAAGGAATGCGCGTTAGAGAAAAAAGACGAAAGAGAAAAGAAGTAAACACAATCTGTGGAGAAGGAATGGAGAAATAAAGGTAAGAACAAGACCGCGAAGCGACTGGAACAAATCAGGGGATGAAATGGAGCTTCCTCGGTGGCGCATTCACCTGTAGAATCTTGGCCCCGCCACAAAGGAACTAGATGTACAAGAAACACAAAGATGCTATGCTGCCGTCAGTTGAACCTTCTTTGCCAGGCAGAAGTTTGAAACTTCTGATGATTGCTCGGAGAGAAAGAGGGCGGCCGGGTAGTATGGTGGGAGGGGGATGAGAAGGAGGGATATGGGGGGGGGGGGGGGGGGAGGGCAAAAGGCAACCAAGGGTGCAGAAGACACTGACTTAGAGGAGAAAAGAGAAGATGGTAAAAAAGAAAGAAGAATAGTTAAACTACTGTGAACTCGGCGAAATGCAAAGCAGGCAAAACTCGTAACATCTACACAGGGGAGGAAGAAAGAAGGGGAGACGAAGGAAAAAGAGAAGAAGGGGATGGTTTAATAGTGGCAGGAAAGAAAAGATAGTCAGGTGAAAGAAGGATTGGTATGCAACTATTAGGTGTTTATTCGGACAGAGCATTTTGAATGCAATGCAGACCCGTCGTTGCACCATGATCTATTGACAAAATGCAGGGTGTATGTATGTATGTGGGGGTGGGGTGGGGGAGGGGGGAGGAGGGAGGGGGAGGAGGGAGGGGGAGGGGGGCGAGGGGGACGGAGATGAAAAGGGGGAGGAGTAATCAAAAAATGAACGAATAGGAGGAGTGGCGGATGAAGGCAAAGGAGAATGGTATGGAGGAAGCAGGAAGGACGGACACAACGATGGCAGAAATAAAACAAGTCGCGTAAGGCGAAATTACTACATTTAGTCAAGATATGAAACTCACAGAATGAAACTGAACGCACTGCATTCTTCACACTGACCGTAGTCCGTCGCTCGTTCCCCCTCCCCCCACCTCCCCCCTCTATAGCGAATAAACAAATCATGTCCCAATATAGGTCATAGTCACCTGAGAGGACGTTAAACCCTATAGTCTCTCTCTCCGCCGCTCGTGCAAAACGCAGTGAAATTAACGAGCCTTTTTTGCGCGGTAGTGGTTGCGCTGTGCTGCATAGCACGCTTTTCTGTACCTCTCTTCGTTTGAACTTTCTGAGCGTGTTTTGAATCCAAACATATCATATCTATATGTTTTTGGACTCAGGAACCGACAAGAAATAAGATGAAATAGTTTTTAAATCGATTTCAGAAATTTTATTTTAAACATAATTTTCATATTTTTAATTTTCAGAGCTTGTTTTTAATCCGAATATAACATATTTATATGGTTTTGGAATCAGAACATTATGAAAAATAAGATAAACGTAATTTTGGATCATTTTAAAACAAATAATTTTAATTACAATTTTCAGATTTTTAACGACCAAAGTCATTAATTAATTTTTAAGACTCCAAGCTGATATGCAATACCAAAGTCCGGCCTTCGTCGAAGATTGCTTGGCCAAAATGTCAATCAATTTGATTGAAAAATGAAGGTGTGACAGTGCCGCCTCAACTTTTACAAAAAGCCGGATATGACGTCATTAAAGACATTTATCAAAAAAATAAAAAGAAAGTCTGGGGATATCATACCCAGGAACTCTCATGTCAAATTTCATAAAGATCAGTCCAGTAGTTTACTCTGAATCGCTCTACACACACACACACACACACACAGACACACACACACACACACACACACACACACACACACACACACATACACATACACATACACCACGACCCTCGTCTCGATTCCTCCTCTATGTTAAAACATTTTGTCAAAACTTGACTAAATGTAACGAGGAAGAAATATGGTGCTGCATACTTGAAAAAGTCTGGTTGGAAGTGAGGTACATATGCCGTGACATATACAGCAACGACTGATGAAGGGGGAGGATGGGAGGAGGAGACAGAGAATGAAGGAGAGAGATGGATTGGGAGGAGCCCGGGGGGCGAGCATATGGAGGAGTCCGAGTGGGGAAGGGACAAAGGATGGTAGAAATAAAGGGAAGAGGGGTTGCTGCCTTGTACATATGTAGTCGGAAGAAGCTTGCTGAATACAAAACAGATCTACGCCGTAATTTGTGTTTACGACAAGCCAGAAAGTGGCGGCTTCTGGAAATCCTCAGGAAATCCGGTTCTTCTTGGGTTTACCCGCTTGACCTATTTACTTGACGTAACTTAACTCTGACTTGTAAACATTATTTGCTTGCTTGACGCAATTCACCACGGATTTGTAAACAATCAACCAAAGCCCTTCTGTTCTTACCGCAGCGTAATCGCAAGCGTAAGAAAAATGACGTTAAAACAAATTGCGCACCAACTGCTCAGTTTCCGGAAAACCCATGCAGCTGATCCCAAAGCCGTTTACAACGGGTATTCCAGCCACCACACCCACATGATTCTTGTTCCTGAAGACAGATTTACCCGTGGGACACGGCATACTAACAAAGACCAACAGAATTGTCTGGGAGAAGTCCCAGTATGCGTTTAAGGAGGGGCGTGTGTATCCTTCGCCCCGTTAGACGCCAACATCTTCACGGTATTCGGGAATTTTTGTTGGTGAATAAATTTCTCAACGGACACCAGTCTGTGAAAATAATGTACCAGAAAACAAGAAAAGTATCGATCTGCACAGGCAGCAGTCAGGATGTTGAGATTTGGTATGTCTCCAAGTGTAGGGATGTTGTTCTCCAATATAAAAGCCTGGACAGATCTACGCTGCTATAAACGAGTGCTTACAAGAGAAGGGAACTGAAATATATGAAGAAATCGAAAGAACGATTGAAGAAAGACGCAAAATTAAAAGACAAATAAACGTCCCGGTGTAACACGAAATTTTTACTCCACGAAAAAATTACTCCGGAGTAAATATTTCGTACGAAATTCTTACTCCGAGTACACTTTTCGCACGAGAAAAGAACTCCCCAAGGCACGAAAAAATTACTCCCTCCACGAAATTTGTACTCCCCATTTTTATATTTAGTCAAGTTTTGACTAAATATTTTAACATCGAGGGGGAATCGAAACGAGGGTCGTGGTGTATGTGCGTGTGTGCGTGTGTGCGTGTGTGTGTGTGTGTGTGTGTAGAGCGATTCAGACTAAACTACTGGACCGATCTTTATGAAATTTGACATGAGAGTTCCTGGGTATGAAATCCCCGAACGTTTTTTTCATTTTTTTGATAAATGTCTTTGATGACGTCATATCCGGCTTTTCGTGAAAGTTGAGGCGGCACTGTCACGCCCTCATTTTTCAACCAAATTGGTTGAAATTTTGGTCAAGTAATCTTCGACGAAGCCCGGACTTCGGTATTGCATTTCAGCTTGGTGGCTTAAAAATTAATTAATGACTTTGGTCATTAAAAATCTGAAAATTGTAAAAAAAAATAAAAATTTATAAAACGATCCAAATTTACGTTTATCTTATTCTCCATCATATTCTGATTCCAAAAACATATAAATATGTTATATTCGGATTAAAAACAAGCTCTGAAAATTAAATATATAAAAATTATTATCAAAATTAAATTGTCCAAATCAATTTAAAAACACTTTCATCTTATTCCTTGTCGGTTCCTGATTCCAAAAACATATAGATATGATATGTTCGGATTAAAAACACGCTCAGAAAGTTAAAACAAAGAGAGGTACAGAAAAGCGTGCTATCCTTCTTAGCGCAACTACTACCCCGCTCTTCTTGTCAATTTCACTGCCTATGCCGTGAGCGGTGGACTACGAGTATATACGGTCTTGCTGCGTTGCATTGCGTTCAGTTTCATTCTGTGAGTTCGACAGCTACTTGACTAAATATTGTATTTTCGCCTTACGCGACTTGTTTTTACTTCCAGTAAAAATCTCGTACGCAAAAATGGGATGCGGGCGAAGGGATAATGCCAATAAGTGATCTCGCGCACACGAATGTCGCGCTACCCTCCTTCCACGCCTTCCACCACCAAGACTAACAGGGGACAAGGGAGTACAAATTTCGTACACCTGGCATGGGAAGTTAAATTGCTCGTGTTGGGGTGAAGTAATTTATTCGTTATTTATTCGTCAGGGGAGTAACATTTTTGTACGAAATGTTTACTCGGAACTCACCTGTCTTGGGGAGTAATTTTCTCGTGCAATGGGGGAGTGCTTTTTTCGTAAAGGGAGTAAGTTTTTCGTACGAAATGTTTACTCCGGAGTAAAAATCTCGTGGGAGTAATTTTCTCGTGTTACACCGGCATTTTCCACAATCACAGAGAATACAACTGGAAAATGGCCAAAAGCGTGTAACAGTAAACTGATAAAACATGCTTGTCTTAATTATTTTATCATTTTTTATCATTACTAATTCCTGGCAACAATGAACACACCCAAAGGCTGGCTCGTTCCACATAAATGACCCAAGTACCCGGTTGCTTACTTTTGCTATGGTCAAAGAGAAGAGGAAAATGCAGGTGACCTACTTCGTCACATACCTGTTTTCCTTTCTTCATGTTCTGAAGGCGATAGTCACCATTTAAGAATAGTTCTTCGTATCAAGTTCTGCACGTTGTAATTAAGAATCAGTTTGGTGTTTTTTTTGTTTTGTTTTGTTAATATATAGCGACGCACGTCACATCAAAAATGACAAAACGGCTGCTCACGAAATCGAAAATAGTTTGTTGTTGAAAGATGGAAAGGACTGTACATATAATACCATGCACATCTGACATTGTATGACTAAAGTTTTGGTAATACAGAGCAAGCTTTTCATACATTCAATGTGCTTTTAAATACAAAGAAAACACACCAGTATTAAACCAGGTTAGGTACGTTTATATCAATAATCAATATTTCGGCACGTTACTGCCTTCTTCGGTATGGTTAGCTAAATTGATGGTATTCAATGTGCTTGTTAGATTGAGGATTTACGATTAATGTTGCCTTTTTGGAATAGCCGAGAGAGAGAGAGAGAGAGAGAGAGAGAGAGAGAGAGAGAGAGAGAGAGAGAGAGAGAGAGAGAGAGAGAGAGAGAGAGAGAGAGAGAGATAGAGATAGAGAGAGAGAGAGAGAGAGAGAGAAAGAGAGAAAGAAAGAGAGAGAGAGAAAGAAAGAGAGAAAGAAAGAGAGAGAGAGAGAGAGAGAGAGAGAGAGAAAGAAAGAGAGACAGCGAGAGAGAAAGAAAGAGAGAGAGAGCGAGAGAGAGAGAGAGAAAGAGAGAAAGAGAGAGAGGGAGAGAGAGAGAGAAAGAGAGAGAGAGAGAGAGAGGCCGCAAATCCCCCCCCCCCCCAAAAGGGCCTTCCACGTGGTCACTTTCTTCTTAGGTTACTTTATTCCCTTACCTATGTGCAGGCCACCCCCCTCCCCCCCACCTCCGCACACGCACACCGTGCATGCACATCTCTTCCCCTCTCCCACATTTGCATCAATTCTTTTTGTTATATTCCACAATACATGTTCATTTTCCTTAAACAACCATTTTGTGCAAACCAAAGCAATATCTATTGGACTTATACATTTAGTTTCAGTTAAAGGCACAGTAAGCCTCCCGTAAACCATCACAGATACGGTCAGGCTTTTACACACAGTACAAACACCCTTTCATTTAAACACTCACCGATTGAGAACATCCTAGATGCCCTCCGTAAAGAGCGAACAATTTTCAAAGAATTTATTTTTGCGTGGTTTATCTTACCCCTGAGCCATCGTGAACCCGTGTGATCCAGTTTCCCTTTTTCACAATGTAGTCGTCAGTTAGTCATTTGAATGCGACTCGATGTGAGCTTATCTACAATAGCACGTTTTTATGCACGAAACAAACGGCTGTGGTTCACAAGAACTCTAGCGATGGCTTTTGACTGTTGAGAGGAACGGCGATATGCCGCATAAACCGTCGTCTGCTACGACCCTTGCGTGACCCTGCTTCCGGGCTTTTCTTTTTTCAAACTTTCACAACTTCGAATTGCACTGATCTTGTCTTGATGAAAAAAGAATTCTTTTATGATTAAAGAATGTTTGTGTAACAAGCTGTCAATTTATTATTTAGATTTTAAAAGTTAGGTCTAGCGCAAAAACGCACCACGGTCCAAAAACATTCTGATAATCATCGATCCACGGCTATCGCTTGTTTAAGGGAAGTAACTCATTTTTGACCTGAGTTCAGGATGGGTCCAAAAAGTGTTCGAGACAGTCTGCAAAATTAATTCTTTAAAAATTGCTCGCTCTTTACGTAGGGCACCTAGGATGTTCCCGTTTGGTGAGCGTTCAAATGGAAGGGTGTTTGTACTGTGTGTAAAAGCCTGACAGTATCTGTGATGGTTTACGGGAGGCTTTCTGTCCGGGCGTGATTTCCGGGATATTCATAACAGCCGTCCAGCACCAAAACGAGACGCCATTGTTGTAAAGGGCCAAGTCCACGAAAATATATTCTTTGAAAATTTCTCACGCTCGACAGAAAGCAGCCAGGATGTTCCCGTTTGGTGAGCGTTTAAATGGAAGTACGTATGCTTGTACTGTATGTAGACGCTCGGGGAGCTCTGTGATGGTTTACGGGAGGCTTACTGTGCCTTTAAGCCAAGTAATCTGCGTAGGGTTGAATTCAAGTCAAATGTCTTATGTCCAAATACGTAAAAAAAAGAAGTGCAGATTACATCGCCTTGTTATAAGTTGTCGAAGCATTTATAAAGTTACACGACCTAGGGTTTTACAGGAAACAACTTCTCGGTGCACGCAGAAAGTTCCATAAGTCTATGGCCCGCATCATCAAAAGAAATTCGCTTTGCTGCGTTCACTGTCGCTTTTGACGGGTCCCGTCATTTAGATTCATGATATTCTAAAGTTGTGTTGACGTTCGTTTATTATAAATCAACACTTCAGCCTTTCAAAACGGCGCGCGTGTTATACAAATGGATTCCTTCCCTATAGAAAATTCCCTCTCCATGAAATGAGCCATTAAGTAAGGATGATAACAGCACGGCATGCTTATAATCATACACAAATGGAGAAGGGAAGTTGCATGGTAAGGGAATGGGGTTGGGGCGGTGGTTGGATGGGGTGGGGGTAAACAGAAGCAGAGGTTTCGTCTCGGTCGCAGAGCATGACATTTTTTTTTTATCAGCGGGGTTTCTGTTCTGTAGCTACGGATTTTAAAAATCTTCATCAAATGTGACCGAGAGGGATTTTAAGATCAATTCAGAAAAATAATAAAACTATTTTAAGCGCCCACTACCCATTGTTTCTCAGATTTACGAATTTTGAATCTGTCAATACCTGCTGTATCAGCGTATGAATCGTGCCTGCAAGTTAGGGCATGCATGTAAAGGAAAAAGTGGGAAGAGGGAAGGGGAAGGGGAAGGGAACGCATACAAGGAGGGCTGGGGCTGGTAAGGGTTCGGCTAGGGCACACATAATGTTTTTTGTTTTGTTTTTACCAGCGGGCTGTCTTGTCTACGATTTGTGTGTGACAAGGAGGGGGAGGTGTGATTAAGTCTAGCAGGGTGCAGTTTTTGTGAGTGTTTTTTTGGTTTTTTTTTTGTCGCGGGATTACTTGTCTACGGATCTTTCAGTACTTGCAAGAACCCTGCTTGCAAATTACGGCATAGACCGGCACGGTTGGCCTAGTGGTAAGGCGTCCGCCCCGTGATCGGGAGGTCGTGGGTTCGAACCCCGGCCGGGTCATACCTAAGACTTTAAAATTGGCAATCTAGTGGCTGCTCCGCCTGGCGTCTGGCATTATGGGGTTAGTGCTAGGACTGGTTGGTCCGGTGTCAGAATAATGTGACTGGGTGAGACATGAAGCCTGTGCTGCGACTTCTGTCTTGTGTGTGGCGCACGTTATATGTCAAAGCAGCACCGCCCTGATATGGCCCTTCGTGGTCGGCTGGGCGTTAAGCAAACAAACAAACACAAAATTACAGCATGCTAATGTAAGCGAAAAAGAAACGCAGAAAGGCCAATGAGCGTAATTTTAGAATTAAAGGAGTATTCGTCTGGCAAAGCCACACACTGATTAAGTTTGACATTTTTGCGGGTATGTCTTGTCTACAACTCTCTAAATACCTGTAAGAATCCTGCACTAAGCAATGGCGACCGGATAAGTTATGTGGAGGGTAAACGAGTCGTGGAATATTTCCAAGGAAGGTTCCTGAAGCGTTCAGAAGAAAAATACATCCATCGTTGTGGCAGAGCCCATGCAGAGTGAAAAAATCCATCGTTCTGCTGTTACAGAATCGTAGAAAAGCTGGAAGCAAGCTGTTTTGACAGCATGTGCCTGCGTGAGTGAATGGGTGGCATGGAGAGAATAGGAACGCATAAGGTGATTCGGTGTGTGGAAGCAGTTGTTGCAACTGCTTCTGCTACTTTTTTTTCTCCTTTCGGCGATGTTTTTAGGATTTGTTTTCTAAATCTACCGAAATGACGGCGCAGTTTTCAACACCCCCCCTCCCCCCCACCCCTATCCTTTCTATTCAGGAAAGTTGTTAGGACTGTCTTTTCTTTGGCAGCTCCGCCGAAATTACGGCAAAGTTGTCTGCAATTTCAAATTAGTTGAGATGTTTAATTTGCCGACCGTCCACGCCTAACGCCTGCTTTTCGTTTTCCTTTACTTTTTTTTTGTTTTGCTTGCTGTTTAAATGCCGTAACCCTCAGTGTGACCCCAATTTACCGTACATTTTGGCGAGTCATGACCGAGCCAATTTTATTCTGACTGTTTCATTTCGCGTGTTCTGCTTTGCTTGTATTGTTCCTTTATGTTTCACTAAATTACAATTGAATGCGGTGATTTGTTGTTGTTTTTGTATTTCCTTGTATTATAGTATCAATGTTGTGGTGGCCTTACACTACATGTGCATTTTTGGCAATGATCACGACAATGTTTAACCAGTCAGTCAAGCAGGTACATTTGGCAATGTATTTCACCTGTTCTCTTTGCATCGTGAGTGCGCTTGAAATAACACCTATTAAAATACAACAACAACAACAACAACAACAACAACAGCAAACAAACACAAAATCATTTAAATTAGGGGCTTTTGTTGTTGTTGTATGTATCGTACTTTCATCCTGGCAATGTTTGGAAAACAAGGAAGAGGTGATTCTGAATGGATGCCGGGTTTCACCTGTTGTGTTTTCTGTGCATAATCCGTATGTCTTTTTGTGTACCACAAATCAATGCAGGTGACTTTTCTCATTTTGTCCATGCATTATCATTGCAGTGACCCATGTTAAGATGCATTTTGGCATCAATGAAGATTCTATACAACTGGTCAGTCAAGCTGGTAATTCTGACTTTGTATCTTCACCTGTTTTGTTTTCTTTGCATCGTTTGTGTGTCTTGCCGCAATTCCCGACTGAATGCACCCAGATGGTGCAAAGATGCGCCATAATGATGTAATATTCGCACATACGCTGGCTTTTCCCCAAAAACTATTACAACGGTATCACGTGACCGGAAGTTGTGACGTCAGCAGCACAGGAAGCAGACATACTGGTCGAATCGGTCTCCAGCAAAAACGTGTTTTTTGTGTGCGTGCATGTGTAATTTATGAGAAGACATGCAGCCCGTCTAACACACATAAACTGACTTGACATTCATCCTTGGTATTAAAGCTTCCTTGAATAAAATAAAGACTCGAGTGCACGTACACTGCAAGAGACTCAATGGAATGGTGGCGCTATCTGTGTTCTTCACTTGTGTGTGACTGAATGAAATCGTCTGTTATTGTGTTTGAGAGACAGATATAGAGACCTGCGCCTTTAAAGAGTTGCGTCTTCGCGGCTAATCACATTCCTAATTAAGCCATACACAGAACTGGTTACATGTCGTCCAATTGAGAGCCAGATACATTCGCGCTTTTGAATAGTTGCATCTTGGGCTAATCATCATCCGCAATGTCGAATGAAACCATGCGGGCTGTTACAAGACGTCAGTGAAGTTCTCTGGTTGAGTATGTTAGTTCCACGCCTGAAGCGCTCGAATAACTCCCTATCGCAAACACGTGGAAGCGGGCTTACACTCAGGTCGTGATCACACCACCACAACGTCATCAGAGCGTTACCTGGACGTCTGATGGAATGTCTGAGGTGTGCCAGAAACCTCCCACCCACATCTGCAACTCACTGACCAGGGGACAGCGAAGCTTGACCAATCACCAGAGGGATAAAGGGATCATCTCGGTGCACGCAGAAAGTTCCATAAGTCTATGGCCCGCATCATCAAAGATTGTGGTTGTGATGTAACTCAGTCGGCCAATTCGGTACCGATGGGCAGCGAGTCAGTAATGCCCTGACCGGTCAACATGCGGTCAGCTTACCTGGCGACCCTGCTGAGGAGAGAGGGATTGAGGTGGTGGGTATGGGAGCAGGCTAGTTGGGGAAGGGTGGGTTCTCAGCGTATCAACACCTCATATCCCAAATAGTCACTAGAACTGGGGACAACAATACTTGATAAGTCAGTCAGGGTGGGAAGACGGGATACAATAGACTTGTTTGGTATCTGAGAAGCTCTCGCGAGACTATGATATCCGCGAGAAATGCTCTTCGTCATGCCTCGAAAGTCACAACTGAACTTCGTTTATCGGCCTTCGCAGCTCTCGCGAGTTAGCCTTACTATTATATGCTTTGAAGTTTGCGAGAGCTTTGTATACCCCGGCGATAAATGATGGTCTATTGTTGAGGATGCAAAGACGATGAAGGTGAATATGAAGGAGGAGAATGAAGGGAGGGGGGGGGGGTCGTCACGATGTTCTATTAGCAACGGAAACCACAGGTTTTACTGCTAGCGTAACAGGAGAATATCTTACGGACACTGAGTGGACGACCCGCCATAGGATCATTTATTATTGGGAAACTAGCTATTACCAGTAAACCTATCAAGGCGGAATCCCATAACATGAAAATGTCTTTATAGCAGAATCCCATTACAGCAAAATCCGTGAATAAATATTTTTGGACCCGTACGCAGATACATGCAGACAAATATACAGACAGAAAAACAGACAGACAGACAGACGTACAGACGCAGGCAGAGAGACTGAGATTCGGACACACCACACCTTGCCATATTTCCTATCAAAGTAACTCCCCCCCCCCCCCCCCATACACCCATTACCTCTTACCCAAAACACACTTCATCTGTTTTCAGTACACTCGACACACACCTTTCCTCCCACCGAGATAGATAAGAAAATGGGGTGGATGAAAACAGGAGCGGTGTGTGTGGCTGCAGAAAGAACGCTGCCTGGGATTTCTGTCTTGGACTGTCTCATCTGCCGTGCAAGGCCTGTTTGTGATGCAAACACTCGTAAACTTCAGTTGATAGGGTCTAATTTGTGTCATTTCAACTTGTTGAGGACTAGGGATTTCAGGTGCCGCCCATCTGCTCATCCCATGGAGGATAGAGTAGGGTTTCTCAAATCAAAAAGTCGTGTCAACTGCTGGCTTTCGTCTTCAGTCCTCTTGAAATGACACATGATCGATGTTCACATATTGAATACAAACAAACAAACAAACAAACAAATTGAGTCAAAGTTAAAATAACACTATTTATTAGGAGTCTTTTTAATGTTGTTTTCAATGTGATAAACGCTTCTATAACAGAAAATAACCTCTTCAGTGAGTTTGAACACTACCTAGAACTATTGTACGTTGCAAGGCTTAGCTTTACAGTTGACAAACCTTTTCCAAGTTACTGTCATTGGTTTTGCCGCGGCTTGTTTGCGAATCAACTTTTATCAACCGAATCAATCCGCTTCTGAAAACCGTTCAAACTTTGTAGCTTCATTTTACTTAAAAAGATCATGAATCTACGACGAGTTCACACTCGTACACAAATTGGACCCATTCAAGCCGCATGTAGTTTGCGAGACGCTTCAGACGCAATTGCATCGGATGGTTTTGCACCAGCCAAAACCCGCATTATGTTTGCATCGCTTGTCCATTCTTTCCTCCTTTTTACATTTAGTCAAGTTATGACTAAATGTTTTAACATCGAGGGGGGAATCGAGACGAGGGTCGTGGTGTATGTGTGTGTGTGCGTGTGTGTGTGTCTGTGTGTCTGTGTGTGTGTGTGTGTGTAGAGCGATTCAGACTAAACTACTGGACCGATCTTTATGAAATTTGACATGAGAGTTCCTGGGTATGAAATCCCCGAACGTTTTTTTCATTTTTTTTGATAAATGTCTTTGATGACGTCATATCCGGCTTTTCGTGAAAGTTGAGGCGGCACTGTCACGCCCTCATTTTTCAACCAAATTGGTTGAAATTTTGGTCAAGTAATCTTCGACGAAGCCCGGACTTCGGTATTGCATTTCAGCTTGGTGGCTTAAAAATTAATTAATGACTTTGGTCATTAAAAATCGGAAAATTGTAAAAAAAAAATAAAAATTTATAAAACGATCCAAATTTACGTTCATCTTATTCTCCATCATTTGCTGATTCCAAAAACATATAAATATGTTATATTCAGATTAAAAACAAGCTCTGAAAATTAAATATATAAAAATTATTATCAAAATTAAATTGTCCAAATCAATTTAAAAACACCTTCATCTTATTCCTTGTCGGTTCCTGATTCCAAAAACATATAGATATGATATGTTTGGATTAAAAACACGCTCAGAAAGTTAAAACAAAGAGAGGTACAGAAAAGCGTGCTATCCTTCTTAGCGCAACTACTACCCCGCTCTTCTTGTCAATTTCACTGCCTTTGCCATGAGCGGTGGCCTGACGATGCTACGAGTAAAATGGCATTGCGTTCAGTTTCATTCTGTGAGTTCGACAGCTACTTGACTAAATGTTGTATTTTCGCCTTACGCGACTTGTTTTTCTCTCTTTTTATTAGACCGCACACGGTTATACGCCGGCGAAATGTGAACGCCTGTTTAGATTTATTAATGGAAAATAACAGAGGGACTTTGTGTCAAACGGAGCGAAAAATGAATGTCGACAAGCCCAAAACACCGATTAGACGTTTGGATGGATACGATTCATTTTCGTGTCGTCCTCGCGGTCTGGTGCAATTCTTGTCTCAAATGTATTCAGAGCCCCGCATTTACCTTGAACTATCATTGTCAGTGTACGGCCTTGATTGTGAAAAGAGTTGTCCGACGTATTTTGTCCCCCTGAGCCACGAGGCGTTGAAAAGCAGACATAGACACACACACAAAACAACAACCCAACCACCACCAACAAAACAAAACAAAAACTAGCAGGGATAGTCAGACACACAGAAGGAAAAGTAACAAGATACACAGACTGATAGACGGACATAAACGGAGCCAGGCACAGAGAGAGAGAGAGAGAGAGAGAGAGAGAGAGAGAGAGAGAGAGAGAGAGAGAGAGAGAGAGAGAGAGAGAGAGAGAGAGAGAGAGCTCTTTCCCTCTTTATTGCTCATCACAATAGACAAAATACCTTGTCGGGGATCATATGGGGTGGTCATATTAGGCAGGGCACGTTCGTCTTGTTCCTTTTTTATTTCAAGATATGTACCATGCGTTGCAAATCCAATTGCTAATTATGCTCCTGGGCCTTGTCTTACATAAGTATTCTCTGTATACTCCATTACCCTGATTTTCAAGCAGAACCAGTTTTGGAAGAATTTGATATTTTGAAGTTTCTTTTATACGCAATAAAAAAAAGAAGAATGTTCAACATGTGCCCGTGTACACCACATACAACTACCGTCGAACCTGCCCTTGCGACCATCTCTCAATAACGACCACTTCTCAATAACAACCACTTCTCAATAACGACCACTTCTCAATAACGACCACTTCTCAATAACGACCACCTGCCCAAAACGGCCAACCAACGAATCCCCGACGAGTGGTTTTTTTTACTCAAAATTATTCCCCTGTCCAAATTGACCACCTGCCAATAGCGACCAATGTTGGCCAGTTCCTTAAGTGGTCATTACAGACAGGTTCTACTTTACCTTCAAAGAACATAATACGATGTCTTAATCCAATCCTCAGGTGAATGTCACAGTAACCTGACATCAAGAGTGTCCTGAATAGGACATCTATGCATCGCTTTTTTTTTGTATTGGCTGTATGCAAATGAATGGCAGTAATGGTGAAACAACATCCTGTGTGAAACGTTATGAATGAATGGAAGCTGTTGTGTTCTCGTGCGGAGGGGATATCTAAATAATCCTCCGTATCCTTCAATTATCATCACACTCCGCCTACTCCCCCCTTCTCTCCCCCCCCCCACCTCCTCTAAGACACACACACACATTTCACCCACACAGTCTTCTTGTACCGATATTTCGTACAGTAAAACCCGTTTAAAAACGACTTTGCGGTGTCTCGAGATTGACAATTTTTGATTCTTTTTTTACATTTGGTCAATTTTTGATTAAATGTTTAAACATAGACGGGGAATTGAGACGAGGGTCTGGTGTATGTGTGTGTGTGTGTGTGTGGGTGTGTGTGTGTGTGTGTGTCTTTGTGTATGTGTAGAGCGATGCAGAGAAAACTACTGGACCGATCCTCATGAAACTTGACAGGAGAGTTCCTGGCTATACCCCCCGACGTTTATTTGTCATTTTTTTCGTTTTATCTTCGCTGTACTGCGTCGCATCATTCACTTCATTGTTTTCTATAACTTTGTCGATTGCTATCTCGAAGGGTCTAAATGCGTACAGGCTACTCGAATCACCAATCCTGCAAAAGTTACACCGACCCATCAAGAACTTTGCAGCTTGTTTGCATTTTACATTCTCCCACATATTATTATGGCCTGTTTTCTGGACACAAAAGTTACCTAAACGTGTAAAAGACATTTGCAGCTTGTTTGCATTTTACATGGTCACACAGACATGGTCTGTTTTGGGTGCACAAAAGTAATGTCAGTGCGATCTCCACCGTTCCTTTCTTTAACGTTTTACGTATTGCGCACCCCCAGCGGGTTAGGGGGAAGAATTTACCCGATGCTCCCCAGCATGTCGTAAGAGGCGACTAACGGATTCTGTTTCTCTTTTTACCCTTGTTAAGTGTTTCTTGTATAGAATATAGTCAATGTTTGTAAAGATTTTAGTCAAACAGCATGTAAGAAATGTTAAGTCCTTTGTACTGGAAACTTGCATTCTCCCAGTAAGGTCATATATTGTACTACGTTGCAAGCCCCTGGAGCAATTTTTTGATTAGTGCTTTTGTGAACAAGAAACAATTAACAAGTAGCTCTATCCCATCTCTCCCGCCCCCCCTTTCCCGTCGCGATATAACCTTCGTGGTTGAAAACGACGTTAAACACCAAATAAAGAAAAAAAAGAAAGAAAGAAACGTATTGCGCAGCGGATTCGTTTTGTCATCGGAAAAGACAACATGCAGTTAATGGCTTTCGTGTGTGGCGCAATCCTTTTTATTTTACAGGGGCATGCCCCGCGCAAGGCTTTATGGAATCATGTTAAATACACCATCCCCATGTGAAAATGTCAACATTAACATTTTGTCATGGCAAGTTCATTGTGTCATTGTAAACATCATGCTGTTGAAGATGTACTGTGTAATTGTAGGTCTGACATGACATCGCACGTACATCGTGTCAGAGCACATAATTCATTTACATTATCATTATGGGCCAACCCTGTCATTATGGATTGTGTCAAACGTGGTACTTTTGATATTTTGAGTTGTTGTCAGTCACCATGTCATTGCGGATCCATTCCGTCATCTTTGCTCCATTCTGTCAAACGAGGTACTTTTGATACTTCTTGTTGTCAGTCACCATGTCATTGCGGATCCATTCCGTCATCTTTGCTCCATTCTGTCAAACGAGGTACTTTTGATACTTCTTGTTGTCAGTCACCATGTCATTGCATGTCCGTTATGTCAGCTTTGGTCCATTGTGTCAGTTTGGGGAACCGTTCTCATACTCCGTGACATTGTCGGTCAGCATGCAATTGCATGTCCATTGCGTTATCTTTCGTCTATTGTGTCAAATGGGGTACTTCTGATGCTTTGTGGTTGTGTCAGTCACCATGTCATTGCATACGTGAAGTCCATTAATTGCGTTATCTTTTGTCTACTCTGTGAAAGAAAGTGCTTCTAATACACTTCGCCCACAAATTATTACGACACATTTCGCACTCAAGTTAAAGCATTAATTCCCACATTATTTCATTCAAATTTGCAATGCCAGTTACGGCCGTTCACTTGCATATCTCATGGATCACATTTCGGATTAAAGGTTTCTTTTACAGGGATTACGTGACCGCCGCTCAAATAAGGGTACCCTCAAAATCGACCGGACAAAAACAGAAGGGACTGATTAAAAATCGACGAAAAATCACAATAGGCAAACCTTTGCAACATTTACATACGAGAAGAAGGACAACACAGTTAACTACCAAGAGCATGTTGTTTTGTTGAGCTAGCTTACGCATTTTGAGTGCTTTGCTAATCCTACTGATGCGGGTGTCGGTCGCATGAGCGGTCAAAAACCGGAGTTTTTGCGTCAAGTTTGAGGGGTATCATGACACAAAGCGCCGATTTTCAAAGCATAACGCACACACTACGCAAGCCAGGTAGGCTACATAAAACAACATGTTCTGGGTAGATAATTGATTTGACTTTCTCCTCGTATGTAAAAGTTGCCAAGTTGGGCATACTATGATTTTTCTTAGATTTTTAATTGGTTCCTTTCGTTTTTGTCACGTCGATTTTGGGAGTACCCTCATTTGAGCAGCGGGCACGTGATCCCTGTTTAAGAAATCTTTGATCTAAAAGGTGTGACAGATAGTCAAGTGGACGGCCTTAAATGGCAAAATACGTTTGAGTGAAATAACACGGGAGCTAATGCTTTCATTGGGGTTTGACATTTGTCGAAATATTTTTTTGCTAAGTTTAAACGGACTAAATATTTGTTGAAACCAAGCAGATGCGGCTATCATTTTGTCACTACCTGCTGAGCGCGCGCCTCAAATTAGTGGAGCTGTGTCTTTTAAATACATCGCAATGGAGACCTCTTTCCCGGCATCTTTATTTTGACAGATGTTGGAATGTTGCTCAAATGACATAAAAGGTACCAAAGCAATCTATGAACTGTAACAGAAGGCAATGGGAGGGAAAAGAAGGGCTTCTGGGCAGCACTGATGAGAGAGAGAGAGAGAGAGAGAGAGAGAGAGAGAGAGAGAGAGAGAGAGAGAGAGAGAGAGAGAGAGAGAGAGAGAGAGAGAGAGAGATGGAACTTTATTTTTCAAGGACAGAGGTTTAAGGCGACGCCTTTTCTTACAACCGGTCCTTACTTCTAATACAAATGTCTAATAAATGATAAACAAGTAAAGCAACATGACAAATAAACAAAGTAAACGAACGAAGAGAGAGAGAGAGAGAGAGAGAGAGAGAGAGAGAGAGAGAGAGAGAGAGAGAGAGAGAGAGAGAGAGAGAGAGAGAACTGAACTGAACTTTATTTTACGAGGACGTAGATTTGAGGCTGAGCCTATTTTAACAATCTGTCCGCCTTTGGGACGAACAAGCACTCACACGCACACACACACACACACACACACACACACACACACACACACACACACACACTCACACACACACACACACACACACACACACACACACACACACACACACACACACACACACACACACACCGAGTCACAAGCAACTAATACTAAAACCGCAGAAACACTAAAGAAGGAGAAAATAATCTTTCCCACAAACTAACTGACCACTTTGAGCCGTGGCCGGGACTAAACAAAGCAAGTACTGTTTCCCACGACTAAAGGCCATCATATGTCAAAACTTCAAAGTCACACGTCATCAGTACCTCCAGACGGGGGAGGGGGGGGGGGGAGGAGTTTACCAGTCCTTGTTGAAAAGCCATCATCGTAGTACATATCCAAACTTCAAAGGAATTCTGAGACGTCTTCTAGTGAATGTAAAAAAAAGAGCAAAAACTGATTTGCTGACGGCGGCTAAAACGGAAGTATGGTTTGTTGAACCAAGCCGGCCGACGAGTCGTTTGCCGGTTCAACAGAACTAAGACGCGTACACAATGTTTGAAGGGTCATAGTTTTGGTCTAGACTGACGAGATTAGCACTACTACTATCTATATATTATCTTCCCGGTTTTTCTACGTTGGCGTATTTTGCATACATCCCACAGACTTACATTTTTCCCCTCCCCTTTTTTCTACGGATGTCACGGCGTCGGTAAAGAAAGTTTCTTGTGTAGGCAGAGACCCCGAAGGACACATTAGTGTGCTGTAGGCCTACAGTCTCTAAGCTATTCTTCCCAGTGCTTCAGTGTCTCTGCCTGCTTGTCTTACCACCTGCTTATTACCCTGCCTGTCTGTTTGTGCGTCTGTCTGTCTGCCAGTCCAATTTTCAGTTTCAGTATTAGTATGTCTATCCGTCCGTCCGACCGTCCTTCCGTCTCTCTCTCTCTATCTCTCACTCTCTCTCTCTCTCTCTCTCTCTCTCTCGCTCGCTCTCTTTCTCTCTGTACGTCCGTTTCTAACTCAGGAATTCTTCTTTGAACTTCTCTTGTCCTTGTGTCATTGAGAATGAACATTTCGCTGTGAAACTTTCATTTTATGCTTTATTGCGCTCTATATCTTGGCTCAAAAGATGTTCCTTGCCATCGTGTTGTCTGCAACGACTTCAGTTTTCCGCACTGTAGATGTATAATATACCTGCGCAGTTTCAGCGTCACAGACGACGCACTGCCTATTATTTATGCTGCGATAGGGATTATGACGAGTACTTGGCCTGTTTTCCTTTCATGCAACGTGTAGCGGGCTGGGATAATCTGCTGTGCGTCGTCGGTCCTGCTGAAGTTACTAAATATATGTGAGCGGAGCCCCTTACCATCTTGCAACGCACACGAGGTTTACAATCTGGGACTGCTCTGGAAAAACCTCTGCGTGAGTAATATTAGATAGGCAGAAGTGCTCTTGAAGAAAGTGCAGTGTAAATTCGAGCTGAATATTTTTTATTTTTTTTACACAATGTTGAGCCAAACAGTGCGCAGAAAACAGATGGCTGTGTTTTCAATAAACACTGACGTTCCAAATTTGCTACCGTCTTTCGACAACATCTTTTTCTCCAAACAATCCTAGAAGAAACTTGATAAGAGAAATATAATATATAAATGTATTTTCCCCTCGTTTTGTATTGATTGTAAATGATTTGTGCTGTTATGCATGGCAGATTTAGATACTTGCAATCTCCGAATAAAAGGCACAATAACTCTCTCAATGTCAATTTTCCAAAGATGTACATGTATTGCAAAACGATCATATTTCAAATCTGCAAGGATTTTGTAAGAAGTTACCGAATTATTTCCTCTGTTTAATCTTCCTTCACTTGTATGAACGTGTGGGTATCTCCTTTGAAGTTGAATACATTTATTACCTAAGAAAGAGAACACCAAACAATATCATAGTATTCTACTTTATAGGCATTCGTTGGGATCAGAAACACTAGATATAGAAGGAGCAAATTGCAGTCAGGCTCTTTTTCAAAAGTAAAACTTTCCACCCAAAAAATAGTGGCAATTGTACTGAAAGTCCCTTCAATTTACAGACATTATGTACAGATCATCTGTGAAAACAGAGTCTAAAAAGGAAGGGAGTATTAAAAAAAGGAGGGGGGGGGGCACTGTACCTTCCACTATTCTTTATGGTCATTTCTTCGTCAAAATTCAAAAACATCTCTCCTCCCTGAGCTAAGGAATAACATTTGCCCGCAAGGTTTACTCTGACTGTGCGGCCTACAGACACGCACAGCAATATACAGGTACTGGGATCATTGCCAGTGTGTGTGATGTATGGTCCCAGTGACCTTCAGTGAGAGAGTAAGACAGGGGAAGGTGCCAAAGCAAGAAACGTAAT